>NC_064617.1:914221863-914534402 GCF_023898315.1 Schistocerca nitens
GGAGAATTTTGGTAAAGGGTGGGTCATCTGTAAAGGAGACTGCGTATAGAACACTAGTGCGACCCGTTGTTGAGTTGCTGAGTACTGTTCAAATGACTGGGATCCACACAGGCTCGAATTAAAGGAAGATATCGAAGCAATTTACAGGTGTGAAGCTAGATTTGTTACCAGTAGTTTCGAATAACATGCAGGTATTACGGAACGCTTCTTATCGGAGGGAAAATGACGTTCGTTTCGGGAAGCACTATTGAGAAAATTTAGAGAACCGGCTTTTCAGGCTGACTTCAACATGATTCTACTGCCTCCAACGTACATTTAATTTAGGGATCATCAACATAAGATTAGAGAGATATTAGAGGGATTATAGCTAGTACGGAGGCATTGTCGTTTTTCCCACACTCTATTTGCGAGTGGAACAAGAAAGGAAATGACTAGTAGTATACCAAGTACCCTCCTCCACGCACCATACGGTGCCTTGTGGAATATGTACGTAGATGCAGCTGTAGAACCCTACGTAACGTAACTGTCACGCGTTTCCTTCTTCACGACAATTCTCGGCTGCACACTGCAGGAGCATTGAAGACGCCCCTACAGCATTTTCGATGGGATGTGTCTGATCACACGCTCTACTGCCCAGACGTGATTCCCTCTGATTTTCATCTCTGTTCACATGAACCGCTGGCTATCAAGACAGCATTTTTGCGCAGACAACCAGCAGCAGACCAGCATAGAGAATTGACAGAAAGCACTGGCCGCTGCCTTCTGTATAGCGAGTACTGAGAAGTTGTACAACGCTAGGACAAATGTCTAAGTCGGAGCAGCGACTACGTAGAGAAGTAGCTGGAAGATCTACATCTGCATTCTACATTTATATTCCGCAAGCCACCCAACGGTGTGTGGCGGAGGGCACTTTACGTGCCACTGTCATTAACTCCCTTTCCTGTTCCAGTCGCGTATGCTTCGCGGGAAGAACGACTGTCTGAAAGCCTCCGTGCGTGCTCTAATCTCTCTAATTTTACATTCGTGATCTCCTCGGGAGGTATAAGTAGGGGGAAGCAATATATTCGATACCTCATCCAGAAACGCACCCTCTCGAAACCTGGCGAGCAAGCTACACCGCGATGCAGAGCGCCTCTCTTGCAGAGTCTGCCACTTGAGTTTATTAAACATCTCCGTAACGCTATCACTGTTACCAAATAACCCTGTGACGAAACGCGCCGCTCTTCTTTGGATATTGTCTATCTCCTCCGTCAACCCGATCTAGTACGGATCCCACACTGATGAGCAATACTCAAGTATAGGTCGAACGAGTATTTTGAAAGCCACCTCCTTTGTTGATGGACTACATTTTCTAAGGACTCTCCCAATGAATCTCAACCTGGTACCCGCCTTACCAACAATTAATTTTATATGATCATTCCACTTCAAATCGTTCCGCACGCATACTCCCAGATATTTTACAGAAGTAACTGCTACCAGTGTTTGTTCCGCTAACATGAGCGTAGTCAGACAGACAGACAAGATAGTTTTACAGTTTTATTATTAATATATAGACCAGTATTACAAATTCGTTGTAAATTTCTCGATTTAAAAATATTGGGCATTTCGCTTTGAAAACTCTATGTAGTTCACAAAAGGCACTTCTGTCAATAGCTAAAATTTTCAAGTAGTGCGCTGAATCCCTTTTGAAACTACTGCAGAATCGTAAAGCAATATATTGGCTATGGGAACAAAAATGCCAGCCTGGACGCACGTTCTATCAAGAGTGGCACTGGGATGTTCTCCACCCGTTATCGTTCCACTTTAATGTGAGTCACATCTCGACGATACTGTCCTCATGTAAGTCGACGACTTTCAGCTTTACTTCAGTGCCTGACATGAAACGATCAATACTTCTATAGTCTAGATGAATGATCTTTCTTCAGTGGTCAGATGAGTGGAAAATGTAGGAGTCGAAGTAAACACGAAGATAGACACAAGGGAATTAAAGACATCAGCCACTGGGCATTGATTTATGTCAACGGGGCAAGTTGAAAATTTGTGCTGGGCCAGGATTCGAACCCAGGTCTTCTGCTTACTAGGTAGATGCGCTGAACAATACATCTGGTCATAGTGGTCACTACAAATGCACGGACTACCCTAGCACGCCTCCCGTCAGAGCCAAATTATCAACAATACGCACACTACTAATGTAGTGCCACTGCTACTTAGCCTCGTTACTCCCGGCACCTTACTGATTCCCATAAGAGTTCGAACTTGGTGTGCATCGACACTAAAGGTATCATAGGCTGCCATCGCTTTTCTGACACGTCCAAACCAAACAGGGTGAACACTAATAAAACTGGCAAACTGCAGAGACAGATTCCTAACTGTAAATGGAGGAAAGAAGTTCATACGAACAAGTGTCCGGAAATGCAGTCCCAGAACTCAGTACAGAGCTGCATCGCATCCACATCACAACAGATATTCAAAGTGGCCCGAATGGGATTGTATGTGATAGGGATAGTAGCGGTTATCATGCAGAATACACATAATCGTATATGGCTTAAACCATGTTGGTGGTCCACTTGCATGGAGCCTGTACTAGTGTTCGTCTCAATATCCTGTAGAAACCAGTCCATATCTGATGTTCACACAGTCCGATGCCTCCCTGCACCTTCGTCTTTCTGAAAGGAACCATGATCACACAAACGCCCAAAAATGGCTTGAAAAGTTGTTTAATGTGGTTGTTGTCTGTGAGCGTACTTGTTTTGATATAGCCATAGCCATGCTGCCTCTCCACTGTTTCCATCTACTTGTCCGAACACAAACACCATTTCGGCTTGTTCCGACAAGAAGACCGAATCTTTCTGCTGCTTTCAGTATGCACACAGCCTGCGGGCAATATACAAGGAACATAGGGCACGTGGTCAGAGGAATTGTCATTCGTCAGCGCCATTAACAATGGCATGATGTATTTCTGGACACATCTTACAGTACCCTTTGTCCTCCATTTTGCAGCCGAGAATACGTCCCTGCTGTTTGTCAGTTTTATTAATTTTCGCCCTGTATAATCCACTTGCTCAATGTTTGCACCATTTTAGTAGAGATCTGATCCTGGTAACCTATGCTGCAACACTAAAGTAATTTCGTTCAGTAGGTTGGACGCTTTCTTACAAGAGTGTTTTATAGACATGTTTCTGTACTGGAAACTTTGCCTACAAGCATATCGATCCTATACGTATATAGATTACTACAAGAGCTGGTATGACTGGTACAGGGTCTTTGTTGTGTTTACTTATAGGTGTAATTACTTAAAGGTATGATGTTCTAACGTCTCCTGACTTGTTTCTACTAGAGCGGATACCGTTTATTTTCACGTAGGACTTTCTGATTGATGTCTTTTGGGGAAATTCACTCACTGTATATTTGTTGGTGAGGTTTCCCTCTTGTATTACTTATCCTATAGTCTTGCCTCCTTTGGTTAGGCCACAGTGTTCACTCAGGCGAAATAATTGTACATGGTAGGTCATTGTAGTTAGCTTACTGTGTTCGTACATCTAGATCAGCTCTTCTTGTTACGTTGACCCAATACATATACATGATGTGAGGTATTAGTGACCCATACGATGATTTTGCTTTCGTAGTTATCCTACATTACATTCATGCTTTATTTATGTATGGATTTCTCCCCCTCCTCTCCATTCCCCCCTTTTGTATATTAATGCCCATAGGTCGCATTTGTGTAATGGATCCCCCCCCCCCCGCCCCCCACTCCGATCTCTCTCCTTCCCGAAGAAATGTTTCTATTTTTCTACATTTTTTTTCTAATTTTGATGTAGACTGTCATTACCTGTATTCACACTCATCGCAGTTATAAGCTGTTGTGCTTCCTTCTGTCTCTAATACAGCTACCCACTATGTTGATCTGTTACATATGTATGACGTAAAATATTAGTGGCTTAGGTGGTAGCTTTGTGATCACAGTTATTTCACATTATATTCAGGTTTTATTTATGCAACGGTTTCCTATCTCCTACCCCTACCCCCCCATCACCGCCTACCCATCCCTCTTCCTACCCCCATAACCGCCTGCCCATCCCTGTCCCTTTTTCTGTAATTTTGATACAGACTGTCATTCTCTTTATTTGTATCTACCGAAGTCATTAGATTTATTCACCCAGTTGATGAGATTTTCCGCGATGAATCACGTTAGTTAGTTCACAGTACGCTTACACTAGCGAGTCCGCAGCTTGTGGACTCGCGGTAGCGTTCTCGCTTTCCGAGCACGGGGTCCTGGGTTCGATTTCCGGCGGGGTCAGGGATTTTCAGCTGCCCCGTGATGGCTGGGTGTTGTTGTGCCATCTTCATCATCCTCATTCATCCCCATTACGGTCGGAGGAAGGCAACGGTAAACCATCTCCATTAAGACCTTGCCTAGTACGGCGGTGCGAGTCTCCCGCATCGTTCCCCTATGCCCAGTCAAGAAGCATGGGACTTGATTTCCATATACTAGAGGACTTCCAGTTATGATCTTGACTCTCCACATGTACATTGCTTCGCATATTAATAGCACATACTGTGTTTATGTAATTGATCTCCCTTTTTCCAATTTTGATATAGGCTGTTATTCCTTATACTCGCACACACTGAAGCTAGTTCTGCTTCAGCGCAGCTGGTTTTTGTCATGCGTGGATGTCACCAATTTCGGTTTGTATCTAATAATACTGATACACGAACGCGCAGGCGGCACGAGTTCCTTTGTGTTGCGCGCTATGTGTAACGAGATTCGGCCTTTTCTCATGCCGTTTACTGTCGTCTTCGGCTAGTAGGTATGTTACGTTGATTTCATCTCATGCCTCTGGTCTACAGGCCTTATTCAGGTATCTTGAACTACTAATGAGCTCACACATATATTCCATTTTACTGGGTGATTCTTGGAGTCCCTAGTCCGCTATTCTCATATACGTCCGCAAATTTGTGATGGAATTCCACTATATGGGCCTCTCGCACGGTTAATGTCTGAAGTATTTAATATGTAAAACCACTATTGATATGCCCTTCTTGCCGGCCGTGGTGGCCGAGCGGTTCTAGACGCTTCAGTCCGGAACCGCGCGACTATTACTGTCGCAGGTTCGAATCCTGCCTCGGGCATGGATGTGTGTGATGTCCTTAGGTTAGTTAGGTTTAAGTAGTTCTAAGTTCTAGGGGACTGATGACCTCAGATGTTAAGTCCCATAGTGCTCAGAGCCATTTGAACCATTTTTTGCCCTTCTTTCCTGGTATATTTTTGATGAACCTTAAGGTACCAGGTTCCTTGTTAACACCAAATGTCACATAATATATAACCACGCCCTTTTTTATTTTTTATTGTTTTATCTGATCAGATTCCATCTAGTTTCACGACTTGTATATTTCGTATACTCATGTTTTCATTAATGCACATTAATGTGGATTTTCACAGTGTAGAGTTCGTACTTTACTGTGTTCCAATAGGGTGACAAAAGTAATTTTGACATGCCTACATGATCCACTTATATCTCATGACTCAGCAGAAAAACAGTTTTGATAAATGTTTCTTTTTCCATTATTTGGTCCTCTTCTCACTAACTTGTCTTATAGGCTTACGATTGGTTTTGTTCTCTTTATTTTCTTAGGTCTTTAAGTATTTTATTTCAGCTTTTATACTCGATATGGACACATATCTTCATTTCTATTGCTGGTTACGACATAGACCACTTTTACAGGTATATGTACCTCATACCACTAGATTGTCTGTAATTATGTTGTACGCACGATCAAGCCCAAGATTAGTGGATATTTATATACGACCTACCTATTTTTAGTTATATCGTTTATTGTGATGTACATTCGTTTCCATTGTTCTAGCTTTGCAAGTATGTATATGATTGGTTCCATAATGGGTGTTACTTGTATGTAGGTACTAAATTCTATTTGCGTTACAATCTTTGTACACTGACTGAGTTTCACTAGAGGTGACCGAGCGCGTAGCAGCACTAACATAGAGTACACACGAACATACAATATATACAATAACGAACATTATATATATTACACTGCTTAAGGTCGTATATAGATCGCTTTTAAACAACAGAACATATTTTAATTGTAGGTGCAGTTTGCTTCACTAATGTAGCTGTTTTCATATTACTTTTAGGGCGCTATTATGACGAAGTGTATCGTCCAGTAAACTCATACTGAAATTACAGCTGATGGCAGTGCTGAAAATTATAATGAAGTAAAGGAATGTCGTTAAGTTTTTAATACACGAAGGGCAATAAGTAAATCTAAATACCCCAGCCAAGCAAATTCGCTGTTAGTTTGTGTTCGTATATATAAGACTGTGGCGCTTTAGTCTTCCGCTAACGTAAACTTTAGAGAATATGTCATAGAATTAAAAAATTTAATAGCGCCATTTATTTGTTCTTTGGCGCACTATTAAACCAACAATGCCATCTATTGGTTCTTTGGTGTACTGCACCATAGTGATTCAACACCTGACCTACTAAACTCAGCAGACGATTTTAGATAAAACTTTAAATTACGTTATTTTGTCTTTCCGTTTTCCGATTTTGGTGAAATAAAGCCTATATGTTGCCTGAAGCCACGCTCAAATTACCTGGGAGAATCCCACGTAACTACGTCTAGTTGTTTTAGAGATTAGCGTAGTCAGACAAACAGACACGATAATTTTACAGTTTTATTATTAAGATATAGACCAGTACTAGAAGTTCGTTGTAAATTTCTCGCTTCAGAAATATTGGACATTTCACTTTGAAGACTCTATGTAGTTCACAAAAAACATGTGTTAGTTTATTTTCGGCCCATTCTGTAATTTTTTCAATTACTGCTAAATAGAAAACTGAATTGGTTCTACGCTTACACTGTTAATGTGCAGTAACTTTTTTCGATGAGTCGGTTATAAATTGTTTCTGTCAGTAAAGTTCTTCTATATACTTTCAAACTTGCTCTGTCGAGCTTTTCCATTCGCAGTTGGAGTTATCTATACTAGAGGTACACAAACAACGCACTGTCATTAGAAAAACGTATTCCTTTTACGTTTTTCCAGTTTAAGTATCAGGGATCTTCCTCTGAGCCTTCTTGTCCGACTCATCCAGTTATTAGTTGTTTTTTTCTGTCATACGGAAAAAGTGTAATTGAAGCATACAGTATTATACTACTAATATATATTCGATCAGTGTGTTATGGGTGTATCTGAAACTGAATGAAAAGTTTCTCAAAAGCCATGAATCCGATACAGAGTGACAATTAACAGAAACTGCTTCTCTCTATTGCTTTACTCACGACATGCAAATGTTGCGTTGTTCGATATCTTCTTCCAAACGTAGCTTATTCTGTCTACTCCTATTTCTTTCGTTAGAGGCCAGCTAGGAAACAAGTTTAAGCCGCGAAGCTATATTTACTCTTTCTTCAGTACTCCAGCTGTTCAGTTTTTTTTTCCTTTCACCTCTTCTGCTGTCCGTTTTCATCCCTGATTTCTTGGACTTGTTTTGTTTTTCTAACTTTCCCACTTCTTCATTTTGACTTTGTGTTTTGCTCTTCCCTGGCTCCAATTTATTGCCCATTTATGCTGTTTCCTTCTAGAACTTCACGCAAATTCCCAAGTCAATTGATTGTGCCTTTTAAGTTTTGGGAATGCAATGTCTGCTATAAATGATTGGTCTTTTCTTTTTATTAAAATTGAGTATTGTTTTCTATCCTGTTACTGGCAGTTTTTGTAAATACGTATCTTGTACGCTGCAAGTATGTGATGTTGCGCGCCGTTCCAGTGTGGCGTATCGAAATATTTCATTGTTATTTCATGACAAACTATATTCAGCGACGCCTGGAAACCGTTGCAGAAGTCCATGAATGAAACCCTAAAAGTCGTATCCCTCTCTGGAAGAAATAGTAAAAAACAATTTAATAGTAAAAACAATGTAATCAAGTTCTTGTGATATGAAGTATAGTTCGATTTTTCTGATGGTTCAGATGTAACTATATTATCAACCCGTAGTGGAATGTGTATACGTATGACGCATTTTCAGAATGTAAATGTACTATGACCATAAGGGCTGTGGTGTTTTGCTTTTTGAGGGTTGGAAACACTGAGAGGTACAAGGGGATGGTCCACTGACCAGACCGAGTATTGCAGGAACACGATAGTACGTTAAGACACGTTCTAGTGTCTAGTGGAAGATGTCAGTAAGAAATCCCGCCAAGTGCGAGCCATGTGCTGTGATCCGCTTGCTACTCGCGTTAGGAATAACACATCTGAAATTTTTCACGAATCTAGACTGTTTACGGCGAAAGTGATATGAACAGAAATAT
The DNA here is from genome assembly GCF_023898315.1 of Schistocerca nitens. Taxonomy (NCBI): domain Eukaryota; kingdom Metazoa; phylum Arthropoda; class Insecta; order Orthoptera; family Acrididae; genus Schistocerca; species Schistocerca nitens. The sequence continues at coordinate 914,230,195 of NC_064617.1, forward strand.
TGAGTTTCATTTGTGTATAGAGGTTAGTGGAGGCAGAACAAATGATCGTGACGAGATGAAGAACGGAACACCTTCCATTTTGACTGATGAGTTGGTGCAGAACATCGAGGAAACAGTTGATGAAGACCGCCGTTTGATAGTGGTTGAAATTTCTGCAATGTTTCCACGATTCTCCAGAACTTCCTTATACGTGACACTCACAGGAACGTTGGGATAGCAGAAACTGTCGCAAGATAGGTCCCAGAACAGCTGACAGAGTGTTGCAAGAAAAATCGGGTCAACAGCACCTGGAAGTTTCCTGAGCGACATGTGTTGCAAGGTGAGTATTCTCTGCGTTCTGTTGTGGCTGGAGGTGAATCTTGGATGGCTCATTACACTCCTGAGACAAGAAGGCATTCGTCACAGAGGCGTCATCCCAACTCCACATCTGCCAAAAAATTCGAGACCATATTTTCCAGCAGAACGCTCATTACATCAGTGTTTTGGGGCCGAAAAGGCATCATTTTGGTCGAATTTCTGACTCAAGAAAAGACCAACAATGCTCAGTGATACTGTGACACCTTCTAAAACTTAAAAGGAGCGTTGGAAACAAAAGGAGGGGAATGCTAATGAGAGGAGTTTCCTTGTTGCTCGACAACGCCCATGCTCACTCAGCGTTAGCCAGCAATTGAGATTTTTTGGAACTACCACCGTATTTCCCTGATTTGGCGCCCTCAGATTATCATCTCCTCATCTCCCTAAAGGCACAAACGAGTGGAATTAAATTTTCATTCGGCGAGCAGGTGCAGAAAGATGTTCCGAAGTGGAGAGAAGGAGCTGGCGAGAGAGTTCTTCGAGGAGGGCATAGAGAAGCTTGTGTCACGGTTCACCACATGCACTGAACGGCATGGTGCCTATGTGGAAAAATAGTCAACAATTGTATTAACAATATTCTGTAAATTTTTTCCGATACACTTTTTTCTAAAAAAAATATAAAAATCTGGATCACTTAATTTCTGAACACGTCTCGTACGATGAGCAGAATATACAGGGTGTCCAAGAATTATTTTCACAACTTAATAACCTTAAAACTATACTAGATATTTACAAGTGGTGTTCAACATTTGATGAGATAACTCGTAAAGTTCTTTTTACCTTCCAGGTGATGCAGTTTTGACGCAAAACTTAACTTGAAAACCTGATAAAATGTGGACGCACAGGAGAAAGTTCAGTGTGTAGACTGGTTCATAATGACGACATCCGATAGGCAAGTGCAGCGAAATTTTCAACACGATATGGAACACAACCACCGTCCCGAACAACTATTTGAGCAAGGCATGCGTCATTTATGGAAACAGGTAGTGTTCACCATAAAAAGGGGGCGGATAAACCGTCTGTTTAAGACGCCAACGTGGGCAAGGCTGGCGTTTCCAAAGAGTACGACAAAATCTGAGCGTACAGTGGCCAGAGAGTTGGAAATGAGACGACTAACAGTACACAATGTGTTTCATAAGAGATTACGGCTATATGCCTACTAGGTGCAGTTGCTTCAGACATTAAAGCCTAAGGACAAATCTCAGCACGAACAGTCTGCAGTGGATAAGCTATGCTAGCCGAGTTGACGCAAACAATGAGTCTTTGTAAAAGATTTGTTTCTTCAACGAGACAACGTTTCATGTATCCGGCAAACTGAACATTCATATTTGGTGTTCACAGTATCCTCATATTACACATGAAGTGGAAAGAGACAGTCCCAAGATCAATGTTTGGTGACGACTGATGCACAATTGCAACATTGGTCCATTCTTTTTCATCGAGTCTACCGTCAACGGTGGTGTTTACCGGGATGTAGGAGTTTACTGTGCCACAACTGGAACACCTGTAATCTGATGTTATATTCTGGCAGACGGGGCTACCACCCCACTGGTCCCTAAATGTCCGTTACTTTCTAGATGAAAAGTTCCGGATATATGGATTGGATGAGATGGTCCAATTCGATGGCTGCCTCAATCCCCTGACCTCGCACCTCTACACGTCTCGTTGTGGGGTTTTGTAAAGGAACTGGTTAGAGGCCTATAGGACTTGAGGGAACGCATTCGCAATGCATTTGAACATGACATCGTGAAGGTCTTGCACTGATGAGCCTAAGAAGCTGGTACACCCGCCTAATATCGTGAAGGGCCCCCGCGAACAAACGGAAGTGCCGGAACATGACGTGGCATGGACTCGACTAATGTCTGAAGTAGTACTGGAGGGAAGTGACACCATGTATACTGCAGGGCGTTCCATAAATCCGTGAGAGTACGAGAGGGCGGAGATCTCGTCTGAACAGCACGTTGAAAGTCATTCCAGATATGCTTAATAATGTTCATGTCTGGGGAGTTTGGTGGCAAGTGGAAGAGTTCAAACTCAGAAGAGTGTTCCTGGGGCCACTCTGTAGCTATTCTGGACGTTTAGGGTGTCGCAGTTTCCTGCTGGAATTGCCCAAATCTGTCGGATTGCACAATGGACATGAATGGATGCAGGTGATCAGACTGGATGCTAGTGTACATGTCACCTGTCAGAGTCGTATGTAGATGTATCATGGGTCCCATATCACTCCAACTGCACACACCCCAGACCGTTATAGAGCCTCCACCAGCTTCAACAGTCTCCTGTTGTCAAGCAGGGTCCAAAGATTCATGAGGTTGTATCCACACCCGTACACGTTCATCCGCTTGATACCATTTGTCCGAGCAGGCATAATGTTTCCAGTCATTAACAGTCCAATGTAGGTGTTGACGGGCCCAGGCGATGCATAAAACTTTGTATTGTGCAGTCATCAAGGGTACACGAGAGGGCCTTCGACTCCGGAAGCCCATATCGATTATTTTTCATTGAATAGTTCGCACGCTGACACTTGTTGACGGCCCAGCATTGGAATCAGCAGCAATTTGCGGAAGGTTTGCACTTCTGTAACCCTGACCGATTCTCTTCAGTCGTCGTTAGTCCCCTTTTTGCACGATCGTTTTCCGGCATCAGCGATGTCGGAGATTTGATGTTTTACCAGATTCCTGATATTCACTGTACACTCGTGAAATGGTTGTACGGGAAAATCCCCACTTCATCGCTACCTCGGAGATGCTGTGTCCCATCGCTCCTGCGCCGACTATAACAGCACGTTCGAACTATGCCAGATTCTTTGGCTCTTCAATGTATATCGTACTTGGAGAGTAATGAAATCCCGAATAGACATTAACCGCGCTACTAAGGGTGTGAGGGTGCACACACTGATGTGTAAGAATGTGGAAACAAAACTTTGAGTTATCTTATGACACTGGCCTATAAAATTACTACACCACGAAGATGACGTGCTACAGACGCGAAATTTAACCGAAAGGAAGAAGATGCTGTGATATGAAAATGATTAGCTTTTCAGACCATTCGCACAAGGTTGGCCCCGGTGGCGACACCTACAACGTGCTGACATGAGGAAAGTTTCCAACCCATTTCTCATACACAAACAGCAGTTGACCGGCGTTGCCTGGTGAAACGTTGTTGTGATGCCTCGTCTAAGGATGAGGATGCGTACCATCACGTTTCCGACTTTGCTAAAGGTCGGATTGTAGCGATTGCGGTTCATCGTATCGCGACATTGCTGCTCGCGTTGGTCGAGATCCAATGACAATATGGAATCGGTGGGTTCAGGAGGGTAATACGGAACGCCGTGCAGGATCCCAACGGCCTCGTATCACTAGCATTCGAGATGACAGGCATCTTATCCGCATGACTCTAACGGATCGTGCAGCCACGTCTCGATCCCTGAGTCAACAGATGGAGACGTTTGCAAGACAACAACCATCAGCACGAGCAGTTCGACGACGTTTGCAACAGCATGGACTATCAGTTCGGAGACCATGGCTGTAGTTACCCTTGACGCTGCATCACAGACAGCAGCGCCTGCGATGGTGTACTCAACGACGAACCTGGGTGCACGAATGGCAAAACGTCATTTTTTCGGATGAATCCAGGTTCTGTTTACAGCATCATGATGGTCGCATCCGTGTTTGGCGACATCGCGGTGAACTCACATTGGAAGCGTGTATTCGTCATCGCCATACTGGCCTATCACCCGGCGTTATAGTATGGGGTACCACTCGTTACACGTCTCGGTCACCTCTTGTTCGCATTGACGGCACTTAGAACAGTGGACGTTACTTTTCAGATGTTACGACCCGTTGCTCTACCCTTCATTCGATCCCTGCGAAACCCTACATTTGAGCACGATAATGCAAGGTCGCATGTTGCAGATCCTGTACGGCACTTTCTGGATACAGAAAATGTTCGACTGCTGCCCTGAGCAGCACATTCTCCAGATCTCTCACCAACTGAAAACGTCTGGTCAATGGTGGCCGAGCAACTGGCTCGTCACAATACGCCAGTCACTACTCTTGATGAACTGTGGTATCGTGTTGAAGCTGCATGGGCAGCTGTATCTGTACACGCCATCCAAGCTCTGTTTGACTCAATGCCCAGGCGTATCAAGGCCGTTATTACGGCCAGAGGTGGTTCTTCTGGGTACTGATTTCTCAGGATCTATGCACCCAAATTGCCTGAAAATGTAATCACGTGTCAGTTCTAGTATAATATATTTGTCCAATGAATACCCGTTTATCATACGCATTTCTTCTTGGTGTAGCAATTTTAATGGCCAGTAGTGTAGTATAATTTTGAAGATGTTACAGAAAGTAAAATATAAATAACTCTTTTATTTAAAGAAATTGTAGCGTCGAACAGCCATAATTAATTTAAGTCAACAAGGCTGATTGCCTAGAAGGGGCACAGGGCTGCGAGGGATCCAGAGCGGATCCAAGTAAGTGGATACTTAAAGCGAGGATTGTAACGATCCAAAATAGTCAGACAGGCTCTATGCAAAGGAATTACCCAGTCGAACGGAAACACCACAAGACATAGGCCTATAGATATGTCTCGTCTTTTCATGGAATTATCTTACTCTCCAAACATTCTCTACGCAATGTTTTCGGCGAGAGGACCCTCCAATGTGTGGTGCTTGTGGCGTCCAGGTCACAGGGTGCCACGTTTTATTGGATTGCGTTTTATTTTCTGACCAGTGGGCCGCGGCTGACTTGCCAGCGGACCTGCCGTCTCTTTTAGGCAACACTCGGACGAATGTGGTTAAAGTTTTAAAGTTCGGTGCCATGTCAAATGTTTTTACAAAGATTTTAGGGAAAGGATCTTAATTTGCTCACTGTGTGACAAGCTCGCCCATATTTTATGTAAGTGGCCAGCCAGTGACAATTTACTGTGGCATTCTTGTTGCTACGTTTTCCCTTTCCTTACGTTCTACTTTCTTATGTAGCATTTTCCTTCTTTTCCTGCTTTGTTTGCGTGTGTGCTTCAGTTTTATTAGGTATGTCCACATTCGTTCCTTTTAATGTGTGTCAGGGCTCTGATGACCTCGACGTTGAGCGCCCATAAGCCCCAAAACACACACACACACTCTACCCAATGTTGCAAGCTCATTTGCCTTACTTTGCTTCTGGCTTTAATCATTTCTACCGAGTCACCATTATCTCTAGGCCCTCTGCTCCGCACTTGGAATGTCTTCATATACTCGTAGTTCATCCGGCAATACTTCTACTATAACAAAAGTGAAGAGTGAGTTGTGAGGCAGAGGTGGTCTGTTGCTCCAGGGCCCTGAGCAGAGTTCAGTGTCACCTCGGCCGCGGGCTCCGCGGCTCCCTTAATTTTTACGGTCGCTTTGGACGCCCACCGGGCGCGATTCGGCGTCGTATCCGGGCCATGCTGTGGCCCCGCCCTCGGCCTTGGGCTGCAGGGAGGGTAAGGCGCGCGACTATAAAGGCGGCGGGCGGCGACTGCGGGGCACAGTTGTCCGCTCCAGGCACAGCAGACCCTCAGCCAACAATGAACAAGTACTTCGTGAGTATCCTGCAACTGCTCTCTGTGTTACCGAAGCCCTAGGTACAGACCACTGTGCTGTTCGGAATACTGCAGTGTGGAGTGTGGAGTACACAGTGATTCTTCGATATGAACAATGTTATTCACTTTAAGTTCTTTTGTTAATGTCCCTGTACCTACAGATTGGAAAATTGCGCAGGTCGCACCAGTGTTTATGAAGGGTAGTAGGAGTAATCCATCTAACTACAGACCTATATCATTGACGTCGGTTTGCAGTAGGGTTTTGGAGCATATACTGTATTCAAACACTATGAATCACCTCGAAGGGAACGATCTATTGATACGTAATCAGCATGGTTTCAGAAAACATCGTTCTTGTGCAACGCAGCTAGCTCTTTATTCGCACGAAGTAATGGCCGCTATCGGCAGGGGATCTCAAGTTGATTCCGTTTTTCTAGATTTCCGGAAAGCTTTTGACACCGTTCCTCACAAGCGACTTCTAATCAAGCTGCGGGCCTATGGGGTATCGTCTCAGTTGTGTGACTAGATTCGTGATTTCCTGTCAGGAAGGTCGCAGTTCGTAGTAATAGACGGCAAATCATCGAGTAAAATTGAAGTTATATCAGGTGTTCCCCAGGGAAGCGTCCTGGGACCTCTGCTGCTCCTGATCTGTATAAATGACCTGGATGACAATCTGAGCAGTTCTCTTAGGTTGTTCGCAGATGATGCTGTGATTTACCGAAAACCAGTATCAGTTGCAAAGCGATTTAGAAAAGATTGCTGTATGGTGTGGCAGGTGGCAGTTGACGCTAAATAACGAAAAGTGTGAGGGTGATCCACACGAGTTCCAAAAGAAATCCGTTGGAATTCGATTACTCGATAAATAGGACAATTCTCAAGGCTGTCAATTCAACTAAGTACCTGGGTCTTAAAATTACGAACAACTTCAGTTGGGAAGACCACATAGATAATATTGTGGGGAAGGCGAGCCAACGGTTGCGTTTCATTGGCAGGACACTTAGAAGATGCAACAAGTCCACTAAAGAGACAGCTTACACTACACTCGTTCGTCCTCTGCTAGAATATTGCTGCGCGGTGTGCGATCCTTACCAGGTGGGATTGACGGAGGACATCGAAAGGGTGCAAAAAAGGGCAGCTCGTTTTGTATTATCAGGTAATAGGGGAGAAAGTGTGGCAGATATGATACGCGAGTTGGGATGGAAGTCATTAAAGCAAAAACGTTTTTCGTCGCGGCGAGATCTATTTACGAAATTTCAGTCATCAACTCTCTCTTCCGAATGCGAAAATATTTTATTGAGCCCAACCTACATAGGTAGGAATGATCACCAAAATAAAATAAGAGAAATCAGAGCTCGAACAGAAGGGTTAGGTGTTCGTTTTTCCCGCGCGCTGTTCGGGCGTGGAATGGTAGAGAGATAGTATGATTGTGGTTCGATGTACCCTCTGCCAAGCACTTAAATGTGAATTGCAGAGTAATCATGTAGATGTAGATGTAGATGTAGATAAGGAACTTTTTCTGGGCATGAGGCCATAAGTGATCTAAACGAGAAACGACTCGTTCGGCTGAATGATATTGCAAATCGACGAAAAACTATGCGTGTGCCTAACTGCGTTGAAAGGAGAGGGAAGGAATCTAAATAACAGTTCAATACCCTCCCCGCTCCCCATATCAATCTATGATCAGTAAGCGGTTCGAAATTCTATATTCATTCACTGACTGACCATACTGGCACCGAAATAGAAGATTACACAGAGAAGGCCGAAATACTGAATTCGGACTTCCGAAATTGTTTCACCGAGGAAGATCGTAACACGGTCCCTCCTTTCAATTATGACCGCCGAAAAGGTATATATTGAGTTGACCGATCGCAGAATAGAAAATTAACTACAATCGCTTAGTAGCGAAAGGCATCAGGACCATATGAGATACCTGTAAGATTCTATACAGATTATGCAAAAGAACTTTCGTCCCTTCTAGCATCAGATTATCTTAGATCAATGCAGCACCAAGAGGTCCCTAGAAACTGGAAAAAAGCGCAGATCATTCCCGTTCTCAAGAAGGGCCACAAAATAGATACACATAATATAGACGTATATCGTTGACGTCAATCGGTTGTTTAATTATAGAACATGCTTTATGACCAAGGATTATGACGTTTTTGGAGAAATAAAACCTCTTCTATCAACATTAACATGGATCCCGCAAAACAGAGATCTTGGAAAACTCAGCTCACACTGTTCCTCCATAAAATCCATAGCTCTGTATACAAAGGACAAGAAGAGAATAGAAGCTTTCGATATGTGGTGCTACAGAAGAATGCTGAAGATTAGATGGGTAGATCACATTACTAATGGGGAGGTATTGAATAGAATTGGGGAGAAGAGGAATTTGTGGCACAACTTGACTAGAAGAAGGGATCGGTTGGTAGGACATGTTCTGAGGCATCAAGGGATCACCAATTTAGTATTGGAGGGCAGCGTGTAGGGTAAAAATCGTAGAGGAAGATATTTGATAACCGTCTGGAACTGCCGTTTAGTGAAAAATATACGAGCTCACCGAGCATCGGACGAGATTTGCGACTGTATTCAAGACTTCCTTGCGGATAGAACTCAACACGTCGCACTTAAGGAAACAAAATCGACAGATGTAATTTCTGAAGTGTCCCAAGGGAGTATGAGCGGACCGCTACTGTTTGCAGTGTATATAAATGATCTACTAGAAAGCATCGGAAGTTGCTTAACACTATTCGCAAATGAGGCGAGTGTCTGTAAGAAAGTAACAACGCCAGAAGATAGTATCGATTTGCAGAATAGACTGCAGTGGACTGATAAATACTGCAGGCTCTGTAACGTATATCCCATACATGTTGTTGTTGTTGTTGTTGTTGTGGTCTTCGGTCCTGAGACTGGTTTGATGCAGCTCTCCATGCTACTCTATACAGTGCAAGCTTCTTCATATCCCAGTACCTACTGCAACCTACATCCTTCTGAATCTGCTTAGTGTATTCATCTCTTGGTCTCCCTCTACGATTTTTACCCTCCACGCTGCCCTCCAATACTAAATTGGTGACCCTTTGATGCCTCAGAACATGTCCTACAAACCGATCGCTTCTTCTAGTCAAGTTGTGCCACAAATTCCTCTTCTCCCCAATTCTATTCAATACCTCCTCATTAGTCATGTGATCTACCCATCTAATCTTCAGCATTCTTCTGTAGCACCACATATCGAAAGCTTCTATTCTCTTCTTGTCCAAACGATTTGTCGTCCATGTTTCACTTCCATATATGGCTACACTCCATACAAATACTTTCAGAAACGACTTCCTGACACTGAAATCTATACTCGATGTTAACAAATTTCTCTCCTTCAGAAACGCTTTCCTTGCCATTGCCGCCGGCCGCGGTGGTCTCGCGGTTCTAGGCGCGCAGTCCGGAACCGTGCGACTGCTACGGTCGCAGGTTCGAATCCTGCCTCGGGCATGGATGTGTGTGATGTCCTTAGGTTAGTTAGGTTTAAGTAGTTCTCAGTTCTAGGGGACTGATGACCACAGCAGTGCTCAGAGCCATTTGAACCATTTGAACTTCCCATTGCCAGTCTACATTTTATATCCTCTCTACTTCGACCATCATTAAAGATTTTGCTCCCCAAATGGCAACACTCCTTTACTACTTTAAATGTCTCATTTTCTAATCTAATTCCCTCATCACCTGATTTAATTCTACTACATTCCATTATCCTCGTCTTCCTTTTGTTAATGTTCATCATATATCCTCCTATCAAGACACTGTCCATTCGGTTCAACTGCTCTTCCAAGTCCTTTGCTGTCTCTGACAGAATTACAATGTCATCGGCGAACCTCAAAGTTTTTATTTCTTCTCCATGGATTTTAATACCTACTCCGAATTTTTCTTTTGTTTCCTTTACTGCTTGCTCAATACACAGATTGAATAACGTTGGGGAGAGGCTACATCCCCGTCTCACTCCCTTCCCAACCACTGCTTCCCTTTCGTGCCCCTCGACAACTGCCATCTGGTTTCTGTACAAATTGTAAATAGCCTTTCGCTCCCTGTATTTGACCTCTGCCACCTTCAGAATTTGAAAGAGAGTATTCCAGTCAACATTGTCAAAAGCTTTCTCTAAGTTTACAAATTCTACAAACGTAGGTCTGCCTTTTCTTAATCTAGCTTCTAAGATAACTCGTAGGGTCTGATTGTCCTTTCAGTTATGAATGCCGAAAAGGTAGCTATTGATACGACCGATCGCGGATTAGAAATACAACTACAATCGCTTAGCAGTGAAAGGCATCAGGACCATATGAGATCCCTGTAAGATTCTATACAGATTATGCAAAAGAACTTTCGTCCCTTCTAGCATCAGATAGATCACTGCAGCACCGAGAGGTTCCTAGGGACTGGAGGAAAGGCGCAGATCATTCCTGTTTTCAAAACGGGCCACAAAATAGATTCACATAATTATAGACTTATATCGTTGACGTCAATCGGTTGTTGAATTATAGAACATGCTTTATGACCAAGAATTGTATGTTCTTGGAGAGAGAAAACCTCCTCTATAAAAATTAACATGGATCCCGGAAAAAGAGATCTTGCGAAACTCAGCTCACACTGTTCCTCCATAAAATCCATAGCTCTGTATACAATTGCGCTCAGGTTGATGCCGTGTTCCTCAACTCCAGGAAGATATTTGATACCGTCCGGAACTGCCATTTAGTGAAAAATATGCGAGCTTACCGAGTATGGGCCCAGATTTGCGACTGTATTCAAGACTGTCTTGCAGACAGAACTCAACACGTCGCACTTAAGGAAACAAAATCGATAGATGTAATTTCTGAAGCATCCCAAGGGAGTATGGCCGGACTGCTGTTGTTTGCATAAGTTATCTACTAGAAAGCATCGGAAGTTGCTTAACATTGTTCGCAAATGAGGCGAGTATCTGTAAGAAAGTAACAACGCCAGAAGACAGTATCGACTTGCAGAATAGCCTGCAGAGGATTGATGAATGCTGCAGACTCTGTAACATATGTCCCATACATATAAAAAGAAATCCGTTGCTGCACAATTAGACTGTTGATGGCAAACTGCTTGGAACAGTATGCACCGTAAAGTATCTAGGCGTAACTTTCCAGAGCTACAAGTGGTATGATCACATGAAGCAAATAGTAAAAGAAGTAGATGCCACACTGAGGTGCGCAGGAAGAATCTTAAGGTAATGTAAATCATCCACGATGAAAGTTGCATACAAGGCGCTTGTTCCACCGATTCTTGACTGTTGTTCATCTATGGTATCCTTACCATGTAGGACTGATAGAAGATGTAGATAAGATCCAACAAACAGGGACGCGCTGCGTTACATGACCTTTTGGTCGGCGCGTGAGCCTTACAGAGATTTTCAACAGACACCAGTGGCGTACGTTACAAGAGAGGCGTTTTACCTCACCGAGGAGTTCACTACTGAAATTTTGAGAGAGCACTTTCCGGAAAGAATCGGACAACGTATTACTTGCTGCCACATGCACCTTTCTAAATGAGCACTATGAGAAATTCGAAAAATTAGAGCTAGTACAGAGACTTCCTGGCAACCACACTTCCCGCGTGCCATTCGCGAGAGCTACGGGAAAGTGGGTATCAGTTACTGGTACGAGAAGTACCCCCCGCCACACACTGTTAGGTAGCTTGCAGAGTACGATGTAGGTATAGACTATTCACAGGGCTCCATAAATAACCTATCTATCTCCGTTAAAGTAATTATTTAACTACAGCTGAGCAATGTCTGTTCAAAAATAAGACGTCATTAATAAGAATACAAGTTACACAGCACCAGAATGTTTAATTGATTGCGTAACGAGGTAAAATGTACTTTTCCGAAGTATCACATCAATTTTTTGAAAGCAACGACGAGGTGCCTCTTTCAGAGCAAGGATATAGTTAATGTAATTCATGTAAACTGAGGAGCGGCTTGTATCCAAAACGTTTACTGGTCCGCAGTACCACTAGTTAGAGAAATACCTAATAATAACTACTGTACCTCCATTTGTATTCACGAACGGGACGTGAAAATGACTCTACATACTACTATAGATTCTTGGAATCAATGCGGTGGGTTTCAAATTCTTTGACTTCATTCCTCAACAGAATGTGCAGGTAATGGTGGTTGCTTAATCGTTTGTATGTCAGTTGCTCTAACGACAGTACATATATTCTTCCATACAGGCCTAAATGAAAATCTCTGCATGTTTCTCCCTCAGTATAATCACATATCTCAAAAATTAGATTAGAGCACTTCAAGAACACTTTTCTGCCACTGTTGACACAGCATTTATAGTTTTTTCTTGGCTTCGTTCACCCTAACTTTATTAGTTACTCATGGGTGAGTAATTTCTTGTTCTTCAGCATACAATATTACATGTAGTTCTTCCTTCACTGATGAGTCATAACTATTTCGGAACTTGTTATGTAAGTCGACGTGCGGTCGCTTGGACTGTAGCAGTAATAATTCCAAACACACAGTCTGTTACAGATAGCTGCTTCTGAGCATCGCTCAGTATCCGAGTTTTAATGGATATACCTTAGATTACGCACGTGGACACCGAAAATGTTATCACATGTCCTAAGGTGCAGCGTACGTAACTTCTGATAAAGCAAGGGCTTTATAACGCAAGAACGGGCACAAAGACAGTCACGGTGATGCACGATTGTGTTCTATAGAGATTAGCGGAAAACAGATGGGCAGCGACATTTTCCTATCGACTAGTTGCACATTTCTGTACGGATTTTGTCAGTTCCTGGCACAACGTACAGCTTTTATTAAGGAAAGGGACCGTGCTGTGGAAAGAGCAAAAAAATGGCTCTGAGCACTATGGGACTCAACTGCTGTGGTTATCAGTCCCCTAGAACTTAGAACTACTTAAACCTAACTAACCTAAGGACACCACATACATCCATGCCCGAGGCAGGATTCGAACCTGCGACCGTAGCAGTCGCACGGCTCCGGACTGCGCGCCTAGAACCGCGAGACCACCGCGGCCGGCGTGGAAAGAGCAACGAGATACTGAAATGTACGGCTACTTTCAGTGAAACACGTGGTGCGGTCTTTTCTGTTGTCTCCGTGTCCTGTCTTGAGCAATATTGTTAGTTCACCTTCGTCATAAAAGAAAGATATGGGTCATGCGTACCCTTTTAACTATAAATACAAAAACCTTAACATCAACATGATCGTGTGTGAGTTAATACTCGTAAGTGAGGCGATAAAAATGGTTACCTATAAGGAGATGATCACATTCTTCAAAAAATTCTACAAATGTGGACGAGATAAAATCCTGGAGACTTCAGTGCACAGTTGAAAAGCGAACACTTGGCCGTAAATTTCACCGTGTGATGGAGCCAATCTGTAGTCTTCCCCGCCAAGTTGCTATAGAATTAACACCATTACAAAGAACCTTAGAATGAAGAACTATTAAGCTTCATCCTAAGTTCAACGAAGAGCGTCGCTTGTGAACAACAGAGACCGAGGTCACCTTTCGCTCTTTTGTAAAAGCTCAAGCCAGGTATACTGTTGGATCGATATGGAAAACGCGTGAAATTATCAAACAACCACTCTGTGTCGGCGCAGTCATGTTGAAGTATGTGAAAGTGTTCTTCACGAGGCCTACATTTTGGTGGTGGCGGTCTTCGGTGCGCAATGGTCGCCCGAAACGTATCAGCAAATGCCATCGCCGTCCCGCTGCTTCGTGACTCAATTGTCAGTACCACAGTGCGGTCACGGCCAGGCGGTTTCAATGTCAACGGGTATCAGTGTCAGAGGGTTTCAATGTCAGAACCGCAACCGACCTGTACGATACAAGGTCTCACTCGACGGTAAACTCAGCTGGGTGACATAAGAGTTGCAGTACTGCTGTTATAGAGGTCCTGTAACTTAAGTCCTCGTCATAAGCAGGTGAAGCTGCCTAACTAGAACCAATTTTGAAACACGAATGCTGTTAAACATTGTGGTAAAAATAAAATGTCTCAGTACTAGTCACAGTTTCTCAAGCAGTCTTTACTGCAGTACATACGTACGTACGTTTCTTCATTTTTCTCGGATTGTGTCTCCCTGTAAATTCAGAGACATTCTTTCCGTAGTGTATAATGGTTTTATTATTTTATTTTAGTGGGTGACATGGTATTTGCCGTGAGTGTTTCTAATACTTTCTCCGAAAAATAAAAAAAAAATTAAAAAGCTGTGACGGAACGCAAGGCTTTCCTTTAAGCCTTCGCTACACATTCTGTGAATCCTGAGCTTAACTTTACCGTATATTGTAGGTATTTACGTGGCGGATGAAACGTCTATTTATCGTACTAGGTATGTGATCATTTACTACGCTGTTTTCAGGTAGTCAGCTGACAAGTTGCGTCATCAGTAAACTATTAGTACGTATTATGAGTTGCATTGGTGGCGCCTATAGCTTCCTAGTATATTTAGCTCATGAGGGCTAAAAACGGAAGATTTTCAGGTTTAGAAAGGTGTGGTGAGATCATGAGTCTCGCCAATTAGAAGAGACTATCTGTGAATTGAGAAAAACCAAAGAGAAAAGTAGTAAATAGATAATTTAGTAAATAAGGGTAACTGCTTGTTATTCCTCTCATCTGCGCAGCCAAGATGGAGATATTGCCGGCATTCATCGAAGAGAAATAATTTCCCGTCAAGTGTGCTGTTATTTGACTGTGATCGTTCGTAAAAATTCGTAAGCAGGTGTTAAAGATATCATTACGTTAAAACTGGTTGTTGTTTTGTCGTCTTCCTTAAATTATTATTTCAGTTGTGTGAGATGTTTCGAGGCATGGTCCCACCATCAGCCAAAATGAAAACAGGAAAACGTTTTACTTGCATAAACACACTCTTAAATAAATATCGACTAAAAACAGGGGTACATAGGCGTATTTAAGTTAAATGTTTTTGCATTGTCACTTTTGCTGATGATGAGGTCATACCTGGAAACATGTCGCACAGTTAAAAGACAACTTTTGTGACTTCTAACTGATTCTAAGAGACATGTGAGAAATAAACAGAGATTTCCGTACCGACACTTCCTCGAATTCTACTTCTCGTGCATCTAGGTCCGTGAACTATGTGAACTTCCAACTTCTAACCCTCTGTAATCACTTACTGGCAACTCATGACCACTTCAAACAACTACATTTTTAGTTAAGCACAATACCAGCCTCGTTATCACTAATTTGGAATGGCTACCCAGTTCACCTCATTACTGGATTCTCCAGAAGCTCCAACAAGCAAATTTTCATAATAATATGAGTAACATAAAATGTTAAGTTTTGCGGACACATACAGACGCATTGCCCACTGATGTTCATCTCGGGATCTTCAGCCGACGGTCACCAGTACGAATCCTTGGCATTGTCAAACATTCTGCGTCCAGTGCTGCTGGCAATGTCCATACTGCCATCAGCAGTGAAGGCGAAATCTTTCACAATGCTAACTTCTCTGTGTGATAAAACTTCAGGAAAATCACTAAATGAACGTTGAATGAACATCCCGAGACCAGCTCCAACAGGGAACACGTTAATGTTAACCCTTAACGATACTCGTTATTTAGTTCGTGGGGTAGTTTTCGACCCCAAAAACAAAAACCATCTGAAAGTTGTTTACTTCTCTAGTTCTCTAAACTGTTGTTAAACAATCAGTAAAAGAAAGACTTCTATTTACAAAAAAAATATCTTCATTAAAAATAATATGTGATCTTACCAACAATTAATGTTGTTACATTAACATTGGCCTCGTAAACAGAGTTTTTGGAATTAGTTTAAAAAATAGAAAATCTAGTTCAAGAATGTCCAGAAATATTTTTTGAGATAAAATAATTACAAATTCAGTGAACTATAAAGAGAAAAGGAAACGATGACATTTTGAACAGGCGTGTTTGACGTTTAGAACCTGTTCTGGCAGTTTCCGTGTCTTTAAGGCTTGGACATACGTGACATCGTGACACCTTTGACCTTTTTGGCTGATTCGCACCCGCTTGGACTTGCGTTTCAAATTCGTCGATCCTGCTATAGTTTTAAAAATTTTTGCAGAGAACTTCGTCCATAGCAGTGTGCATGTCGCTAGAAAAGTTTCAAGAATTCATTTTCTTCTCCTTGATATCTGCTGTGATCAATGCCATGTCGAGTTGTTTTATAAAATCTGTATACACTATCTTGCTATTCTTGTTTATAATATTTTTTCCTTAAAATAGCCAGACAGTCTCACTATTTCTTGGATTTCTACGAGACCATTCTTTTCTTCTGCCTCTTCATCGTCCTCTGATTCACTGTCAGTTTCACTATCAGATATTTCTGTTTCATTGTCACTGAACTCGACCACATCATGAAAAGATGCTGGTGTATCCAATGAGTTATCAGTCTTAATTAGCTACGAGTAACTCCAATATTTGATCATCGTTCAAACGCCACCCATTCCGTCTAAAACAATAAAAACATTTAGTTTTTAAGTAGCGTTTGTTAGTTCGTGGGATAGACGTCAACCCCAACTGGTACATTTCTACAGAAATAATGGTTTGTGGTTAGCACGCGCCTGCACAATGAGAAAACACAGCCGGTACTAAGAAGGGGAACTCCCCATCGCATCCTCCTCAGATTTACAGGTAAAATGGTCCATTGGATAGCTCGTCAAAAACTGAATACGTATCAGGCACGAAAACAGGAAGAAGGTGTACTGAACTGTGGAAAAAAGAAGCTAAATAGAATGAGTGAACGGTCCAGATTTAACATGTGCAATATCGAACAATGTTAGAGACCGACGTGCCGCATAGACTGCTCACAGAAATAAAAGCGGTTCTAGGCGCTCCAGTCCGGAACCAAGCGGCTGCTACGCAGGTTCTAATCTTGCCTTGGGCATGGATGTGTGTGATGTCCTTAGGTTAGTTAGGTTTAAGTAGTTCTAAGTCTATGGAACTGATGACCTCAGATGTTAAGTTCCATAGTGCTAGGAACCATCTGAACCATTTTTGAACAGAAATAAAAACAACAGATAAACGGGTATGAACTATGTTACACCGAAGGAATTGAAAAGTCAAAACTTCCAAAACGGAACGCAAGAGGTGTAACATGTGGTACACGTGTAGAACAAGTAGGAGGTAAATACGTTTGGAGGTCCCTTCTTTACACGTCGCTGTTGCAAACTGACATTACATCATGACATATACACAAATTTGCATTCAGCTGACGGTGCGCAATTTTGTGGAAAAAAGTGGGATACAAAGAAGATATGAACCTGGATCTCCCCCTTCACTGTCTTATCACCGGGACCACTCGACCAAGACACGATGGTCATTAATGTCGCTCGATAATGCACAATTTTTAGACCGTTCACTATTTTGCTTCTTTTTTCCGTTCAAATGGCTCTGAGCACTATGGGACTTAACGTCTGAGATCACGAGTCTCCTAGAACTTAGAATTACTTAAACCTAACTAACCTAAGGACATCACACACATCCATGCCCGAGGCAGGATTCTAACCTGCGACCGTAGCAGTCGCGCGGTTCCAGACTGAAGCGCCTAGAACTGCTAGGCCACCGCGGCCGGCTTTTTTTCCCTATTTCAATACGTCTTCTTCCTGATTTCGTGTTTCCTCTGTGTTCAGGCTATCCGATGGGCTCTCTTATCACTAAATCTTGGGGGGGGAGGGGGGCATGGGAAGTTTCCCTTGTAAGATAAGGTGGAGGTGGAGGTGGAGTGGCAACGTTGCAGTAGAAACGGAATATTAAACAAAAGAGTGGCACGTAGATTGCCACGTGGGGTAATAAGTGGCACCACGAATGCAGTTAAGGGTTAACAGTAACCAAGACTTCCTGGCAAGTCTCCGTTCGTACTCGGCATGACAGTGAACCTAACGTTGTCAGGATGTTCGCTGAACATTTGAGTAGGCTCTGGCGTTTGACAAAGTTATGTTGGTGTGTGCTGCAGGCTCTATTCGTGGTGCTGGCGGCCCTGGTGGCTGTGAGCGTGGCCGTGCCGTACCCCGCGCCGTACCCGGTGGCCGCCCCCGCCGCCGCCGCCCCCGCGCCCGCCGGCAAGGAGTCGCTCAAGGGCCAGGAGGCGGTGTACGTGGGCTACGCCGGCTACCCCTACCTGTACGGCGCGCCCGTCGCATACCTGGGCTGAGCGGCCGGCAGCCACACCGCTCGACGACCCGGACATGGACCTCGCTGCTCACGACGACTGCTCCACGCGCTTTTCCCTCTTCGTTATCGGCGTACGCTGCCATCTACTGTCTCTCTTCCTGCGTCATCTTACGAAATAAACGTTTGTAGATAAACACACTATTGTTTCATTTCCTACAGAAACCTAGTACAAGCTTCCTCTATAATGACATTCCTCTGTTCCTTTCAGTCAACAGAGCACCTTTCAGTCAACAGCGGAGTGCACTAACAAGTAAACTTACCCAACAGATACACTTCGATTTCGATCGGTTTTGAGTATCTTGTACTATAGAACAAAATAAGATCGACAATTTTTTGCGCATACACCTATACGGCCATTAAGGGGCTGAAACACCACCTTGACAATGTTGAATTTAATATTTCTGATTGAATACCACTGAAACAATAACACATATGAAAAAAAACTTCTAATAAAAGTTTTATGGCTTTTAATGTGCATCCAGATTTGTCAAAAAAGTCTTCCCAATTATTTTGCTTTGCATTTCGACATTTGGCTAACATTAAAACATGCAGTATCATTAATACAAAATGCAATCATATACAAATGGTATTCCAATGACACATTTGTCAAAAATAAGCTAGAAATTCTCTAAACGAAAGTTCATACAGCATTTTTTTAACTCAACCATTTCTGCACCTTTCTCACTAGGAACAGATTTACAATAATGTTACAACTACATATAAAAAATTTCAAATGTAACTTAATTAAAACTAAAAAGGTTGCAACTTCAAAATAAAAAATACGCCAAATGTAAAACAATACACAAATACATTACAAGATATATTTCATAAAATTAAAAGAATATATATATATATATATATATATATATATATATATATATTTATTTATTTATTTATTTATTTATCGGGGAAAGACATTACACAACCCAACATGGCAATTGGCATTGAAGCAGAGACACATTAGACATGCATACAGTGATTTAGAGCGATTTCTAGCTTATTTCTGAGAGATGAACCTTTGGAACACCACTTCATCACATACTACAAAGTATTCAAAGGCGATCAACATCAAATTGTATGCCTTTAGTAGGTTTACTCATAAGTAATATCACACAAGTTCCATGGAGAAAAATAAATATTTTTATTGCAGTCTTTTATTTATTGTTCTTTATCTACAAAACTCTATTTATAGGTGTAAAATTTATGTGCACGCGATAATTTAACAACAGTAAATTAAGGGTGTTTCCAAGTCTTCAGGGTAAACTTCTAGGAGTGATAGATCAGTTCATGAGGAAGAACTTCTGTTAGAAATAAAATATTCACTGAGGCTTCCTTTAGTATTCGCCAGCACCTTGGACGACGAGATTTCACCGAATTAGCAGGGTCTGCTAACTGCGTGTGCAGCATAATATCTACTCTAGAAAACTGATAGAGTGATTATCATCACGAAAACCATAAGAATGAGTGTCTTTAAATGGAGAAACATATTTTAGAAGCGAATCAAGAATCTGAATTTTGCTTGGCCTACCACTTTCTTGTAGAGCAGATGACTGGATGTTAGGCAATACACACTGCATACGAGTGTGCCAGTGTACCTATGGTCTGCCACCTCTCAGGGGCACAACCAGCCTAGTGTCACCAGAAAGTGTCAGCAAACATTTTGAACATTTTGTATCGAACAAAAGTGTTTCCCCATGACGTGATCTAAAACCCAAGATGTTTGTAGCAACGACTTTGAAACACCTTGTATAGCTGCACAGTTAAAGGTAAGCAAGTAGGGTTAATACAACCATCCTTTTCCCAGTTAAGAATATTGACTGTAGGTTCATCGGACACCCAGCCTCATATTACAACAACAAAAAATTGAAGGTGACGTCATGGGACTACTGAACCTACATTTCTGTATTTCTGAAATGAAATAATTCGATAAAATAACATAATATAATCAAGACTGACGAGAATGTGATTGGTGATTTACAATAAGATCTGTCAGTAATTCATTTTCACAACAAATAACACAGCCAAAGAAATCATTCACACACACACTCGTGCACAGTACATTTTTATAAATTATGAACAAAAATAATACTGCATATTTTGAAAACAGTGCAGTGTCGGAAATATTGAGCAGCTAGTACAATACTCTGACATGACTATCATGGCTTTTCAATAAATTTCCCGAACTATTTCAAGAGGCGAAGATATACACCTTTAAAATGAATTTTAGTGCCAAAGAGCATTGGTGAACATAATTGATACTACTCAAACTATCACACAGTTAGGTCTTTCAGTCACTGTTTTAAAACTTCGTATGGGAAGTCGTTTTATTACGAAGGTTAAAATAACCATTAGAACTCTAAAGTCACTCCCAATAGATTATTTTAAAAATTAAAACATTTCAAGAAATGTTGAGAGCTGCACTTAAAAAGGTTTGATACCCTTAACTGTGCCGGCCGAAGTGGCCGTGCGGTTAAAGGCGCTGCAGTCTGGAACCGCAAGACCGCTACGGTCGCAGGTTCGAATCCTGCCTCGGGCATGGATGTTTGTGATGTCCTTAGGTTAGTTAGGTTTAACTAGTTCTAAGTTCTAGGGGACTAATGACCTCAGCAGTTGAGTCCCATAGTGCTCAGAGCCATTTGAACCTTAACTGTGTTGCTGGACGTGCACATTGTCATGGTAAGTAACGCAATTTACATGACATTCCTCTCCCCCTCTCTCTGTCGCAGAAGCTCAAGTGTAATTTTGTGGCTCTTACTCCATGATATTAAAGGAATCCCTCCATCGTCCCAGCATATTGCCACTTTATTTGTTTCAAGCCAAATTTCCTCTGCTCGATACCATTATCTACCACCACCATTCACACACACACTGTCTGGCACTGAGTGACTGTGTGCACACTCTTGATTTCGAGATTTTTTTTCGGAATTTCGTATCTTTGATAGGCCATCAAGATAGATTCCAGAAATGCTTGTGCGTTAACAACAAATAATGTATTTGCGCTACCTGGTACAACTCTCTCTCTCTCTCTCTCTCTCTCTCTCTCTCTCTCTCTCTCTCTCAGTCTTAGCAAAATGTTTAAACCCAAATACTGTATTTTATACTATAAATTGTGCTATTTGTGCGTATTTAAATATTTACTAAAACAGCTCAAATGTAACATTCAAAAATTATAAAGCAACAAAATTACAGTTTTGCATGGAAATATAAAAACTCAAATTGTTTCCCATGACAGTAACAGGTGTAACTGGTTGCTACTCCTATTACTTTTATAGCACATGTACTGAAGTGTTTCAAAGTAAACTGAAAACAGAGAAAGGAAAATTAATTATGTGTCAGTACTACAATGCCATTACGATGAAGTAAAACGTACTTATATTCCTCTGCCAAATATCTATCCACTTATATGTCCAGTACCCTCCATCATCTTGGAAGCGATGAATCCTATATTCAAGTACTTGAGTAATGAACCAATCACAACAAACTTGAACGACGAATGACAGATTTTTGCAGAGTAAGTTTCAAACTAGGACTCAAAATCAGTTACAATAAGACTAGTGTAGTGTACAATGAACACACCAGGGAAAGATAGTAAAAATTAGTGACGAAATAACAGCAAAAAGGGTGAGTTTTTGTACACACGGCAGTTGAACATCACCACTGAATCGACAGCTACAGATTAACTAAAATAGCAAAAATTTTTAAACACTAAAACGTGCTCTTACGAGTAAGCTTCCAATGTGTCTGAAATGAGAAATCTGAGATCGGTGAGTACTGCCAGTTCTGACTTACGGCAATGAGACAGGGACTTCCTGCATACAGAAGCCGTTCAAAAACTGAGGGTATTTAGCGACCAGTGGAAAGACGCGTATTGGGAATTGCTACGAGAGACAGAACACGGACAAATGAGTAAGTGAACATATTGGCATGGAAGCCCTAATCATGACCATAATCGATATTATGTGGAGGAACACACACACACACACACACACACACACACACACACACACACACACGTGCGCGCGCGTGCGCGCGGAACACACTTAAGCTTTCCAGTCCAGGCAGTGATACAGTAAAGAACAGTACCACAGCAACAGTAAGCCAACCTTAACGATGTCGTACTTTTACGAAATATATTACAAAGAAACTTACAACCTACAGACACACGAGAACTTGGAATGAGAGAGGTTTGGGCAGTTGCTTTCAATGGTTCATTACTGATTCTCTTAGAGCCCAATGCCAAATCAGTGCTCTTTAAAACCTTGAATAAAATAAACGCGATGACGCGCACATCGACGACGTCAGGAACCCAGTAGCTCCATTACCATTGTGTAAATTAAAAAGGTTTTATTTGCAACAATTAGCTACACCTTCCAGCCACTTGTCACCATAATCATCGCTCCGACTTAGACATTGTTGTACCAGTGTACCAGTTTGGTTCAAATGGCTCTGAGCACTATGGGACTCAACTGCTGAGGTCATTAGTCCCCTAGAACTTAGAACTACTTAAACCTAACTAACCTAAGGACATCACAAACATCCATGCCCGAAGCAGGATTCGAACCTGCGACCGTAGCGGTCTTGCGGTTCCAGACTGCAGCGCCTTTAACCGCACGGCCACTTCGGCAGGCTGTACCAGTTTTCCAGTACTCTCGTCATAGCAGGCAGCCATTAATCTACAGCTCATTGTCTGTGCCAAAACGTTGTCTTCATAGCCAGCAGTCCATGTGAGCAGCGATGAAAGTCAGCAACAGCAAATTACAGGCTGTATTGTGGGCGATCGAAAACTTTCCATCGAAAACGCTGCAGAAGCGTCTTCATTGCCTCTTCAGAACTGAAAGGAGCGATGAGATGCGATCGATACACATACTAGAGACACTGGCCAATGCATACGTGAAAAGCTTCATTGTATTTTTACAGTGGTTTCCATTTCATGACTGGTCGGAATGCATATATATATAGGGTGTTTCAAAAATGACCGGTATATTTGAAACGGCAATAAAAACTAAACGAGCAGCGATAGAAATGCACCGTTTGTTGCAATATGCTTGGGACAACAGTACATTTTCAGGTAGACAAACATTCGAAATTACAGTAGTTACAATTTTCAACAACAGATGGCGCTGCGGTCTGGGAAACTCTATAGTACGATATTTTCCACATATCCACCATGCGTAGCAATAATATGGCGTAGTCTCTGAATGAAATTACCCGAAACCTTTGACAACGTGTCTGGCGGAATGGCTTCACATGCAGATGAGATGTACTGCTTCAGCTGTTCAATTGTTTCTGGATTCTGGCGGTACACCTGGTCTTTCAAGTGTCCCCACAGAAAGAAGTCACAGGGGTTCGTGTCTGGCGAATAGGGAGGCCAATCCACGCCGCCTCCTGTATGTTTCGGATAGCCCAAAGCAATCACACGATCATCGAAATATTCATTCAGGAAATTAAAGACGTCGGCCGTGCGATGTGGCCGGGCACCATCTTGCATAAACCACGAGGTGTTCGCAGTGTCGTCTAAGGCAGTTTGTACCGCCACAAATTCACGAAGAATGTCCAGATAGCGTGATGCAGTAATCGTTTCGGATCTGAAAAATGGGCCAATGATTCCTTTGGAAGAAATGGCGGCCCAGACCAGTACTTTTTGAGGATGCAGGGACGATGGCACTGCAACATGGGGCTTTTCGGTTCCCCATATGCGCCAGTTCTGTTTATTGACGAAGCCGTCCAGGTAAAAATAAGCTTCGTAGTAAACCAAATGCTGCCCACATGCATATCGCCGTCATCAATCCTGTGCACTATATCGTTAGCGAATGTCTCTCGTGCAGCAATGGTAGCGGCGCTGAGGGGTTGCCGCGTTTGAATTTTGTATGGATAGAGGTGTAAACTCTGGCGCATGAGACGATACGTGGACGTTGGCGTCATTTGGACCGCAGCTGCAACACGGCGAACGGAAACCCGAGGCCGCTGTTGGATCACCTGCTGCACTAGCTGCGCGTTACCCTCTGTGGTTGCCGTACGCGGTCGCCCTACCTTTCCAGCACGTTCATCCGTCACGTTCCCAGTCCGTTGAAATTTTTCAAACAGATCCTTTATTGTATCGCTTTTCGGTCCTTTGGTTACATTAAACCTCCGTTGAAAACTTCGTCTTGTTGCAACAACACTGTGTTCTAGGCGGTGGAATTCCAACACCAGAAAAATCCTCTGTTCTAAGGAATAAACCATGTTGTCTACAGCACACTTGCACGTTGTGAACAGCACACGCTTACAGCAGAAAGACGACGTACAGAATGGCGCACCCACAGGCTGCGTTGTCTTCTATATCTTTCACATCACTTGCAGTGCCATCTGTTGTTGAAAATTGTAACTACTGTAATTTCGAAAGTGTGTCCGCCTGAAAATGTACTGTTGTCCCAAGCATATTGCAACAAATGGTGTATTTCTATCGCTGCTCGTTTAGTTTTTATTGCCGTTTCAAATATACCGGTCATTTTCGAAACACCCTGTATATATATATATATATATATATATATATATATATATATATATATATATATATATATATATAGTTGTAGTCTTCAGTCCAGAGACTGGTTTGATGCAGCTCTCCATGCTACTCTATCCTGTGCAAGCTTCTTCATCTCCCAGTACGTACAGCAACCTATGTCTTAATGTCCTTCAGAATCTGCTTAGTTTATTCATCTCGTGGTCTCCCTCCACAATTTTTACCCCCCCCCCCCCCCACGCTGCCCTCCAATACTAAATTGGTGATCCTTTGATGCCTCAGAACATGTCCTACCAGCTGGTCCCTTCTTCTTGTCAAGTTGTGCCACAAACTCCTCTTCTCCCCAATTCTATTCAATACCTCCTCATTAGTTATGTGATCTACCCATCTAATCTTCAGCATTCTTCTGTAGCACCACATTTCGAAAGCTTATATTCTCTTCTTGTCCAAACTATTTATCGTCCATGTTTCACTTCCATACATGGCTACCCACCATACAAATACATTCAGAAACGACTTCCTGATACGTAAATCTATACTCGATGTTAACAAATTTCTCTTCTTCAGAAGACCATCATCAGTTATTTTGCTCCCCAAATAGTAAAACTCATCTACTGCTTTCAGTGTCTCATTTCCTAGTCTAATTCTCTCAGCATCATCCGATTTAATTCGACTACATTCCACTATCATGCTTTTGCTTTTTTTATGTTTATCTTATATCCTCCTTTCAAGACACTGTCCATTCCGTTCAGCTACTCTTACAGGTCCTTTGCTGTCTCAGACAGAACTAGAATGTCATCGGTGAATCTAAAAATTTTTATTTCTTCTCCATGGATTCTAATACCACTCCGAATTTTTCTTTTGTTTCCTTTACTGACTGCTTAATATCCAGATTGAATAACATCGGGGATATGCTACAACCCCGTCTCACTCCCTTCCCAACCACTGCATCCCTTTTATGCCCCTCGACTCTTATAACTGCCATCTGGTTTCTGTAAAAAATTGTAAATAGCCTATTTGACCCCTGCCACCTTCAGAATTTGAAAGAGTGTATTCCAGTCTCCATTGTCAAAATCTTCTACAAATGTATAGAAACGTAGGTTTTCCTTTCCTTACTCTATCTTCTAAGATAAGTAGTAAAGTCAGTCACGTGTTCCAACATTTCTACGGAATCCAAACTTATTTTCCCCAAGGTCGGCTTCAACTAATTTTTCCATTCATCTGCAAGGAATTCGTGTTAGTATTTTGCAGCCATGACTTATTAAACTGATAGTTCGGTAATTTTCACATCTTTCAATACCTGCTTTCTTCGGGATTGGAATTATTATATTCTACTTTAAATCTGAGGGTATTTCGCCTGACTCATACATCTTGCTCACTAGATGGTAGAGTTTTGTTGGGGATGGCTCTCCCAAGGCTTTTAGTAGTTCTAATGGAATGTAGTCTACTTCCGGGGCCTTGTTTCGACTTAGGTCTTTCAGTGCTCTGTCAAACACTTCACGCAGTATTATATCTCCCATTTCATCTTCATCTACGTCCTCTTCCATTTCCATAATATTGTCCTCAAGTATATCGCCCTTGTATAGACCCTCTTCACGCTCTTCACACCTTTCTCGGCTATTCAGAAAGAAAGATCAGGGTGTACATAAAGTCAGGGAACACTTTCAGTTATTTATTACACAAGAACTAAACATTGTACAGATGTCATACATGTTGCATTTTGAAGAGAAACTCTGAAAGTCTTTTTTACAAACATTCGATATGCCAAACATGAGTGACCTGACAGATGTCAATATGGTAATCGAATTCTTGTCATACCCGTCCCAGCATGGCATCGTCGACTGTGGCAGCCGCTTCCTGTATTCTCTGCTGGAGCGTTGCTACTTCACGTGGTAGAGGTACTGCATACACCAGATCATTAATGTATCCCCACAGAAAAAAAGTCACACGGAGTGAGATCTGGTGATCGGGGAGGCCATTTCATGAAACAGCTGTCCCCTTCTGTAGCAAGGCCGATCCATCGATGTGACAGCTCTGTGTTCAGGTACCCATGAACATCATGACGAAAATGGGGTGGAGCACTGTCATTGGAGCCACTTAGAGTTAATGGGATGCACGACGCATCGATTTGTTTGGACTCCTTATGAATGTCTCTCGTACGTACTCCACATTCACTTCACTCACACTGGGAGGTCAACTTATCTTTGCAGGGCACAAGCAACGTGTCGTATCGAATTTATTGTGACAGTGGTAAAAGGCCTTCCTTGTTGGTGGCTTCTTACCGTACTTGGTTCTAAACATCCTTTGAATAGCTGTAGCACACTTGTTTTTGTCGAATTTCAACACACAGAAAGCTCGCTCTGCACCTGAACTCACCATGTTGTGACTAGCGCTGACTATCGGCAAATTACCAAACTACGCTGTGGCGGTATTCATGAAAAAAACTTTCAGGGTTTCTCTTCAAATTGACATATGTATGATATATGTACAATGTTTGGTTCTTGTGCAAAAAATAATTGAAAGTGTTCCCAGACGTTATGGACATACTGTATATATGTTGATGCATTGAAAAACATGAAAAGATGAATAAAAGACAATAGTATTTCTCATTCTTTTGGAAGTATATCAAATAAAATAGATACAGGCAAGACATGCCACCAGATCGTTATCAATTTGTACATGTCCCCCCTTCTCATCCCCACCCCACCATTAGGGTTTGTAGCGTTATGTTATTCCCAAAGTATTTTATATAAATAATGGGTCATATATAGACCAAATCTGTTTGAAATTTCTCCAAGTATTCTTAAGTTAGATTCAGGAATTTAGCGATCTACCAGCAATTAGGCACTATGAGAGTGATGAAAGAGATTGTAAATTAAGTAAATCATAAATACAAGAGTTACTGAAGAACTATGAAGAAAAGGTTAAAACACAAAAAAAGATGAGAAGCAATCTACTAAAAAAATAAACGTAAATGGAAGTATGCTAGAACATATTAATCACAGTGAAGATAAAATATTTGGATTAAAACCTGTTGGTATATTTAAATTTGTTGGTAAATCACCAGTAATACTTGACAAAGTAAATTAACCACTGATGAAAGAGAATATGAAGGTACACATGACTTGATGGATCTGTTAACTAAAAAACACATTACTGGGATTATATAGATGAAAAATTTGATGGTGTTGATTTATCAAATTGTAGAGATGTATTATTCAATTCAGGAGCATTATATTCCAATAACAATCCAAATAAAATAAGATCAAATAAATTTATTAGATATAACAGACTGATAAAAAATTACTGAAGATTATTTCCCAAAATTATGACAACCACTTGCAAGTTCAGATTTTTCAGACACAAATAGGTGAAGCCTTAATTAAAAAATACAGAAAACAAATTCAGTGTATGTGTATAAATGATGTTAATGATTTAATCGATAGATTAATAGTAATTCATGGAGAAGAAATGGCTGGACATATCAATTATCATAGTGAAAAGATTGGAATAACACACATGAATAAATTTTGCGATTTCGTGATCAACAATCCAAAAGCAATAACATATCTGATTAAGAGTTTTGAACAACAGGGCATACCTATTCTGGAAAAATGAAAAATATGGAAAATGATTAGTTAATATAATAATTATTATATAACCATTCGAAATGCAGCTCCCTGGTTATAATTATTGGGGTCCAGGAACAAAATTAGAAGGAAGATTAGCTACAAATCACCAAGTAATAAATCCACCAGAGGAAGTTTGGCAAAAACATCATACTATATACAGACGTAATAAAGATTTAGACAAAAGACGCAGCTCAGATAAGGAACTTCAACTAGCTGCAAAGGAAAGAATGAATGAAACTGATGCATCAATTGGAGAAAAGTTTGCTGCTACAGTAGCTAGAGGAATAATGCATGGAAAGATAAAATTAGATATGCATTTAGATCTTGAAGATAATGGTTAGGGACTCTAAAGATATTACTGTTTATAACAAATATGCTTCATATAAATGAATTTATATAAATGAATTGATTATACTTTCCTACCTAGTGGCAAAACCAAACCAGAATCAGTTACAGTTAAACTCGATAATGATCAGTTACATAGTACTGACAGTTTTTCAACTGATGCACAAGAAAGAAAGAGAGAAAAGAAAACTGGTGGTAATCTGCTCAAAACATTACATGTTGTTGTTGTTAATGTGGTCTTCAGTCCTGAGACTGGTTTGATGCAGCTCTCCATGCTACTCTATCCTGTGCAAGCTTCTTCATCTCCTACTACCTACTGCAACCTACATACTTCTGAATCTGCTTAGTGTATTGATCTCTTAGTCTCCCTCTACGAGTTTTACCATCCACGCTGCCCTACAATGCTAAATTTGTGATCCCTTGATGCCACAGAACATGTCCTACCAACCGATCCCTTCTTCTAGTCAAGTTGTGCCACAAACTTCTCTTCTCCCCAATCCTAATGAGGAGGTATTGAATATACCTCCTCATTAGTTACGTGATCTACCCACCTTATCTTCAGCATTCTTCTGTAGCACCACATTTCGAAATCTTCTATTCTCTTCTTGTCCAAACTGGTTATCGTCCATGTTTCACTTCCATACATGGCTACACTCCATACAAATACTTTCAGAAACGACTTCCTGACACTTAAATCTATACTCGATGTTAACAAATTTCTCTTCTTCAGAAACGATTTCCTTGCCGTTGCCAGTCTACATTTTATATCCTCTCTACTTCGACCATCATCATTTATTTTAGTCCCTAAATAGCAAAACTCCTTTACTACTTTAAGTGTCTCATTTCCTAATCTAATTCCCTCAGCATCACCCGATTTAATTTGACTACATTCCATTATCCTCGTTTTGCTTTTGTTGATGTTCATCTTATATCCTCGTTATATCTTATATCCTCCTCTCCCAAGGCCATCAGTAGTTGTAATGGAATGTTGTCTACTCCCGGGGCCTTGTTTCGACTCAGGTCTTTCAGTGCTCTGTCAAACTCTTCACGCAGTATCTTATCTCCCATTTCATCTTCATCTACATCCTCTTCCATTTCCACAATATTGTCCTCAAGTACATCGCCCTTGTATAAACCCTCTATATACTCCTTCCACCATTCTGCCTTCCCTTCTTTGCTTAGAACTGGGTTGCCATCTGAGCTCTTGATATTCATACAAGTGGTTCTCTTCTCTCCAAAGGTCTCTTTAATTTTCCTGTAGGCAGTATCTATCTTACCCCTAGTGAGACAAGCCTCTACATCCTTACATTTGTCCTCTAGCCATCCCTGCTTAGCCATTTTGCACTTCCTGTCGATCTCATTTTTGAGACGTTTGTATTCCTTTTTGCCTGCTTCATTTACTGCATTTTTATATTTTCTCCTTTCATCAATTAAATTCAATATTTCTTCTGTTACCCAAGGATTTCTATTAGCCCTCGTCTTTTTACCTACTTGATCCTCTGCTGCCTTCACTACTTCATCCCTCAGAGCTACCCACTCTTCTTCTACTGTATTTCTTTCCCCCATTCGTGTCAATTGTTCCCTTATGCTCTCCCTGAAACTCTCTACAACCTCTGGTTCTTTCAGTTTATCCAGGTCCCATCTCCTTAAATTCCCACCTTTTTGCAGTTTCTTCAGTTTCAATCTGCAGTTCATAAACAATAGATTGTGGTCAGAATCCACATCTGCCCCTGGAAATGTCTTACAATTTAAAACCTGGTTCCTAAATCTCTGTCTTACCATTATATAATGTATGTGATACCTTTTAGTATCTCCAGGATTCTTCCAGGTATACAACCTTCTTTTATGATTCTTGAACCAAGTGTTAGCTATGATTAAGTTATGCTCTGTGCAAAATTCTACAAAGCGGCTTCCTCTTTCATTTCTTCCCCCCAATCCATATTCACCTACTATGTTTCCTTCTCTCCCTTTTCCTACTGACGAATTCCAGTCACCCATGACTATTAAATTTTCGTCTCCCTTCACTACCTGAATAATTTCTTTTATCTCGTCATACATTTCATCTATTTCTTCATCATCTGCAGAGCTAGTTGGCATATAAACTTGTACTACTGTAGTAGGTATGGGCTTTGTGTCTATCTTGGCCACAATAATGCGTTCACTATGCTGTTTGTAGTAGCTAACCCACACTCCTATTTTTTTATTCATTATTAAACCTACTCCTGCATTACCCCTATTTGATTTTGTATTTATAACCCTGTATTCACCTGACCAAAAGTCTTGTTCCTCCTGCCACCGAACTTCACTAATTCCCACTATATCTAACTTTAACCTATCCATTTCCCTTTTTAAATTTTCTAACCTACCTGCCCGATTAAGTGATCTGACATTTCACGCTCCGATCCGTAGAATGCCAGTTTTCTTTCTCCTGATAACGACGTCCTCTTGAGTAGTCCCCGCCCGGAGATCCGAATGGGGGACTATTTTACCTCCGGAATATTTTACCCAAGAGGACGCCATCATCATTTGATCATACAGTAAAGCTGCATGTCGTAAAGCTGCATGTCCTCGGGAAAAATCACGGCTGTAGTTTCCCCTTGCTTTCAGCCGTTCGCAGTACCAGCACAGCAAGGCCGTTTTGGTTAATGTTACAAGGCCAGATCAGTCAATCATCCAGACTCTTGCCCCTGCAACTACTGAAAAGGCTGCTGCCCCTCTTCAGGAACCACATGTTTGTCTGGCCTCTCAACAGATAACCCTCCGTTGTGGTTGCACCTACAGTACGGCCGTCTGTATCGCTGAGGCACGCAAGCCTCCCCACCAACGGCAAGGTCCATGGTTCATTACATATATCTGGCGTTAAAAAGCTATGAAACATGAAGCAAAAAAGGAAAGAAAGTTCGGGATTAACAAAACATGGAGGATTTCTTCCATAACTTTTGATCAGATTACCATATTCAGCTACTCTTGGTTCATTAGCAGGCAGAACAGCAGGTATTGCAAAAGCAGTAATGGACAAGAAAATAGGTGAAAAGAATTAGAAGAACAAAAAAGGCAGAATTTAGCAATTGAGAAGAAGACTTCATCTGGCATTTGAGTGAAGACAAAAAATTTCCAAAAAATAATCAAAAACATAATGAAACTTTATCTGATTTTGATATGCGAAGACTTGTTAAATAACTAAAAATCAAACACTTTCTTGGCGTCTTTATGATTGATGATTTATCTAATAAACCAAAAAATTTTGAGTCGTGAATAGTAAATTTAGGTATTTCTGATAATGTAGGTAATCAGTGAATATGTAATTATAACAATTTGTGATTGATTCATTTGGAAGAAATATTCACAAAGAATTTATTAAATATCTTGGTACAAGTGAGTTGCTTTATAATGAACAGCTAAATACACAATTTAATGGAATCATATGTGGCCATTTATGTATATCTGTACTAAAGCTATTGTCAGATAATTATAAGTTTAATGATATTTTGAACATGATGAATCGACATTTTTGGAAATAAGGCTTGTTATATTCACAGGAAAGCGGCAGAGAAGTTTCAATGAACTGGAAATGGGCTATATATCAACTATCCTGCGGAAGTTTATTTACAAGGTTTCGAGAACCAGTATTAAGTGATAAATCTAACAACAACTCTTCGAGTTGTGATATAGCCATACAAGCCGATGCTGTCTTATGATGACCTGGTACACTTGCGATGTGTAACTTATCGATTAGCATGCTATTTACCTGAAGATGAACCTTCTGTCCTTTGACATCGACCGCCAATATCAAGAAATACAGGTGGTCTGAGATAAAAAAGAAACGAAAGAGAATACATATTTTTAACATCTGTAATAAGAATTTAAGTCTGTTTAAAAGTCTTTACTCCGTAAGTATAGCACATGATGTTTCTGTGACGACAAATTTTCAGAGATTATCGAGAAAGGCACAGGAAGCCTCCGCTTTAGACGACGAAACCGAATATGTTGTAAATCAACACTGTCAGTGAATAGGAGGAATTACCAATCACTCGTACAGTGTTAAATTGATTATAAGTCTACTGTCTGCCCACAGATAAGTCCCACAGTATTTCTTAGAGTTAACTGCTCGATATCGTTAAGTGGTTGTTCCTAGTTACTGCCTGCAATTAGTAACTGCTATTGTACACACTGCGACGATCGTCGTATGGAGATCTCATTGTTTTGCTGGAATAACTTCTGTAGTACATCGTCAACCACCCCAGTGTTGTCTCAAAGATCACATGCGACGATAATTCTCACTCTTAAGTCTCTAAAAACGTTTAATGCAAAATGAAACCAAGTGAAACCAGAATAGGTGAACGACCTTTCTCTTCCTATCGTCCTTTGTGGCAAAAGCGAGATGTGCAAACTTGGCAGGGCGCCATCATGTCGGAAGCACGTAAATAAACTGAGATATCTTACCTCTCAACAACTTGACCAATGGAGCTTCCTGTGTCCACACTAGCGTGTGTACCGAAAAAAAAAACTTTTGTCCCTAGCGCGCAAAAAAAAAAAAAAAAAAAAAAAAAAAACTTTTGTCCCCAGCGCGCTCACTGCATTTTGCTTCTCAGAAAAATACAGCTTTTAGTTCGCCCAGAACTGCACAACATTACACTGTTTTACTAACATGAACAATCTCTAACACAAATTTTGATACGTCTTACTTGCCACAATATTGTCAGAATACTATTATTAGCAAGGCACTATTCCTGATTTAAACTTGGCTCCAAAGCGAGGTGTAGGTAATGGGGTTCGATTTTCAGGACTAGCGCACCACATAAGTCATTACACATAGAACACTTTAAGTGGTCTGCCTGGATTTGGTCTTATCCACACCCCTGTAGCAAATAGATTCCAGCTATGTAGCATTACCTCTGGACAGATCCATTGAAAGAAAATTATATCTATGAAGCTTGGCTTTGGTCGCCAGATCTGAAGGAGCAACTTAAATACTTTCTTTCAGTTTACGTTTTCGGATGTGCTAGAAATAAATTTACTTTAATTACTTCAGTGGCAAAAATTTTACTTGAAAATAAGATAAAGGCCGAGTGAGGTATTTTTACACGGATTAATGGCTGCCATGCTTACTTTCAATAATTATGTTAATTAATTTGTGCTAAAGCAAATATAAAAGTAAGAAACCTCATAAAATTGAACTTTAGAATAACATTTCAAAGCGACCACACTTTTTGTCTCTTCAAATTGAAAGTAAAAAATTATTCTTGGAATTTACTTTTATGTGACATTGAAAGATTGTCGTAGCACCAAAATTAATTAAGTACTATATTTTGACCATGAGCTCGATATTTCATTATAAAAAAGCCAGACAGACAATCTTGCTTTCCGAAACAAAATAAGCTGGATGCGGCTTCAGGAGCTACAAGCCAATGCCACACCAAACATTAATCATTTCACACCGAATTTTTACACTTTAACCCTCACATGGCCAGACATGGCTTGCCACGACACGTACACGGCCAAGGGTCGACTGTAACCGCCTCTGGTTTTCCATTCTTTTCAAATGGTTCAAATGGCTCTGAACACTATGGGACTTAACTTCTGAGGTCATCAGTCCCCTATAACT
The DNA here is from genome assembly GCF_023898315.1 of Schistocerca nitens. Lineage (NCBI taxonomy): Eukaryota > Metazoa > Arthropoda > Insecta > Orthoptera > Acrididae > Schistocerca > Schistocerca nitens. Next base: position 914,264,392 of record NC_064617.1, read on the forward strand.
TAGAACTACTTAAACCTAACTAACCTAAGGACAACACACACATCCATGCCCGAGGCAGGATTCGAACCTGCGACCGCAGCGATCGCGCGGTTCCAGACTGTAGCGCCTAGAACCGCTCGGCCACTCCGGCCTGCTCCATTCTTTTCTCCATTGCGATGCACGCGCCAAGATCATCCAAAAGATTGGCGGTCGAAAACCCATACTCGATTCCCTACCTTTATGATTTCAATTTGTTTAAATGAATTAGATGTCCTAATTCCCTTACAATGTCATAGTTAGTACATTTACAACTTTCATTAATTTCCGCAAAATTATTAATGTTTCCAGAAAATACACTCTTCTTCCAATGAATATTTATCACAGAAATAAGACTTTTACATCTCTGGGTTACAGAGATTTCCTCAACACTAACCTATAGTGTAAGATCGATAATTTCGATCGTGCAAGGATTTTCTGAAACAGTTCACTGATTTAATCCTACTATACCACTTCATGTAAATTTGCACCTGAGAAATAATATCCTGAAAATTCAATCTTTTATTCAGAATCAGTGTTCATCCCCTCGATTTGTGAACATGTTTAGGTATGCGCGGTTCAAGAGGGGATACATTACAGAAAAACCCGATAAATGTGAACCTCCTGTTAATTATTGCCTTAAAATTTGTGATACATATTGTGAATTGTTTAATAATATTGCAATCAATAGATGTGCGTGGTGCACAATGTGTACATGTGTATGCAGCACTTCTTACCAATAGATAATACAACGTCCCCTCCCCTATCAAAGGTAATGCAACATAGCCTAAATGCTGTAAAATAACAAAGTACATGCCAAACTTAATATCTAAACCAAACGATCAAGGAAACGAAACAAAACAAATGACAAATAAATAAAACAAAGACCATGAAAATACGAAACGGGAATAGCCTCCCGCCACTTCCACGTTGGTTATTCCTGGACTCGACGCAGAGCGAGACCTTATTGTGTCAATTAAATGCTTCAGGAGCCCGTCTTTTATGGTTGCACTGTGAAATTGCAAACAACACTATCGCAATGTATGACATGCGCGGATAAAGCGGTATATAGTGGTCCTTCTAACTTATATCTATCTATTGCGACTTCGGGATGTAACTTTATCATATACGGTTGAATTTGTTATTAAACATACTATTCGATTTACTACACATAAAATTTTCACCATTTCAAAAATTTTGGGGGAAAGAGAGGATTTCTAAATATATCAAAATGTTTAAAGATGTGATTGCATAGTTATAAAATACAGTAGCAACAATTTAAATTATGTTTCAACATTTTTGTTACATCACCTACTGTTTCGACGATATGTGCTCAGAAAGATAACAATCGCGTTTTCTTTGGGAAGGTTTTCACCACTTCAACGGCCGTAAGGGTACGTATAAAAAATACTTGTCTCATATTATAACCTAGACTACAACATATTCGAAGTGTATCGGAATCGGCGAGTGGTTCCTGTCAGTTGTTAAAACCAAACTTGAATACTTGTGTACGCTACATCCGCAACACTCGTCTACTTCACTGTATCTGTGATGATACGCCATGTTAGCCGGCTGGAGTGGCCGAGCGGTTCTAGGCGCTTCAGTCTGGAACAAAGCGACCGCTACAGTCGCAGGTTCGAATCCTGCCTCGGGCATGGATGTGTGTGTTGTCCTTAGGTTAGTTAGGTTTAAGTAGTTCTGAGTTCTAGGGGACTGATGACCTTAGATGTTAAGTTCCATAGTTCTCAGAGCCATTTGAACCATTTGAACGCCATGATACGCTGTTTGCGGACAGAGAAGTTACGTATCTATCACACGTTACGTTTACTTCACCAGCTGCTCAGTGCGTACCTATATATCCTAACACCTTGCATCACGGGTTAAGTACTCATCTCATTATAAAGGAAAACTCCGCCTCTAGAACAAGCAGAACTCCACTCTACGCACAGTTCACTGCTCTTTCGCTTTTAATGAGGACCTGAAGCACTATCTTTCCACTTCCCTGTTGGTTATAAAGAGATGCTGAAGCACTTCCTTTAGTCACCGTCATGACTTTTCCACAAAAATTAACGTACATGACATGTTTTTCCGTCTCCGAAAAAGTAAACGAAATGCTTCCATCTTCTCGAAATTCGACCTCTTGCTCTTTTCATACCACAGTCAGCCACGTCACTTTCGTTTTCCCCTGTCTTCATTAATTTTGTTTTATCACGTTTCTCTTTCTCGCCCTTCTCGCATGTCAATTGTTGCTAGTTCTCATAGTAACAGTCTGCCTTCTTGTAACTTGTCTCTATGGTCGTACCCACGAACGGATGGAAACGATATTTTGTTTCTATCTTTTTGCAGTATAGTAATGTTTTATGTTTTGCAGTATAGTAATGTTTTATAATCTACGTTCTATATGTACACTGAAGAGCCTAAGAAACTGGTACACCTGCCTAATACCGTATAGGGTCCCAGCGAGCACGCAGACGTGCCGCAACACGACATGCATGGACTCTACTAATGTCTGAAGTGGTGATGGAGGGAACTGACACCTTGAATTCTGCATGGTTGTCCATAAATCCGTAAGAATACGAGGGGGTGGAGATCTCATTTGAACAGCACGTTGCGTGGCATCCCAGATATGCTCAATGCATGTCTGGGGAATTTGGTAGCCAACGAAAGTGTTTAAACTCAAAAGAATGTTCCTGGAACTAGTCTGTAGCAATTCCTGACGTGTGGGGTGTCGCATTGTCCTGCTGTAATTCTCCACTTCCGTCGGAAAGCGCAATGGACATGAATGGATGCAGGTGATAAGACAGGATGCTTACGTATGTTTCAACTGTCAGAGTCGTCTATAGACGTATCAGGGGTCCCATATCACTCCAACTGCACACTCCCCACACCATTACAGAGCCTCCAGATGCTTGAACATTCCCCTGCTGACATGCAGGGTACATGGATTCATGAGGTTGTTTCCATATCCGTACACGGCTTTCCGGTCGATACAATTCGAAACGAGACTCGTTCGACCAGGCAACATGTTTCTAGACCGCAACAGTCCAACGTTGGTGTTGACGGGCCCAGGCAATGCGTAAAGCTTTGTGTCGTGCAGTGATCAAGGATACACGAATGTCCCTTCGGCTCCGAAAGCCCGTATTGATGATGTATCATTGAATGGTTCGCACGCTGATATTTGTTGATGGCCCAGCATTCAAATCTGTAGCAATTTGCGGAAGGGTTGCACTTCTGTCACGTTGAACGATTATCTTCAGTCATCGTTGGTCCCATTCTTGTACGATCTTTTTCCGACCGCAGTGATGTCGAGGAATTGATGTTTTACCGGATTCCTGATATCCAGGGCACACTCGTGAAATGGTCGTACGGGAAAATCCCCACTTCATCGCTAGCTCGAAGATGCTGTGTCCCATCGCTCTTGCGGCGATTATAACACCACGTTCACTCACTTATATCTTGATAACCTGCCATTGTAGCAGCAGTAACGAAACTAACATCTGCGACAGACACTTGTTGTCTGATATAGGTGTTGCCGAATGGCATAGGCATGCCTACACCAGTTTCTTTGGCGCTTCAGTGTATATACAAAAGGCTTGTGTGTGTACTTACTGACAGTTTTTCTCGACGGGCAGCCGTTGTCACCCACTCGTGATCTCATGCTGTTAGTATGGGAGTTTGGTCGAGGTAGGTACAAGTTAGTGCGTGTTGCGAGCAAAAATTCGCTAAATACGGAGCAGTAAATATCCTTAGGAAAAGTTATATACTCTGTGACATACGAACGTTATTGTACATGTGAAAATGCGTTTGTTGTTTCCCTCGTCCGACATAATACAATGCTTGTGCGGTTTCATCATTCAGCCTTCAGTAACGATGCGTAATACCAAACACATCAGTTTTTAATCTCTCAGAGCGGTTTATCAACTGATGATCAAGAGTCACAAAGAAGAAAAACCAGACAGACTCAAAGATAAAAATACTCGTAACTAACAAATGAATATTCGAACGGTACACTGCAATGATTTCGGACAAACGTTCGCTTATTCTTCGTGAGTATAATTCTTTTCCGCTCCAGTCAATGAGGTTCAAGGCCATGTCTTGAGACGCCCTGGACAAGGCTCGTGTATTTGTCCACCACACTCAGCCACCGCCACGCAAGTCACCAAATTTCCTTACTAACAGGATAAGTACGTTCATTATTTCCTTAATGGGATATACGTCTGTATGCATATCATATCTAGAATGGTTCTCGTGCCTTTCTTCATGCCATATATTCTGATCCGGGCAACACCGGTCTTCTCAGATAGTCTTTTTTATTATACGCAATTTATATTACGCTTACCGCAATGAGTACACTGTACAATATGTCGAACGCCTGGGTAGAATTAAAACAGCGCATGATGGCCCTAATCTTCCCCAGGTTAAATAATAAACGCCTCTGGCAAAATAGCCCCCATTAGGTATTACGCACTTGCCAGCTTTTTTTCCAATCCACGAAACAGTTCTGGAAAACGATTTTTTTTGTAGCTTTTAGCTCTCTAAAAGACGCGTTTATGATCTCATATATGCTCCTGAAATGACGTCCCTTCAAGTTTTTGTTCGTGCCTGGGAAAAAAGTCACACGGTGACTTGTCTGGTGAAAACTGAGGCTGAGGTGTCAATAAAGTATGCAAGAACTTCACGAACAAACAACGATGTGCGAGCAGATGCAGTATAGTAGTGCAAAAGCGATGAATCGTTTCACCACAAATCTGTGTAGTTTTTGTCTGATTTCTTCATGCAAACTGGGCTTGACTTTTAAGTAGTTCTCCATATTCGTCGTTCGAACTTCTGATGAGAGCTCATGGTACATTACGCCGCTAAAATTGGAAAGCACAGTAGCAGAACCTCCACACGAGCTCGTACTTGTGGTATTCTTCGCTCGTGCCGGTCTAAAGGCTTCCACTGCAGTGATTTTTCTTTAGTTTTGCAGTAATATCCTCAATCTCATTGTTCTTCACCTGTGATGACACGTTTGAGTAGTTCTGCATCAATGGTGACTTCATCTAGCGACCTCTGAAATAATTGTATTCGTCGCTGTTTTTGTTCGAAATTCAACAATTATGGAAGGAATTTTTCTGTCGCACATTTGATATCCGGAACATTTAATAAAACTCATGTCATGCGCTTGTTGATATGTCAACACCTTCATTGACTTCTCTCATTGTGAATAGGTAGTCGTTTTTCACGATGTAGTTGCCTGATGTGCTGGGGTGTCCACAGAACTCGTCTCCTTCAGCGTCTTCAAGACGCTTTTCGAAACGGTTGTACCGTTTATACACCTTTGTGTTACTCATATGAAATTCGCAGTATCACTATTTAAGATTTTCAAAACTTTGCTCCACTTTATCGCGGACTTATAGCAAAATGTAATACAAATCTCTGATATGTTTTTGTGCAAAACATAATCGCTGATACAATAGCTAACAACAGAGCAAATATCGACTAGATATCCAGTATCGCTAACAATGAACACATGTTTTTCAGTCGACAACAACGACAAAAATAATCATGCGAATCTCACCATTTTAAACATGACTAACAGTAACAACCGTAAATAAATATTCAATATAAGAAGTATACAGCCAACCGGAAACCGACGTTTACTATAAAAACCTTATCCAGGTTTCAGTACCACTAAGTGTTCATTCTTTGGAACGTTATAAACATATTATAAAATAAACGTCTAAAATACTTAATACACTACTGGCCGTTAAAATTGCTACACCACGAAGATGACTTGCTACAGACGCGAAACTTAAGCGACAGGAAGAAGATGCTGTGATATGCAAATGATTAGCTTTTCAGAGCATTCATACAAGTTGGCGCCGGTGGCGATACCTACATTGTGCTGACATGAGGAAAGTTTCCAACCGATTTCTCATACACAAACAGCAGTTGACCGGCGTTGCCTGGTGAAACGTTGTTGTGATGCCTCGTGTAAGGAGGATAAATGCGTACCATCACGTTTCCGACTTTGATAAAGGTCGGATTGTAGCCTATCACGATTGCGGTTTATCGTATCGCGACATTGCTGCTCGCGTTGGTCGAGATCCAATGACTGTTAGCAGAATACGGAATCGGTGGGTTCAGGAAGGTAATACGGAACGCCTTGCTGGATCCCAACGGCCTCGTATCACCAGCAGTCGAGATGACAGGCATCTTATCCGCATGGATGTAACGAATCGTGCAGCCACGTCTCAATCCCTGAGTCAACAGATGGGGACGTTTGCAAGACAACAACAATCTGCACGAACAGTTCGACGACGTTTGCAGCAGCATGGACTATCAGCTCGGAGACCATGGCTGCGGCTACCCTTGACGCTGCATCACAGACAGGAGCGCCTGCGATGGTGTAGTCAACGACGAACCTGGATGCACGAATGACAAAACGTCATTTTTTCGAATGAATCCAGATTCTGTTTACAGCATCATGATGGTCTCATCCGTGTTTGGCAACATCGCAGTGAACACACATTGGAAGCGTGTATTCGTCATCGCCATACTAGCGTATCATCCGGCATGATGGTATGGGGTGCCATTGGTTACACGTTTCGGTCACCTCTTGTTCGCCTTGACGGCACTTTGAACAGTGGACGTTACATTTCAGATGTGTTACGACCCGTGGCTCTACCCTTCATTCGATCCCTGCGATTCCCTACATTTCAGCAGAATAATGGACGAGCGCATGTTGCAGGTCATGTACGGCCCTTCTGGATACGGAAAACGTTCGTCTGCTGCCCTGGCCAGCATATGCTCCAGACCTCTCACCAATTGAAAACGTCTGGTCAATGGTGGCCGAGCAACTAGTTCGTCACAATACGCCAGTCACTACTCTTGATGAACTGTGTTATCGCGTTGAAGCTGCATGGTCAGCAGTACCTGTACACGCCATCCAAGCTCTGTTTGACTCAATGCCCAGGCGTATCAAGGCCGTTATTACGACCAGAAGTGGTTGTTCTGAGTACTGATTTGTCAGGATCTAAGCACCCAAATTGCGTGAAAATGTAATCACATGTCAGTTCTAGTATAATTTATTTGTTCACTGAATACCCATTTGTCATCAGCATTTCTTCTTGGTGTAGCAATTTTAATGACCAGTAGTGTACATGATGAGCTAAGAAGCTCAAGTGAAACAGCATAAAATATGGAGTAAAGCCCTTCATGGAAGTAGTGCTAATTCTTACACAGGTGCGACTTGTTAAAAGAGCAGACACTGGACTGAACGTGTGGCTAACAGTCGCGATAATAGGTAAACGTGGTGTAGAACGCGTCACTTAGTGCGCACTAGTAGCGATATAAACTGTGAACCGTGTGAAATACGCAACTGTAACAATAATATATCAGCATGATACATATTTACATAGCTTCACAAGCTGCGTGACATGGTCACGAATAAAACAATGACCCGAATATAGAATAAATTTACTTTACTTTACATCTATGCCTTTTTTTTTTTTTTTTTTTTTTTTTTTTTTTTTTTTTTTTTTTTTTTTTTTTTTTTTGTCGTAGTCAGACTACCGGCTTCGGGCTATAATGACCATCTTCAGATTTGAAGAAAGATGGTCATCATAGACCGAAACTGGTAATCAGCTGGAAAAAAAAATTGTGACTGTAGACGTAAAGAAAAGAAAATTTATTACATATATAGCTATTTTAAAGAAAGTAAATTGGATGTCGTAAAAAAAGAAAGAACGTGTAAAAAATACAAAAGGATTATAATAATATATATAAAAAAGAGTACGACAATATGCAGCATGCAATGAATATAAGGGTAAATTATAAATACGTGCTGAGAATGAAGAAACGTGCTGCATGCAAAACGGTGGGAAATACGCTCTAAATAAAATCTTCAAATCAGAATGTGGTACACGGTGCCATCTTGTGTGCCGTCAGTCACGAAGTGCAAAGGCCATAAACGAAAGAGAAAAACAACGTTTGTGAAATAGAAGGGAACGAAAACACGAACCAAAGCATCATGTAGTTGCGAGAAATGGCTTAAAGGCGTTAAGGGAAGCTTTTGTTTCTTAACTACAGTTAAAACGAGGCCGTCACTGCTGACCATATGTTTAAAGATCTCCAGGTCTTACAAGTATCTAAGTTTCCACCATTTCTTCTCTCTATGTAGAATCGTCATTTTGTATACTCATTCGATTACGTGACGATATTAATAAAAACTCCGTGAAAGTAGAATTACGAACACTCGTACCTCTCTTCCCTAGCAAGTGTTCCTTGTATCTTGTATAAAGAACCCTATCGGTTTGACTGAAATAAGCACCGGGCACATACCGCAAATAATTTTGGAACCTCCAGGGCTATTTAAATGTACATTTGAATTTTTTAAACTGTGGATTAAATTTTTTTGTAAGCTGTTATTTGCGGAGAAAACCTTTTAATATCGTGTCGGGCCTCCTTTTGCCCAGTGTAGTGCAGCATCTCAACATAACATGGCCTAAAAAGTCTTTGGAAGACTCCTGCAGAAATATCGAGCCATGCTCCCTCTGCAACCGACCACAATTCCGCAAGTGTTGCCGTGTAGGATTTTGTGCATGATAAGACCTCTCGATAATGTCCATAAATGTTCGGTGGGTTTCATGTCGGGCGATTCTACCTATCTATCTATCTCTAGAGCCTTGTCCCGCAGATACGCAGGGTCAGCCATCGTTAATCGGATTTGGCATGTTAATGTTTAAGGGGTGGCCGGATGCCCTTCCTGCCGCCACCCCGTACCCCCCGGGACGGAATTAGTCTACCCCAACTGTCTGCGTCGAATGTAATCCATGGAACAGTGCGAATGTGTTCAGATGTCTGCGAGCCGTGTAACTGAGACGGAATATGGGGACCAGCCCGCTATTCACCTAGCGGGATGTGGAAAACCACCTAAAAACCACATCCAGGCTGGCCGGCACATCGCCTCTCGTCGTTAATCCGCCGGGCGGATTCGATCTGAGGCCGGCGCGCCTGCCCGAGTCCAGGAAGAGCTCTCGCCTACCCTGGCGGGTCGGTTTCATGTCGGGTGATCTGCGTAGCCAAATCATTCGTTCAAATTGTCCGGAATGTTCTTCAAACAGTTGTGGACCAGTGACATGGCGCATTGTCATCCATAAAAATTGAATTGTCGTTTGGAAAATTGAAGCACATGAATGGTTGGAAGTGGTCTCCAAGTGGTTGAAAATTACCATTTCCAACCAGAGGACGCAGACCATTCCATGTAAACACAGCCCACACCATTATGGAGCCACGACCAGTTTGCACAGTGCCTTATTGACAACCTGGGTCCGTGACTTCGTGGTGTCTACGTCATACTCGAATCCTACCATCAGCTCTTACCCACAGAAATCGGAACTCATCCAACCAGGCCACGGTTTTCTAGCCTTTTAGGCTCCAGTCGATGTGGTCACGAGCCCAGGAGAGGCGCTTCAGGCAATGTCGTTTGTTAGCAGGGGCACTCGGGTCGGTCGTCTGCCGCCAGAGCCCAATAACGTCAAATTTCGTCGCACTGTGCTAACGCATACGTTCGTGTTACGTCCTACACTGATTTCTGCGGTTATTTCACCCAGTGTTGCTTGTCTGTTAGCACTGACAACTCTACTCAAACGCCGCTGCTCTCCGTCGCTGAGTGAAAGGCCATCGGCCAGTGCGCTGTCCGTGGGGAGAGGTAACCCCTGAAATTTGGTATTTCGGCACACTCTTGAAACTCTCGGAATATTCACTACGATTTCCGAAATGGAAAGTCCCGTACGCCTAGCTCCACATTCAAAGTCTGTTAATTCCCGAAGTGCGGCCATATCCACGTCAGAAACATTTTCACCAGGACCACCTGAATACAAATGACTGCTCCGCCAATGCACTGCTCTTTTATACCTTGCCTATACTATGCTACCGCCATCTGCATACTTGCAGATCGCTATCCCATGACCTCTGTCAGCTCATTGTATTTTAATAAACGCTGAATCTTGTACAGCACATTACCTGCATAAGGTACTGAAATACATTTTCCTTTATCATCATCCCTGTTCAGAGCGTTACTTCGAAAACTGGTACTTTTTTTAATCTTCGAAAATTGTTTCCACTAATCAGGACTGATATTAAAGGGGAATGTAATACAATAGGCGAAATTACAAAATTTTCGAGTCGTCTTTGCGGCAGCGCATTACATGAGGGTTCTGTCGGCCCGAGTCGGTGTGAAAGGCCAGCTGGACACATCATGGTGAATGAGGAGCACAGCCAAGCGAGTAATCTGAGAGAGAACCCAACTGGACTGTTTGGATTTTATCGAATGCTGGGGAAGCCGTGGTCCAGTAGGCGGACGATAACAAGAGTGTGTGTGATGTCCGAACAGTGGAACTACAGCACGCCTGGGGCCGTTTGGTAGAGCGGTTCGTGCAAAGCACGAGCTGGAGCAGCGCCTTGACCTGTATGAGAGTCTTGTCATGCAGCGCTTCCCTCATTTCTTGACTATTTATTAATTTGAGGCTGTTAAGTATTTTTGTAAAAGATTACCCCTAATTCTGTGTATTTGTAATGTAATCAATCTGGTCAGTCATGGAGTAGGACTGAGTGAACCACAGGTTATGTAACTCTAGCTTTCGCTAGACGATGTAAGTGCGTCTAAATAAAGAAGATCCTTACACATTTTGGTACCTTCAATGTAATGTTGGTGTAATTACCGCTCTGGGTTCCACATACTATATTTGGATGTTGTTTGCAAACGTTTTCTCATATTCTTGTAATTTTGAATTCTAATGAAATTTCTTGCTGTTCGTTATTTTTCTGATTTCGTTTCGCTGTATGACTTGGCAGAGACACTGAGCGTACCACTATTCACAGCAAGCTTTTATATACTTTTCTCACCGTTATAGTAAGATTGTATTTGGTTCTCTGGCCAGTTTGCAGTCAATTCATTTTTAATCTGGTACGTGTTTTTAAATTCTTCTCATTCCTTGGGTTGTCCCAGAGTAATTTCATTATGTTATACGTATAGTTAGTATTTTTGCGGTCTGTTACCTGATTCTGATTGTTAGTTAATTCTAATGGTTCTTGTATTTTGCCTTGATAGGTCAATAATCTATTACCGGACACTTTTTTCTGTTCATCCACTGGTTATGGGATTTTAACTCATTGCTTTTATAAGTATTGCAAGATTGGTTGTAATATAAAATCTCTCCCATGTTGTTAAATAAAACACTTAAAATTATGATCATCCTCCGCTCAACCCCACCCTACCACTTCCCGTTGCATTACAGTTTTCTTCATGACAGTTTTCTTTAGTGCTGTATAATCTTAAGAACTGGAAGTTTTGTTGACAAGGGTTGTCTCGTTTCTCGACTGAAAACTGCGAGAAGTAGATCGGCGTTCCTGTAATTCTAAAACAAAATCCTAATGACCATGGCCATTTAATATTTTTGTTCCGTTGACAACATTCCTAATTTGGTTGAGGTCGCATAACAGTCAAAACTGTGACTAATTAAGTTCAAGCGACAACCACTTTCTTTCATCATATATCCAAATCGCGAATTTTTTCATTTCTACGCCGTTGGTTGTATCGTCTGAAAAATCTATAAATTAATCTAAAGTCAACAATAAACATTACTCTCTCCTTCAGAGTTACTGAACAGGTTTCATTTGAACATAACTCATTATCAAACATATTTCTCTTAGAAGGAAACGGTGATCATTAATGAGAGAAGAATGATAGTAGTAATAGCAATTGTAGAGGAAAGTATCTAAGACCGGACTCCGGCCACAAAGCGGACCCCTAGGGCTCCAGACTCTGCATTGTGCTGAACTCTGGTGTAAATCCCTCTAAACATTAGTTTAGGCTTGTGGCACTAGTGCAATGGTCGCGTCATCTGCTCAAGCTACCACTTACTCAAATGACATGTTTTTCATGAAATCAAATTTTTGAGATAGTGCTACTTATTGCTACTTTTCTTTAGGATACTGGAAGGCGAGTAATAATATCTATACACATTCTTTAATGGGAAGGCTTGGGGATCATGTTTATATTCAAGTTATGTTATGTTGACAATTATCCAAAAAGTTATTTTAACTATAAATGTGATGGTATGGGTGCCTAAAATCTGACCTCCTTCTGATTCCCAAATCGGACCCCTTATTTTTTAATGTATTCTTTTGGATTTCTGTTCCAGAATACAAAGGAACAAAACGGTGAAAACGAAGCAGAAGTGGTGGAGTCCAACCAAAATGAAAGAGGCTATAGATGATATTAGAAGTAAAAAGATGGGCTGGAGAAAAGCAAGTAAGCAGTATAATGTCCCGAAAACTACGCTAATGAGATTATCTGACATGAAATACGGCACTGCAGAGGAAGCAGCGAATGTTAAAAGGGGCATACGTACAGTTTTAGGCAGTACCCTTGAAGATGGTCAAATATTGCCTTGCAATGGAGGCTTCGTTTTTCGGGCTTACTCGTAGTGACCTGAATAGAATGGCTTTTCAGTTCGCAGAAAACAATAGACTTGAACATCGTTCCAATAATGACATCGCTGGAAGACAGTGGGTTACTCTTATTTAAAACGTCATCGCGCTAAATTATCAGAATGTAAACCTACTGGTCATCTTAAAGCAGGGCCTTTAGTTTCACCAAAGAAAATACACAGAAGTTCTACAAACTTCTAGAGGACGTTTACTATAAATGAAAGTTTACCCCAGACAAAATCTGTAATGTGGACGAAAGTGGAATCACTGTCGTACAATCCAAAGTTGCGAAAGCAGTCAGCCTTAAGGGTAAAAAACAAATAGCTGCTTTTACATCAGCAGAAAGAGGAGCTCTTATGACTATAGTCTGCTGTGTGAATGCTGCTGGTTCATTTTACCTCTTCTGGTAATTTGTCCGAGCAAAAATATGAGTGACCAACTGAAGAAAGGGGCACCGCCAGGCACAATACTTGCAGTGCATCCTTCTGGTTAGATCGAAGCCAGTCTATTCACTCGGTGGTTCCCACACTGCATTGGAAACACCAATCCTACAAAGGAAAAGCCTATGGCACTGATCTTGGACGGGCACTTTAGCCGTACACAGACCATTGTCTTAATTGATCTGGAGAGAGCAAACCATGTTACCATAGTGTCATTGCCTCCTCATAGCTCGCATAAACTGCAGCCGTTGGGTATGACGTTGATGAGTCCTTTGAAAGTCTACTACAGCGAAGAAGTCAGGCAGTGGCTGAGAAAATCAACAGGTTCGCTGGGATTATGACATCATGGAGCTATTTGGCAGAGCTTGTGTCAAATGTCAAAAAAATGGTTCAAATAACTCTGAGCACTATGGGACTTAACATCTGAGGTTATGTCCCCTAGAACTGAGAACTACTTAAACCTAACTAACCTAAGGACATCACAAACATCCATGCCCGAGGCAGGATTCGAACCTGCGACCGTCGCAGTCGCTCGGCTCCAGACTGTAGCACCTAGAACCGCTCGGCGACCGGGCCCGCTGTCAAATGTCAAACAGCTCAAATTGCTATCAATGGTTTTAAATTTACAGAGATATAGCCCTTGAACAAGACTCTTTTCTCAGATGCAGAATACATTGACGAAGCAAACAAAAACCAAACAACCTCTTTTTATGAAACCGCTAAGAGACAACCGTTGATATCAGACAATCCATCAACTTGTTTGGCAAACCAGGCAGAGCCATTCGATCCAAACAAGCCATCAACATTTTTGGCAGATCAGCCAGAGCCATTGAATCCAAACAAGCCATCAACATTTTTGGCAGATCAGAGGTTGACTCTACCACCATGTGGTGCATCACCAGAATTTAGCCCGTCTACCAAAAAAGAGTCCATTCGACATAATTCCGGTCCCACATATCAAAAAGCGGACCTCTACTAGGGGACGAAAAGATTATAGTTCTACTGTGATCACTTCCTCGACCTACAAAACACAACTGGCTGAAACTCAGAAAGCTAAAGAAGAAAAGGAAGCTACAAAGCAACAGAGACGTGTTCAAGGAAAAAGGGCAGACGTGGTCGAGGTCACGGTTCCGTATCAGTCAGGTCTTCAGGAAAAGAAAAAGCACCAGTAAAAAAGCGACTTCATTTCAAGAAAGAAGACGATAAATACAGCAATGAAGATGAACATGCCAGCATCTCTACTGAAACGTCAGAATTAGAAGTTATTCCAGGAGTTACGCCTTCCGAAGATGATGAAGACGCTGAGTGCATCTTCTGTTCCAGGAAGTTTTCAGAGGACACAAAAGGAGAGTTGTGGGTCATGTTCCAGATATGTAGCTTGTGGGCACATACAGAGTGTGCAGGGGCTGAAAAAGACAATTGCATTTATGACTACTGCTGCTAAAGGCAATGTATTCATAAATTGTTCGATTTTTGTTTCATTTTGTAATTTTTTCTGCTTCAAAATACGTACTTGGTTTCATTAAAGCAATAATTCTAAACTTAATTGCGTTTTATTTCACTGTGAAATCTCTGACTCATTTTCATTGTTATTTAAAATATTTTAAAAGGGGGTCCGAATTAGGCACCAATTTTCCAAAAAGAAAAAATTAAAGCTTTTTTGTAATTTTTTTAGAGTAAGAAAATTATTTCAAACTGTTCAAAGTATTTTTTAAACAAGTTGGCAACTAAATGAAGTATATATATATATATATATATATATATATATATATATACTCCTGGAAATGGAAAAAAGAACACATTGACACCGGTGTGTCAGACCCACCATACTTGCTCCGGACACTGCGAGAGGGCTGTACAAGCAATGATCACACGCACGGCACAGCGGACACACCGGGAACCGCGGTGTTGGCCGTCGAATGGCGCTAGCTGCGCAGCATTTGTGCACCGCCGCCGTCAGTGTCAGCCAGTTTGCCGTGGCATACGGAGCTCCATCGCAGTCTTTAACACTGGTAGCATGCCGCGACAGCGTGGACGTGAACCGTATGTGCAGTTGACGGACTTTGAGCGAGGGCGTATAGTGGGCATGCGGGAGGCCGGGTGGACGTACCGCCGAATTGCTCAACACGTGGGGCGTGAGGTCTCCACAGTACATCGATGTTGTCGCCAGTGGTCGGCGGAAGGTGCACGTGCCCGTCGACCTGGGACCGGACCGCAGCGACGCACGGATGCACGCCAAGACCGTAGGATCCTACGCAGTGCCGTAGGGGACCGCACCGCCACTTCCCAGCAAATTAGAGATACTGTTGCTCCTGGGGTATCGGCGAGGACCATTCGCAACCGTCTCCATGAAGCTGGGCTACGGTCCCGCACACCGTTAGGCCGTCTTCCGCTCACGCCCCAACATCGTGCAGCCCGCCTCCAGTGGTGTCGCGACAGGCGTGAATGGAGGGACGAATGGAGACGTGTCGTCTTCAGCGATGAGAGTCGCTTCTGCCTTGGTGCCAATGATGGTCGTATGCGTGTTTGGCGCCGTGCAGGTGAGCGCCACAATCAGGACTGCATACGACCGAGGCACACAGGGCCAACACCCGGCATCATGGTGTGGGGAGCGATCTCCTACACTGGCCGTACACCACTGGTGATCGTCGAGGGGACACTGAATAGTGCACGGTACATCCAAACCGTCATCGAACCCATCGTTCTACCATTCCTAGACCGGCAAGGGAACTTGCTGTTCCAACAGGACAATGCACGTCCGCATGTATCCCGTGCCACCCAACGTGCTCTAGAAGGTGTAAGTCAACTACCCTGGCCAGCAAGATCTCCGGATCTGTCCCCCATTGAGCATGTTTGGGACTGGATGAAGCGTCGTCTCACGCGGTCTGCACGTCCAGCAGGAACGCTGGTCCAACTGAGGCGCCAGGTGGAAATGGCATGGCAAGCCGTTCCACAGGACTACATCCAGCTTCTCTACGATCGTCTCCATGGGAGAATAGCAGCCTGCATTGCTGCGAAAGGTGGATATACACTGTACTAGTGCCGACATTGTGCATGCTCTGTTGCCTGTGTCTATGTGCCTGTGGTTCTGTCAGTGTGATCATGTGATGTATTTGACCCCAGGAATGTGCCAATAAAGTTTCCCCTTCCTGGGACAATGAATTCACGGTGTTCTTATTTCAATTTCCAGGAGTGTATGTGTCGTGATGTAATGTCCGTTTGCAACAAAGACGTGTAAAGAACGGACCTCCAAACGTATGTATCTCCTACGTGTTCTACACGTGTACCACATGTTCCGTTTAGGAAGTTTTGACTTTTCAATTCCTTCGTTGTAATATAGTTCATATCCATTTATTTGTTGTTTTTATTTCTGCGTTCCGTTTAGGAAGTTCTGACTTTTCAATTCCTTCGTTGTACGTAATACAGTTCATACCCGTTTATTTGTTGTTTTTATTTCTGTTCAAAAATGGTTCAGATGGTTCCTAGCACTATGGGACTTAACATCTGAGGTCATCAGTTCCATAGACTTAGAACTACTTAAACCTAACTAACCTAAGGACATCACACACATCCATGCCCAAGGCAAGATTAGAACCTGCGTAGCAGCCGCTTGTTTCCGGACTGGAGCGCCTAGAACCGCTTTTATTTCTGTGAGCAGTCTATGCGGCACGTCGGTCTCTAACATTGTTCGATATTGCACATATTAAATCTGGACCGTTCACTCATTCTATTTAGCTTCTTTTTTCCACAGTTCAGTACACCTTCTTCCTGTTTTCGTGCCTGATACGTATTCAGTTTTTGACGAGCTATCCAATGGACCATTTTACCTGTAAATCTGAGGAGGATGCGATGGGGAGTTCCCCTTCTTTGTACCGGCTGTGTTTTCTCATTGTGCAGGCGCGTGCTAACCACAAACCATTATTTCTGTAGAAATGTACCAGTTGGGGTTGACATCCATCCCACGAACTAACAAACGCTACTTAAAAACTAAATGTTTTTATTGTTTTAGACGGAATGGGCGGCGTTTGAACGATGATCAAATATTGGAGTTACTCGTAGCTAATTAAGACTGATAACTCATTGGATACACCAGCATCTTTTCATGATGTGGTCGAGTTCAGTGACAATGAAACAGATATATCTGATCGTGAAACTGACAGTGAATCAGAGGACGATGAAGAGGCAGAAGAAAAGAATGGTCTCGTAGAAATCCAAGAAATAGTGAGACTGTCTGGCTATTTTAAGGAAAAAATATTATAAACAAGAATAGCAAGATAGTGTATACAGATTTTATAAAACAACTCGACATGGCATTGATCACACCAGATATCAAGGAGAAGAAAATGAATTCTTGAAACTTTTCTAGCGACATGCACACTGCTATGGACGAAGTTCTCTGCAAAAGGGTAAATTTCAGATATTATATATTTAAAAAAATAATAACGAAATGGGAATCCACTTTCGGGTACTTTCCTCTAACAGTAGAAGCTCTAGTAACAGAGACAGTAGTGTTAGCGGTGTGTGATGGCTGAAGATGAGTAAAGATAAAAATAGATATTAACAGTTCTAGAATCACCAATCTAAATGTAGTAATATTATAAAACTGTATTACATTAACTAGCCAAGGACTTACTTCAATGAATATTGATAAGAAAAAATAGAGGCACATGTTACTTTGTCACATAAATCGTAATAGTCTGTGTTTGAATTGTTTGGCATCAATACATTGTACATGGTTACGTTTCACGGTTAAAACAATCTGAGGATATGAAACTTCGTGACAGATTAAAACTTTGCTGTTAGGCTGCGACACTGACATTGCCAGCCTAGGTGGCCGTGCAGTTCGAGGCACTACAGTCTGGAGCCGAGCGACCGCTACGGTCGCAGGGTCGAATCCTGCCTCGGTCATGGATGTGTGTGATGTCCTTAGGTTAGTTAGGTTTAATTAGTTCTACGTTCTAGACGACTGATGACCTCAGAAGTTAAGTCGCATAGTGCTCAGAGCCATTTGAACCATTTTTGACACTGACATTGATACCTGTCGGCACATTCTGCCACGGAGGAGAAATTACCCTCTGAGAGCATCCCCTATATTGTAGCTAAACCATTTCTCGTGATATGCTTCAATAGCATGACTAATGAGGTATGTAAGACTCTTTGTGGAGCTTGGTAAGAGCATAGGAGAGAAGTTTTGCGTAACTGAATCTGTCAAGACGAGCGTCAGCCGTGCTAGGGTACACCAGATAGTACGGGAAATGGCCGCGGAACACTTGGACCCTGCACAGAGTCTTATTGTGTCAACAAGTTTCACAACAGTGGACATTCTGCTGCAGTGAAGGATTAATTCTGGGTTACAAGGGTATGTCCAGAACACTGCTATCAACAATAAACTCGGCCCCACTATAACGCCCAAGGGCCTGTCACTTTCACTCCACAACAATCCCAGTGCGGTATTATACTCATCTGGCATTTTTAGTAAAGTCTTCCCTTGGAAACATCACAGAACGCGAAACAGACTCATAAATGAAAGCACTAAAGGTTTACTGATCTGGACTTTATCTACAAGAATGTGGCCGCTGTTGGTAACAATATATTTGTTAAATCTACATCGAAGAAACCTGGAGATCACATTTACTCACCTGTCAAACATAAGGTTTATGAAACATGAAAATTTTATAGTGCAAAGATGACCTTGATTAATAGATTTATAAATTATTTATGTTTCCAACCACGTTCACATTTATTTTGTTAGACTGCCTTTTGCAACTGCATCTAACGATCAACGAGCTACAGTACATGTTTCTATCGCACCTTGATCTGCAAATGACGGTTTGCAACTGTAAAAACTGGTAATACTGTAAAACCTTATAATCTAAAACTGTAAAAGTTATTGTGTTTAAAACTAAAAATTACTATAGCTTATTAGAAGTTTCCGGATTTCACCACTAGATCTCACGAGTGGCGAACCTGCCAATGTAATAGGAGGTGGGTAATATTGTGTTATCAGCAGAGAAACTGTAGCAGGGGAAAGGAATGGCTGAGGAGAGCTCAGTGACTCCGAACGTGGGCTAGTGACTGGATGTCACCTGAGTAAGCAAACCTTCTAAACTGCCCATGTCGACTGTTGTTGACGTGACTGTGAAGTGGAAACGTGGAGGTAGAACTACGGTAATCCTATACCATGATGACCTTGTGTCCTAACGGATAGGCACTGTAGAACACTGCAGAGTGTTGTTGTACAAAGCAGCATAAAATCTGGAGAAAGAATCAGTTGTGAGTTCCAATGCACTGCCAGCACAACCATTCCTTGTAAGGAGATGAAAAGAATGGGTACTATGGTACAGCAGCTCCTCACAAACCACACTTTTCTGTGGTCAGTGCTAAGCGACACTTGGTGATCTGTAAATAGCGACGTCACTAAACAGTGGATGACTGAAAACGAGTGACTGGGACTGACGAATGACGCCATACCCTGCCAGAATACGAAGGAATAATTTGGGTCGGCGATCACCTCAGAGATTTACCTGCTCTCATGTGTAGTGCCAACAGTAAAATAAGGAGGGGACAATGTGATCTCCTTATTGTGCTTAAGAAAACATTAAATGCGGAAGGGAATGAACGGATTTCGCTGCGTTGTTTACTGCCTACAGTATAGAAACAGTTAGGAATCTGTGCTCACTGCCGTAAAGCAACATCTGTGAATGGTTTGTGGACAATAACATTCGTAAAATGGGCTGGCTTGCCCAGAATCCAGAAATCAACACAATAGAACACCTTTGGGATGAGTTAGGACGTCGACTTTACTCCACCACACCCCGGCATCCATCATCACTACTTCTCTGGTTTCGGCTGCTATACCTCCACAAACATTCGGACACCTCATTGAAAGTGTCGCCAGCACGATTCAGGCCATCATAAAGGTGAAGCCTAGACGCACCCCATACTAATGCCCACTGAAGTGACCCGATACTTTCGATGAGATAGTGTATTTTAACAAATTCAGCAACGACAGTCGCCTTCCAATTGATAAATGTGTCGTAGATCATAAAATGCATGCTGAGCCAGGCATTCATAGAGAAGAAAGAAACTGAAAATGTAAATTATTAAAACCAATGTTACCATCAGTTTTGACGAGAAATCTGTAGAAGTAGAATTCATAACAAAATACAAAAAAAATTATATTAAAAATCTCTTGAGAACGGATTAAATAATAAACGAATAAAGTGAAGCACTTTGGATCATACTGGAAGATCTTCAGTTCAAAGACTGGTTTGGTGCAGCTCTCCATGTTACTATGCTACTCTATCGTGTGTAAACCCCGTATAACTACTGCGATCTACATCCGTCTGAAGCTTCTTACTGCATTCATCTCTTGGTCTCCGTCTACAATTTTTACCCCCCACACTTCCCTCCAGTACTACTCGTAAATTGGTGATCTTTTGATACATCAGAATGCGTCTTACCATCTCATCCCTTCCTTTAGTCAAGTTGTGCCACAAATTTCGCGTCTCGCCAGTTCTGTTCAGTACCTCCTTGCCAAATGAAATTTACATTAAATTATGAATCTAAATGGGTTAGGAAATCCTAATAGATATCGGCGATAAAACTCGTCACAAACTAGCAAATATAATACAAGTGACTTTAGACGAAGATAAGAACAATTGCTTTTAAGAAAATCATCAATACGACCATCAAAAGACACAGTGAAAGTGATAGTCCATGACCCTCCTGGACCATATAAAACCATTAACATTATGGTGTCTGCAAATAATTATTTTAACAAACATTCAGCAGCACAATAGATGGAGCGTTTCTCCTGTGACACATGTGGTCGTTCCCCAGACACCAGTTTTGGGGTCAGTGTCACCTCGTCGCAGATAAGGAAGTCGACAGCATGGCTCCCTAAATTTTTACGACCTCTTGGAACGCCCACCGGGCGCGATTCGGCGGCGTATCCGGGCCAGACGGCGACCCCGCCTCGTCCTTGGGCCGTGGGGAGAGCGATCGCCCGCTCGCCTATAAATGTGCCACTCGGGATTCGGAGGGCACAGTTGTCCGCCAAAGACACAGCAGACGCTCCACTGGTGGCCCGCTCAGCACACCCTCAACCAACAATGAACAAGTACTTGGTGAGTACTATCCGTGTTCCCATCTTATCAGGCTCATCAGGATCTCCAGGATACTGGCAGGTATGACATTTGGAAGAGTGTAGCATCGATCGCGAACTAGCTACGGGTTCTTCAGCGTGGTGATCGAGGTCTTTGGTTGCAGGGTAGTTAATTTATGTGTGGTCTAGACCGTCCACTTTTGGGATGTGAAATAATTCAACAGGGCGCCTGTAAATTGGGTAGTTTAGTTTGTTATCAAAATTTCCATGCCGAAATAGACCTAAGAAACTCTTTCCTGTGAATCTCTATTAGAAAATGTTTGTTTCGAATTTGAAAGTGCTGCACTTCGCTTGTCGTGTGTTGCAGCTTTCCAAGTATTTCGGAGTTACTGAGTAACACTCTGGACTGGCATTCTGGAGGACGGTGTTTCAAACCCCGTCAGGCCATTCACATTCAGATTTTCTGTGGATTTCCTAAGAGGCTTGAGACAAACACCGGGATGGTTCGCATTCTGGAGGACTGTGTTTCAAACCCCGTCAGGCCATTCACATTCAGATTTTCTGTTGATTCCCTAAGAGGCTTGAGACAAACACCGGGATGGTTCCTTTGAAAGTGGCACAGTTGATTTCATTCCCTAACCTTCCCATTTCCGAGCATATGCTGCACGTCTAAAAACTTCGACGTTGACGAGGGATTACGCTTTTTCTTTGAAAGTTGGCAATATCTAACGTTTGTGAATCTAACCAATAACATTCATCATGGAATGCATTAACTTTGCTCATATGACTTGAAGATTTACTCACGAACCACGTTTCAGTCGTTTCCAGCATTTCCGTGTATTTTTTTGTAAATATTCGGCTTTTTGTAGTTACTGATTAAAATATACTGTGTCCGTTCTGTAATACCCTATTTTTTTCCCTTTTATGTCTCATTTTAATATGAATATATAGCCACAAATGTTGGCGAATGATTTACTTAAGACTCTTCTCCAGTGTTGACTCGGATTTTGAAGTGAAATGCGTGTCTCCTGGATAGCTCATTTTAACTGTAAAACGTAGCCGGCCGGGGTGGCCGAGCGGTTCTAGGCGCTACAGTCTGGAACCGCGCGACCGCTACGGTCGCAGGTTCGAATCCTGCCTCGGGCATGGACGTGTGTGATGTCCTTGGGTTAGTTAGGTTTAAGTAGTTCTACGTTTTAGGGGACTGATGACCTCAGAAGTTAAGTCCCATAGTGCTCAGAGCATTTTTTTTAACGTATTTGTGAGAAGTCTTTGGAAGAACGTAAAATTTCTTTTTGTTGCAAGAGAGGTCTCCTTCAATGAAGAGCCACAAAATCTTTTTACTTCTTCAGTAAGACTGATTTTGGGTTTCAATTTTCCAGTGGTTGACCCTCCCAGTACTCTATACGGTTGCCAACAGTTCTTCAAAAACCTGCATATGTGCCCCTTACTTATGATACAATCAGCATTCATTTTAAAGGTAAAGCGAACGAAAAGCCGAAATTGCTTGAGTGTCAGATCGCATAAAACTAATGACCAACCAGTCACTTAGGTGTACAACAGATAAACATTGGCGTACGTTTTATCAACTCTTTCCTCTCATTAAAATCCCTGCCACGGTTCTGTTCTGGCGACACCGAGACGGAGACCACCACAAAACTGACTACTGTACTTCACGGTTCGGAAGATCGCTATAAATGCATTATTAACTAAAATCGCGTTTGTGTTACTGCAATAAACTTGTACGTGATATATCAAATTCGTCAGGCACGAGAGGTATCCGGCATTCTTTTAATCTGATGTATAATTTTGGTACTCATCTTATGTTCCTATAGTATACAGAAATCGCATATAAACCCTTAATGTATTTAGTGGAAACTGAGGACTGGAAACGGAACAGTAAGATATTTGTGTTGGTTCAGTAAGTTTTCTTTTCTATTCGACGACAGGCTTACACAAGCAGCAATTACTTAAGATAGCTACTAATGGATTTTGAAGGATTAGTTCACCTCTTTCGACTTCTCATTCTCCAAAAATAGACATACGATACAGAGCAATAGCTTACTTTTGTAACTGACAAAGTTATTTCTCTCGGTCTGTGAGGACCTGTTATTTTATTCACCTGAGATGAAGTGCAGAAAGAATAAATCAGGATTACCGGAATTTTACATAAAGGAGTACACTGTAGAGCTGTAAATAGTTAATAACGTAGAACTAGTCAAATTTGCCATACTGGAAAATGCTAGAGACTTCTATGCACGAATAGAGGGAAAAACTTTGTCCAGTAATCGCACTGCACACGAGTATGTTTCTTTGAGGAACTATCTTAACGTTCGGAAATTGTGAAAGGTGTATCAGAATTATCGGATGTGAATCTAAATAGCACAGTGCTCAATGTTGAGAAGGGGAAACGTTTAGCTAAGACTGAGGACTGACAAAGTTTGTCATAACATACAGCGTTCCGATTCAGGGCTAAATGCTAGAGACTATGATGCTGGACAAGAAGGTACTACGTATGCACGATAACCGAATATCATGCATCATTTTCTGCTATACTCATTTTCAAACTAAGAAGAGCGTAAGAGCACTGCGCTTTACTTCCTTAGGTAATTGTTCTAGTATGCAATGCATTGTGGCAAGTGAGACTTTTTTGAATACTGAAGCTCAGTACAGGGCTTCTAAAGCAAGACTTTTGCTACCTAAGCTATGCTACAACTTATCGTCGACCGTCTCGATCAACAAACCTGGGAGTGTAACTAAAATGGGGACTACCTTGAGCAAAATCCACATTTTAATCATACGGTCGTCTGAAATAGATGGAGACGGGAATGCAATTTGATATCTGCCAAAAAGGTTCAAATGTGGTATACCATTATACGAAAACAAGAAAAGTCTAAAACTAGCACAAATGGAGATGCCTGTGTGTCTGTACTAGAGCTTTAACGTGATCGTGCGATCGGGAAATACCATAAACATGGAGCAATACGTCTCTCAGGATTGTATTAATTCCTATGTCACTCTGCGAGTCAGTTCTCCGAGCTATCGAGCGTTCAAGTGCAGGCGATTTGAATATCTATTGGTTTCAGTGTACAAGCCACACAAAAGCGACACGCGTGGTGTAAGGTCATCATTTCGCTGTCACTGGGATTTTACAAGATGTGAATCATTTTGCAATTTTTTTGACATTTTGGCCACGGTAAATGACAACACAATTTGCAAAGAATCTACGATGGCTGCTCACATTGTCTCATAAATCGTTTATATATAAGGAGTGATCAAAGAACTTCACTTTGAGGGCGTTGTCTACAGCGTACATGCAACGTAGCGCGACTGCGATGCTGGTATATAAGCAGCGACTTGTATGCAAGGTATCAGCGTGGCATTCGTGTCTTTCCGACGTCCGTCCGGTAAATGCGAAAACGTGAACTCTGGTGACTTTATTACCAAATGCGTCCAAACAGGACCAAAGTGCTGTTATTCTTTTCTTGGCTGCCGAAGGAAAAACACCGATAGACATCCACCGGACGGCGCTCGAGAGGAAACCTTTTGATCACCCATTATAAATTAGGAGCAGCATAGGGACTATAACACTTCCTTGGGGCTCAACAGGTATGATTTCTGTTTTACTCGATGACTTTCCGTCGATTACTACAAACTGTGTCCTTTCTGACAGGAAATCAATAACCAAGTCGTACAACTAAGACATTAGTCCATAAGAAATCAATTTGATTAGAAATCGATTGAGAGGAAAGGTGTCAAAAGCCTTCCGAAAATCTAAAAATCAATTTGAGATCCCCTGTCGATAATACTCACTACTTCGTGACAATAAAGAACTAATTGTGTTTCACAAGAACGATAGTCTATAAATCCGTGTTGCCTGTTTGTTTTTTCTAGGGAATTCATAATGTTCGAATACAGTATACGCTCCAAAATCCTACTGCAAATCGACGTCAGTGATATGGGTCCGTAATTCAGCAGATTGATCTTATTTTCTTTCTCAAGTTTTGGTGTGACCTGTGCATTTTTCTAGTCCTTGGGTCCGGACCTTTCGTTGGGCTATCCGGTTATATGATTGCTAAGTATGGGGCTATTCTATCAGAATACTCTGAAAGAAAATGTTTCGCTAAAGGAGCATCTGTATGTTCCAGAACCGATGACGATGTTCAGAAATGTTAAGTCGTTGCCAGAACGGGACCCTGATTCCTTTTCTGTTTCGAAAGACTTGTTTCCTGACGAAAAAAAAAAAGAGACTTGTTAGACAACATTGGTAATTATGCAGAAAAGTAAAATGAATCTACACTTTAGTCACGTTGCACATGTCTTTGTTTCCTGTATAAACTTTATCTAGCACACGTCTTGTTACCTTAATTTTTCAACCACCCCTATAGAAGAATAGAATGTTTCAGATTCTCACCAAATATTTTAAGGAACATATCTCTAGTAAATATATAGGAAATGTATTCGCCGTTGAGAATTTGAACCAAGGTCGGCTGTATATCAGAATTACGACGATGAAAAGTCGTGCCAGACCGGGACTGAAGGCCAGATTTCCCGCTTTACGCGAGCGGTCGCCTTAACCGCTTCGGCTATCCGTGCACGAATCACGGCCCGACTCAAACTTCCATATATCGTCGTTCATGTGTCTCAAAACTGCACTCGTACGTTGCATATTCTCGTCCAAGGCATATTTAGTGAAAGTCGAGAGTCTGGTATCGGTGAATAAATACGAAATAACAGTCCTTTGCGTCATTAAGAATTACGCTTATATGTCTGACAGAACATTCTATCGTACTTCTCAATAACATAGGCATTGTTGTTTCGTATTCGAATAGATAGATTATTGTACCAAAGGTTGATGATGAAGCAATATACAGGGCGAGTCAAAAGTCCTCGGACAACTTCATAAGTTGGAAGATTAAAGGGAAAATTGAAATGTAATGATGGGAACATAGGTTTGACGTGGGGCCGCTACTTTTGGAGTGAATGTCATTCATGACCGCCATCTTGAAATCCACCATTTTGGATTCAAGTAATTTTTTAAAAATGGGAAGGGGGTTGTATGACACATCAAATAACACTCGCTTGAGCTCTGGAATTGAGTGGTGTAATTTGTTTTTGTCTATCTTGTACAGTTTAGAAGTTATTAATGTGGTTGCGGCCACTACAGTTGTGCATTGCACGGGATGGACAACACGTAGAACATGTGTTGTAGCAGTCGGTATGAAGGTAATTTCCCAACTTTGAACATTAATAACCTCTAAACTCTACAAGATAGACAAACACAAATTACACCGCTAAATTCCAGAGCTCAAACGAGTGTTATTTGAAGTTTCATACACCCCCTTTCCCATTAAAAAAAATGACTTGAATCCAAAATGGCGGATTTGAAGGTGGCGGCCATGAATGACATTCACTCCAAAAGTTGCGGCCCCACATCAGACCTATGTTCCCACCATCACATTTCAATTTTCGCTGTAATCTTCCAACTTATGAAGGTGTCCAAGGACTTTTGACACGCCCTGTATTTATCTCCGTACAGTTGTTGACACTGGTTATGTTTGGTGTGTACTACAGGCTTTATTCGTGGTGTTGGCGGCCCTGGTGGCTGTGAGCGTGGCCGTGCCGTACCCCGCGCCGTACCCAGTCGCCGCCCCCGCTGCCGCCCTCGCCGCCGCCGCTCCCGCCGCCAAGGAGTCGCTCAAGGGCCAGGAGGCGTTCTACTTGGGCTACGCGGGGTACCCCTACGTGTATGGCGGGCCGGTCGCCTACTTTGGTTGAGCTCCCACCCCGGGCCAAATACTACATGGACACCGAACTTGCTACTCATCATGACTACACAACTGCTCAACATCACCGCTTCCTCTCTTCGCTACCAGCGTACGCTTCCATCTATTGTAACTCTATCTATGCCATCTTGTGTAATAAACGTTTATAGTTAAATACAGCCATACAGTTTTATTTTCTGCAAAATCCTTACAACCTTATTTAATTCACTAAGGATACAAATGGAAAGAGAAGACAATACTGAATAACGATGGGACGTGCTCAACATTTATCTTTATTCAAATGACCACGTTGTTCCTTATTTAGTCTAGAACGTTCAAACAATATCCTTAGTACCATTCCGTGTAACTATGGAACTACGTACACTCCCTCGACGGGGAAAGTTCAATAGTGTAAAATTATTTATAATCCTAAGGTGACGTCATCACTTGTCTGCTTTGATGAGTTTTTGAAATCTAACCCAAGTACAGCCAAATTGACGGACTGTGGTAAGTGGTCATTTGTAAATTGCGAAAAACGCCCAATAAATAATGCAACACACTTTTTTCTGAAAGCAGGTTGGTTTCATTCAGGATTCCAGATCAACATATTATTCCCCACTCTTTTGCCTCAAATCCCTATTTTTCAACGTAATCTCCATTCACCTTACAAGGAGGCCTGTACACCCCAATGGTGCCTCTCTACTAGTCGACGTCAGACTGCATCAGTGACCTCACCATCACGCAAGCACTGCTTCCAACGGAGTGCATCCTTCATTGTACCAAACAGGTGGAAACCGGAAGATGGGAGATGTGGGCTGTAGGGTACATCAGGGAGAATAGTCAACAAAGTTTTTTGACCTCCTCTCGGGAGCACAGGCTTTTGTGAGGGTTTCCGTTCTCGTGCAGAAAGAGAAATTCGTTTGCATTTTTGTGGCAACGAACACGCTGAACTCATTTCTTCAATTTCCTGTGGGTAGCTGCGTACACTTCAGGGTTTATCGTTGCATTATGAGGGAGGATATCAAACAGAATAACCCCTTCGGAGAATGAGTAGACTGTCGCCATGGCTTTACCAGCTGAGGTTGTGGCTTTGAACTTTTTCTTCGGAGGAGAGGTGATGTGGCAACACTCCTTTTTTTTTCGTTAGAACTGATGACCCATGTTTCACAGCCTGTGACGATGTTCGACACAAAACTATCACGATCAACGCCGTAACGCTCATGTACGAGGGTCACTCCATAAGAAACGCACACTACTTTTTTAAAAAATCCATCTTTTATTCTACATGTTTGAAAGTTTTACAGTGTGTAGATACATCCTTTAAGAACAATATTTTCATTTCTCCACATAATTTCCATCCCTCTCAACTGCCTTACGCCATCTTGGAACCAACGCCTGTATACTCACACGGTGAAATTCTGGACCAACCTGTTGGAGCCACTGTTTGGTAGCGTGCACAAAGGAGTCATCATCTACAAACCTTGTTCCACGAAGAGTCTTTCAGTTTCCCAAAGAGATGATAGTCACATGGAGCCAGGTCAGGACTGTAAGAGGCAGGTGTTTCAGTGTTGTCCATCCGAGTTTTGCGATCGCTTCCATGGTTTTTTGACTGACATGTGGTCGAACACGACTCAGTCGAGCTTGAAGTTTCTTCAGTGTCGTCACATATGTATCAGAATTTATGGTGGTTCCACTTGGCATGATTTCCACAAGCAAGAGTCCTTCGGAATCGAAAAACACCGTAGCCATAACTTTTCCAGCAGAAGGTGTGGCTTTGAATTTTTTTTTTCTTGGGTGAATTTGCATGATGCCACTCCATTGATTGCCTCTTCGTCTCTGGTGAAAAATGATGGAGCCATGTTTCATCAACTGTCACAATTCTTCCAAGAAATTTACCTCCACCATTCTGATACTGTTCCAAAAGTTCGCTGCATACCGTTTTTCTCGTTTCTTTGTGAGCCACTGTCAATATCCTGGGAGTCCACCTGGCACAAACATTTTTTAACGCCAACACTTTCAGTATTCTGCAAACACTTCCTTCCCCTATCCCAACGTAGCGTGACAATTCGTTCACTGTGATGCGTATGTCAGCAGTCACCAATTCGTGAACTCTCTGCACATTGTCTGAAGTGTGTGCAGTACGAGGCCTGCCGCTGCGAGGACAATCCTCAATATTGCCGTGCCCGCTTTCATCACGTAACCTGCTTGCCCACCGACTAACCTGCGATCGACAGAAGCATCTCCATACACCTTCTTCAACCTCTTGTCGATGTTTACCACTGTCTCGTTTTTCACAGCACAGGAAATCTATGACAGCACGTTGCTTCTGACGAACGTCAAGTGTAGCAGCCATCTTGAAGACATGCTGTGACGGCGCCACTCACGGGAACAGGTTGAACTAAGTTTGAAAACAAGATGGAAGGATGTATCTACACACTGTAAAACTTTCACGCATGCAGAATGAAAACTGTATTTTTTTCAAAAATAGTGTGCATTTCTTTTGGAGTGACCCTCGTAGATCCGCGCAGATGGTCCTTCTTTGCTCTTTATGGTCTTCTATTTTGCTGCATAGAACCCAGCGGGCACACACTTTCGAGTACCCCAGTTGGCGGACGAATCACCCAACATTACCAACAGAGACGTCCAGTTGAGCAGCGAGGTGTCCGATTGTGATGCGTCGTTCACTTCGATTGAAAGTATCCGCACGTTTCAACACTGCTGGAGTCACACCTGTGTGAGGCCCGCCGGCACAGGGGAGATCGGAAAGGTTTGCACGACCTTGTTGCTATCAAGACGGACGCCTCTCCCAACGACTCACAGAGCTTTCGCTCTCTGCCAGGTCGCTATAGACATTCTGCAAGAGTCTCCGAATATCTGCAATACTCTGGTCTTCCGCCAAAAGAAACTCAATGACAGCTTTTACAGATGCCATTTTGAAGGCTACCTATAGCTTTGCCATCAACCAGAACTTCATTAAACTACAGGGGCTGAAGCGGTAATATTCCACAATATTTCGCAACAAATTCAGCATTTTTTCAACCGAAATTGGCCGAGAAAAAATGTATTGCTTTGCTTACTGAACGCCCCTAGTATTTCGACAACATAAGCTGTAGTTATTTTACATTTTACTGTAGTGTATTCCCGACAAATATTTGAAAGTGGTTTCAGATTATAGCACTAACTTGCCGTGACACAAGCTAATGTTACCCTCTGAGAGGATTTGGGGAATTTTGACCACGTGTTTGCCAAATGAATGAAGGTACCGGACTGTAATTTTGAATATAGTGCAATTAATAGAAAAACTAAACAGTCTTTAATTTTGGAGTTAATGAAAGTAGTAAAATTCATATACGATTGAAAAATCGAACGGTCGCCATCCCAATTAAGCACATTAATTTGAAAATATAAGTTTAAGAAAATTGAATATTGGTTTTGGAAGTGACTTTCATTAAGATTCCTTTCGAATGGCACACAGGATACAAACGGACACAGGGTAATATAAGCTGTGGGCAGCAGTAGAGCTGTGGACGCTAGAAAATGGAATGCCAAATGGAGAAATCGGAACATTTTCGACGTACTCTTCTGTTTGAGTTTAATAGAGGGGCAACAGCAATGGAGGCAGCCAGAAACACTTGCACCGTATGTGAGGATAATGCCATTAGACAGAGTACAGCTGTAAAATGTTTTCTTCATTTCAAGAAGGATCACTTTGTCATTATAGACTCTCCACGTTCAGGCTTTGATGAAGATCGTTTAAACGCATCTATGCACAATGATACAAATGCGATAAATTGTGATCATTCCACCATCGTGTGATATCTGCATGCAATGTGAATGATTAAAAACCCGTGTGTATGGGTACCGCATGCTCTAAGCCAAAGTCGTGTAGATCTCCTTGCTCGTCATCAGTTGGCTAATGAACAACACCGACCATTCCTATCCCGTATCGTTACTGGCGTCTTTATGCTAACATAAGGAAAAGAAAGGAATGGTTGACCCCAATTAAAGCAGCAACTTCCTGTGGAAAGACCTGTGCACATCCACAAGAGATAATGTTCAGTGTCTTGTGGGACACCGACACTGTGGTGCACTACGTGTTGCTTCCCTGCGGTGTATCTATCACTGCTGACATTTATTGTCAACAACTGAGATGCTTTGCAGACGGAATCCAAGAACAACGACCACAAGACTGCGAGAAGCTATACTACGCCGAGATAGCGCCAGTCCTCATTCTGATGAACTGACAATAAACGCTATACGGGAATTGGGTTGGGAAGTCATTCCGCACCCACCTTATTCATCTCATCTTGCGAACTTAGATTTCCCCTTTTCGCTCTTTGTCAAACAACCTTGAAGGGCCGGCCGCTGTGGCCGAACGGTTCTAGGCGCTTCAGTTCGGAACCGCGCTGCTGCTACGGTCGCAGTCTCGAATCCTGCCTCCATCATGGATGTGTGTGATGTCCTTAGGTTAGGTAGTGTTATGCCAGAGCCAAGGTAGCCCCTGAGGGCCGGCAACCCGTATTACACCACAGAGGACGAGGTTGTCAATGCCCAAGGCGTACCAAAAGCACCATGGTAAACACCGGCTATTTACATACAAGATGATGGAAACAGACATTCTGAGCACTAATTCCCTCAGGGGGAGTTCGAGTCGCGGCCTGCAGGAAGTATCACTACGCCAAAACGTGATTGGCAGGAGACAGCTATTTAGGGGCTAGAACCAGCCCCGAAGTTCACTTCACGCCGGATGCCGACCTCGTGTACCGCGACAGTTGAAGATTACGTCTTCGTCTCTGAACTGGACTGTTACTCGTGTGTGTGTCTGTGTGTTTATTACCAGTAATATTTGTGGAACTTTTGTTTGCCTCAATTAGGAGACCTTTATTGGCATCGTTATTGTTTCCTTTCGTTTGTTGTTCAGTCATCAACCTTGTGAACTTAAATCAATGAAAGTTGTGTTTGTGAAAAACTGCGAATTGTCAGTCACAACAGTTAGGTTTTAGTTCTAAGTCTATGGGACTGATGACCTCAGATGTTAAGTCCCATAGTGCTTAGAACCATTTGAACCTTCAAGGAACTTCGTTTCCGGATGAAAAAGCGCTCTGAACAAGGCTTGACGACTTCGCCTCAAAACCACATGATCTGTGTAGTCGTGTAATCCAAGACTGCTGTAAGTATTGAAAGATAATATATTATTGATGAGTAAAGTATATGATATGAGTATTTGTTGTGTTTATTAAAATTATGGAAAAACTCTACGAGCTCATGCACAAACACAATGTTGTTCCACTCACACAAGGATCAGTCACTACAACGTAGTGTGGTAGCCTGATATATTGTATGCAAGTGAGACACCAATATTCCATATGAAAAAGCGACACATAAAGCATACTGAGGGACGAACGCATGAAAAAAATTATCGTCCCAAAGCTGACAGATGATGGATACAAATTACATTCTACGAAAACCACAAAAAAGATGTCAAACCTAGCAGCAGAAGTCAGAAAAAGAAGTTTAAAGTTCTACGGACACATCAGCAAGCTACCACCAACAAAATTCATCAACAGAATTCTGAATACATGCAAGAGGTCAAGGGAACAATACCATGGATCACAAAAGTCAGACTTGACGTAGAAAAGCAGATATCGGTCCAATAGACACTCAAAAATGGTTCAAATGGCTCTGAGCACTATGGGACTCAACTGCTAAGGTCATTACTCCCCTAGAACTTAGAACTAGTTAAACCTAACTAACCTAAGGACATCACAAACATCTATGCCCGAGGCAGGATTCGAACCTGCGACCGTAGCGGTCTTGCGGTTCCAGACTGCAGCGCCTTTAACCGCACGGCCACTTCGGCCGGCAATAGACACTCAAGACAAGAACATATAGAGAGACAAGTTACACAAGTGGGTTGTGAGGTCAGAGACTGAAGTCCCAAAGAAACCAGGAACGAAGTAGATTGAAAACAGACACACCATGGAGAAAAAAATGAGAGAATCATGGAAATGAATTTCTTATTTCACTTCTGTTATCACAGACATGTAGGTCCTCAGACTACCGGTTTCGTTCAACAATGACCATCCTCAGATCTGCAGTAAAACACGGGGGAAAACACAAAAACACCTAGTGGACTGCCTACAGCTTAAAACAATGAAATAGGCTATGACGGAAAGTATTACCGACGTATATGTGAAAATTATGCGGTATAAATATAACGAGGTCTGCTTGTTTTAAAAAACATGTCCTAATACCATATAACGCAGCCATAGTGGCATCGTCAATTGATAAACGCAAAATCAGTGCCAACATCGTCACACATATGGAAAATATTGTATATACAAGAGTCGTCTTGTTAACAGCACTGCTGAGTAACACAAATTTCCATACAATAGCCACAAAATGTCTGTGTCGCAAGCTCGCCAGATGTCTCAACTGTAGGCGTACATACACTCTTCAGTTATATAATTGTACGAAATAAGATAAAAAGAAGAATACAATCTGTAAATTCTGTAGTGGTCATACCAGGTGTTCAAGTCACACAGTAATGAAATAAAGCAATTAAAACACGACAAAGGTTAAATTGTTAAAAAGTAAATTGTTAAGCGACAATAATTCTAATAAGCTCCTGTGGCGAATTTTAGATCAAAATATAATGAGATACGTTAGAACTAGCTTACGGAACTCACAGAATAATATAAAAAGGATAAAACAAATAACGAAACAAGCCAACTGAATAAAAACAGGCTGTACTAAATAATAACCGCCCTCTGTTGGCGTTGCCGGCAGAATGACACATAGGCGAGAAGTGGTCAGAGGAACTTAACTACCACAGGGCCCCTCGCACCCTGCAGCACGCCGTTCCAGAGAAAGAATGGTAAAACACCGTACTAATCCCTTAACATGAGAGTTCTACGCCCAAAGTAGGAAAACGAAGTAAACATGTAAAGCACTTTACATTAAGTAAGGACATAGGCCAGATATACAGCACTATAGGCATTGGGAACAAAATCGCTCTGGCTATTGAGCATTTTTCCTGGCTCTTGTTTTCTCGCTTTATAAATTTCAAGCTCTTCTAACAAGTTGAGGGCACTGCCTTTTTGCACCGTATGGAGAATATGCATACTATTCTTAATGCTGTCTATAGAAATACGAGTTTCTGATAAATACAATTCCAAAGTAGTTTTTTTTTTATTTTAAATCTTATGGGACTTAACTGCTAAGGTCATCAGTCCCTAAGCTTACACGTTACTTAACTTAAATTATCCTAAGGAGAAACACACACACCCATGCCCAAGGGAGGACTCGAACCTCCGCTGGGACCAGCCGCACAGTCCGTGACTGCTGCGCCCTAGATCGCTCGGCTAATCCCGCGCGGCTAGCTTTGTTACGTGGCTATGAGTACTGCTTAAACTCCGTGTTAAGAGAGCCCAGTTTGGCCAATATAGTATTTATCACAGTTATAACAATCATTCCCGTATACTCTAAATCCATCAAAAAAGATAACGCCATAAACAGTCTTGATCTTACTGTCAAGAAAGTTGACAATAAACATAAGTTTTCGATTGTCATAAAACCTGTATGTACACATAGTATCATCAATGCCAGTCCATGCCATTCTCCTTCTCTAAGTCGTAGAAAGTCTTGCAAGTTTCTGCTGCATTTAATGCCCAGAGCGACGCATCACCAGAAATATGTGAAACCACAAACTGTATTTTCTGTTCTTCCGACCATGATTTTGGAAGAACACTTTTGAAGTTTCGAATGAAAACTACTGTATGTATGTTTTTCTTGCTTTCTTCGTTAAATATTTGAAACTGCCTATGCTTAATCAGGCTTTCTTCATGCATCAAAGTAGTTAAGTGCATGGAATTTCTATCATTCGCAGATGGTGTGGTTACTTTATTACAAGTACATTCTATTCCACTATTATTGTTCCTTGGTGTCACATATTGCTCTGCTAATATCGGTTGATCACCAAAATTTGGCCTTCCTTGTGGTGCATTAAAATTCGCCATTAGATTATCTGCGATCTTTTGCCTGTCAGTACCAGTGTTGTCATTACTGCATACTGTCAGATTTTCAAAGTTTTGATTTTCAGAGCTCAGCACCCTGGCTACTTCTGTTCGGACTTGCTTTCGGATTTCCGAGGGAATGTCCTCCTGCATTGTTTCCACAGCGGTAGCCAAATCTTTGAATTGGTTCTCTAGTCTATCTACTTCAGTTTGAAGGCTATTGAACTGAACTGGAATGTTTGTTTACGATTCAATAGTGGTTTTTACTGCATCGATCTCCTGCTTAAAATGGGTAGTAATAGCATTATCACGATCGACAAACACTTGATGTATCCTACGGACAATTTCATTGTCTCTTTCACAGAAAAATATTGTTTATATTTTCCATAAATTTCTTTTCCTTTTCTTGGTCCCTGAGCTCCTGTTGCTGTTTTTCTTTAAGCTTTTCCTGTGTACGTTTTTAATTTTCCACCTGACGTTGTTTTTCACGCTCCTGCTCTTTAAGCTCGCGTTGTTTTTCACGCTCCTGTTCTTTAATAGTAAACTTTTCAAATAATGCTGTTAGCATATCCTGTATGGACATAGCTTGAGCATTGCTAACTTCTGCCGCTTGCCCAGAAGAAATATTGTCATTAATTCCGAACTGGTTGAATGCAGGAGTGTCTGTTTTGGCAACTCCTCAGTTTTACTATCACTCGGGACATGAGTTACTAAATTATCATTCATAATTAAATTTCCTAATAATTCGAAAGAAATAGGGATAGATTGTTCTACCTGAGACTGATGTCATCTCTGCATCAGTATGCTCATTCGGTTTAATCTGTTTCTTTTGTTTAACCATTGTATCACCAATATAGCACAACAAATATATAAATCACTGACAAGCACCAGTTGACACAAAATAATCTTATAACTAACACATATACACAAATAACACTTAAAAATATTATTCTCGCAGCCAGAATATTCAATTATTACTACTTATGGCTGCAAAGATTTGGCCTAGTTGTTAAAGAACTAGGTGACCATATGTCAAAGTGTTGACTGTCAAGCTGTGTGCCACTAAATCACAGTTTATGCAACAGATTGTATACAACTATTGATTATGACGGAAACAGTTATCTTCAGCAAAATGATCATTAAAACCACCGAACATCAGCCGCGCACTACACTGACGTATGTTACCGGAAACAATATTCTTCGCAACTCATGCTTAATTAATTTCGGCTCCATACAGCAGCTAGAAAAGTTTGTTACAACGATCGTGCCATGAGCACTGTCTTTAAAGAACCAATCTGATTCGAATTATTTTCATTAAAATGAGTTCGGGACCATCGGTGCACATTTATTTTTACACATTTTTATTACCTTCGGCATTTATGTCTGCAGAGTTGCGTAATTTGAATTTGCCGCTGAGATAATTCTTAAGATGGCGGCAGACAATTTATAGAGAATTTCTATTGTTAGAGCAAATAGGATAAGTACACTACTGGCCACCGTAAATGCAACACCAAGAAAGACAAGAGGTAGCACAACAAAATTTATTTTGTAGATAACATGTTGACCAAGTATCAAATGATTACGTTTACAGACGTCTGTGACATTTGGTTCCTGCCAGAATCAGTAGCCAGAGTAGCCGCCATTGTTGGAGATCACCGCTGCCACACGTCTCGGCATTGAGTCAGAGAGACGTTGGATGTGTTCCTGGGGTACAGCAGCCCAAGCAGCTTCCACACGTTGCCAAAGTTCAATGGTGTGGCAGCTGGGGATGTAATCTGGGTCACTCGTTGAGCAACCATAGACCACATGTTTTCTATCGGCGAAAGATCCGGAGAGCGAGCCGGCCAGGGAAGCAATTCAATCTGGTTATTGACGAAGAACCTTTGGATAATGCGTGCCACGTGTGGTCGCGCATTATCCTGTTGAAATATGGCTGTGGCCGAGCCCTGAAGGTAAGGAAGGACAACTGGCTCCAGCACCTCGGATATGTAGCGCCGGCTATTTAAAGTACCGGCAATGCGTACTAGAGGCGTGCGAGAGTAATATCCAATACCGCCCCATACCATAATACCCGGTGCAAGACCAGTGTGGCGGTGCATAATGCAGCTGTCCAGCATCCTCTCTCCACGGTGTCTCCACACTCGAATCCGACCATCGTGGTGCTGCAGACAGAAGCGTGCCTCTTCAGTAAAGTCAACGTCATTCCATTCTGCCGTCCACATCCGTCTGTCATCACACCATTGGCGACGGAGACGTCTGTGGTTCTGCGTCAATGGTAGACGAAGCAATGGACGTCTTGCGGACAGATCACTCTGCTGTAAACGGCGTCGAATGGTACGCGCAGACACTGGATGATGCGTTACAGACGCAATGTGCTGTGCTATGGTTCGGGATGTCACTGAGCGATCCGTCACTGCCATGTGCACGATTTGCCTATCAGCACGTGCAGTGGTGCACCGAGATGAATGCGATCGACCACGTCGGTCCGTTGTACCCTCCTGCATCCAACGGTCACATATCCGCATTACAGATGTTTGGTTTCGTCCAACACGACTAGCGATTTCTCTGTATGATAATCCACAATCTCGGTAAGCCACTATCCTTCCTCTGTCGAACTCGGATACTTGATCAAAAGATGTTCGCTGTTGTCTACGAGGCATAACTGATCGTCTTGTGAAACAACCACAAGGTAAACACACGTGCCGAACGTACACTCGTCGAAATCGCCAAGCCTTAAATGGCGCTATGAGGTGGCGCCACAGGCGCGCGTGATGTGCGTCTGCGCTGAAATTCTAATCAGTTGCATATCTCATCGCTGCAAACTCATGGTGTAAATTTCACTTGATTCGGATGCTTCCTTCAGGGTGTTGCATTTACGGTGGCCAGCAGTGTATATAAATCACTGACAAGCACCAGTTGACACAAAATAATCTTATAACTAGCACATATACACAAATAACACTTAAAAATATTATTCTCGCAGCCAGAATATTCAATTATTACTATTTAATGCTGCAAAGATTAGATCAAGTTGGTCAAGAACTAGTTGACGTTATGTTAATCTTGTCTGTTGAGCTGTGTGTCACTAAATCGCAGTTCATACAACAGATTGTATTCAACTATTGATTATGACGGAAACAGTTATCTTCAGCAAAATGATCATTAAAACCACCGAACATCAGCCGCGCACTACACTGACGTATGTTACCTGAAACAATATTCTTCGCAACTCGTGCTTAATTAATTTCGGCTCCATACATCAGCTAGAAAAGTTTGTTATAACTATCGTGCTATGAGCACTGTCTTTAAAGAACCAATCTGATTCGAATTATTTTCATTAAAATGAGTTCGGGACCATCGGTGCACATTTATTTTTACACATTTTTATTACCTTCGGCATGTATGTCTGCAGAGTTGCGTAATTTGAATTTGCCGCTGAGATAATTCTGAAGATGGCGGCAGACAATTTATAGAGAATTTCTATTGTTAGAGCAAATAGGATAAGTATTTGAAATGCTTATTAAACTTTACTTTCGTATTGTACACTATTTAGACCTCATCAAGCAAACATTTGAGGTTTTTCTAAGGAAAACACAGACAAAAAAACGCGATACAAATCGCTATCATCAATGGCTGCGTTCCCTGCAGCGGAAAGAAATAATTAACACAGACAATGCATACTGAGA
Source organism: Schistocerca nitens (assembly GCF_023898315.1). Taxonomy (NCBI): domain Eukaryota; kingdom Metazoa; phylum Arthropoda; class Insecta; order Orthoptera; family Acrididae; genus Schistocerca; species Schistocerca nitens. The sequence continues at coordinate 914,302,897 of NC_064617.1, forward strand.
GAGGAATTAAAGTTACAAATAATGATTCACTCATATTTATAATAATAATGAACTCTACTCTCAAGTAATAATTACAATTTCTTAACAGACTTCAGTTTGATATGCGCCTTGCGTCCTGAACCTACAAAAGCCAACCAACAAAAAGTAAAAACAAAGGAAGACAAACGCAGATCATAAATGGAGTTTACATTATCATTGTCTTTGTATGATACACTTCGATATGTCCAATTACATCAAAATGGCTCTGAGCACTATGCGACTTAACTTCTGAGGTCATCTGTCGCCTAGAACGTAGAACTAATTAAACCTAACTAACCTAAGGACATCACACACATCCATGCCCGAGGCAGGATTCGAACCTGCGACCGTAGCGGTCGCTCGGCTCCAGACTGTAGCGCATAGAACCGCACGGCCACTTCGGTCGGCCCAATTACATCATAAAATATTATATAAATAATAATATTTATCATCGTTTTCACTGTTTTTTCATATGTAGAATAGATAATGTTTATAACTGTTAGAGGCATAACTTCCTCTCGTCGCACTGTAGCTAAAATTTATCATGTGGATGTTACACTCCTTAAACGTTAAGTTTTAAGGAGCATTCATAACACTCAACAAAACTACTTTGGAATTGCATTTACCAGAAACTGGTCTTTCTATAGAGAGCATCGGAATAGATGCGTGTTCTCCACAGGCTACAAAAAGGTCGTGCACTCAACTCGTTAGAAGAGCTTGGTATTTATAAAACGAGAAAACAGGAGCCAGTAAAAGTAATCATGGCCAGAGTGATTTTGTACCCAATGCGTATGTTGCTTTCTTAGACCTGCTTTTATCACAGATTTTTTTCTTTATTGTAATTTCATTCCCCTGCCCTATATGGGATATAGAATCACAGTAAGTGGAGACATTGGAAGTTAGAATATACACTGACATGTGAACGTTCATTGGGAGACAGTTAAAAAATTCGACATTAAGCTAAAATAACACAGTTGGTGATATGTGGAACACTTAAAATACGCTGGAGTCTCACACACAAGTTAAAAGTCGGCCACAGTATAAAATCACAAGAGCTACAGATACTTAAGAAAAAAACTGTAAGCGATGGAGTACACATGAAGCATAAAAACCGCTGGTAGGGACCTGCCGAAGGATAGGAGGCCTGAGAGGAGGGAAAAAGAGGGGAGAGGAAGGTGCAGTAGAGGAGGGGGCTGGAAGGCGTGGGAGGAAAAGAAAAAGAGGGGAGCGTGGGGCGCACCAAGAGGCAGGAGATGAAGAGGGAAGGCAAGTCAGGAGTGCAGAGACTCAGAAATGTGGCACAGGAAATGGAGGAGTGTAGGAGGAAGAAAAACCACTCAGAGGAAGGGAAGAGGAGGGGAGAGGGAGCCCTGAGGAACAGTAGGGGGAAGGTGGTGTTTTAGTAGGAGAGAAGCTCATGATTGGGGAGGGGTAGGTGCTGGAAGTTGTGTTGGGAAAGGAGGTGGAGGGTGTGGACATGAAGAGAGGGTGGGACACAACAGTAAAGGTGCTGGGGGGGGGGGGGGGTTAGAGAGGATAGAAGACACCCGGGGCGAGGGATCGATTCCGTGGATGATGTACAGGGTGGAGATGTCTTTGAGAAAAAGAAGATGTGTGTAGGAGATGAGGTCATAGAGGATCTGCGTGGGGGATAGAAGGCGAATACAGAAAGCAAGGCAGAGGACATGCATTCTAGGATTTGGAGGGCTTTATTAAATCTGGTAGGAGAGGAACTCCAAGTGACACTGGCATAACAGAGGGTGGGGTGGATCAAGGAATGTAGGTGTGAAGGATGGTGTCCGACTGCACAGGAGTTTCAGGCGTTTGAGTATATTGTTTGCTTTGTGTTGGATCGTAAGGAGTTGGGGAGTCCAGGTGAGGTGACGGTCGAGGGTGAGTCCAAGGTATTTCAGAATGGGAGTGAGGTGGATAGGGTGACCATAAATGCTGAGGTAAAAATCGTGGAGCTGGAAGGAGTGGGTGGTACGACATAAGGTGATTGCCTGGGTCTTGGAAGGGTTGATGCAAAAGAGCCTCTGGTTGCATCAGGCAGTGAACTGTCAGGGTGGGTTTGAAGGGTATGTTAGGACTGTTTAGGGTAGGATAAAGGGCCAGGAAGGCGGTGTCATCAGCAAATTGGAGGAAGTGAACAGCTGGGGTAGTTTTAGGCATATCGGCAGAACACAGGAGATAGAGCAGAGAGGAAAGGATGGAGCGTTGGGTCACGCCAGCAGGGGGATAGACGGTATGCGAGTTGGTATTGTGGATAGTAAGAAAGAAGGGTCGATGGCAGGGGAAGGAAGCAACGAGGCAGACGAAATTCATTCATAGAGCTAGGTCTGGAGTTTGGAGAGGAGCCTGGGATGCCAGTCACAGTCATAGGCATTCTGGGGGTCGAGGGGAACAAAGATAGCAGAGTGACAGATGTTAAGTTGGAGGCAAAGAAGATTAGCAAGGGTAAGGAGCTGGTCGTCAGCTGAAAAGGAGGGCTGGAAGCCACACTAAGTAAGGGGAAGGAGGTAGTGCTGGTTAAGGTGGTAATGAATACGGTGGGAGAGGATGGATTTGAAGACCTCATTGAACACAAGTGAGGCAGATGGAACTATAGAAAGAGTTGTCAGAGCTGGGTTTTTGGGTTTAGGGAACAGCAGGACATGGGAAGTTTTCCATGGGTCAGGATAAAAGCCAAGGGAGGAGGACATTATACAGAGTAGCAAGGGCAACCAGGAAGGAGGGGGGGGGGTGATTCCTTGAGGTGAAACTAGGTGACACTGTCGTGACCAGGGACAGTGTTGCGTTTATAGCAGAGGACTAGTTTATTGTCGTGCGTGGTGATATGAGTGTTTATGTCTGGAGGGGCTAACTGATCCAAGGGGCGAATGGTGGGACAGAGGTGTCATTGTGTTCAAGGATGGTGGGGAAGAAGGAGTAATGAAAATGGGGATCGTCAGGAATGGGGAAGACCTTTGAGAGGTGGGAAGCAAAATGTTTAGCCTTATTGATGTTGTCAAGGAAGGGGCAGTTGTCAGGGAGAAGAGGGTATTGTGGGTCTGTACACCTACCAATAAAGTGGTGGAAAGCAGACCAGCGCTTGGAGGAGTTGACATAGAGGGCAGAGTTGAGGCAAGTACATGTCTGGCACCAGTCCTGGCGTTTCTTTGCTATGAGAAGGTTTCATATGTGTCTTTGTAATTGGCAGTGGTGGAGGAGTGTATCCCAGTCATGGGTGCAGAGAAAGGAGCGTTAGAACCTGTGGGATTCATGGAGAAGAAGGTCAGTCTCTGGAGGAAGTGTAGTGCACTGAGGGTGGATGTGTTTGGTAGGAACATGGGACCCCCAGCGTCAGTGATGGCCTTCTGGAGGAAGGAAGAGGCATGAGTGACATCAGTGGGATGGTGAAAGTTAAGGGGGTGGCTTTTGACCTGTGAGGCAATGGATTCCCGGTAGGCATTCCATTCGGCATGGTGGTAGTTGTGGACATACTTCATAGTGGCAGCAGAGTAGGGGACAGATGGGGGGAGGGGGGCAATGGGTGGAAGAGATGTTGAGAAGGTCAGGAAGGTGCTCACTACAAATGGGGTTGAGAATGTCTGTGGTGAGATGACCAAGGGGTTGGGGGAAACGATGATGACATCTGGGTTGGAGTTACTTTCAGGACAGATGTGCTGTGGGAGAGGAACAAAGTCACTGTGGAGGGTGGCAAGGAACTGATGCCAACACAAAAGGGTGGCAGGGTCACAGCTGTGGATGTTGAGGCTGGCAGCATAGGTGGAGAAGGTATGGTCAACATGGGAAATGAAGGCACAGGGTAGGGGAGCTGCAGGATGGACATAGGTAGTGGCACAAGTGATGGTGAGGGAGGGAAAAAAGATGCTGGGGAGAAGGTGTTCGGTCAAGTAGTTGAGCAGGGGTTGTGGCTGAACAGGGACATACTTGAGGTAGCCATAGCGACCCCGCCTCACGCAAGGGCAAGGGGGTCGTCGGTGCAGTGAAGGAGAAAGGGAGAGGTGTAAACAACATGATGAGGTTGGAGAAAGGTTCTATTAAGGATGAAGGAGCCAATCTGGTGCTGGGAAAGGGTATGCATAAAGAGGTATTTGTTGGAAGGGATGGTTTGAATGTTGAGGTATAGCATATGATACTGTTGACACAGCAGGAAGTGGGAGGGGGAGGGAGTGGGAGGGTGGAGGGAGTAGGAGGGGAGAAGGAGACAAGGGCTTAAATGAGGGTGTCTAGGTAGGTTAGGGTAAAGTGGGCCTGGTTGTGGGAGTAGGTGGTGCAGGTATACAAATGGAGTGGACAACAAGGGAGATCTGATGGTGAGTGTGGGAGCATTGGAAGGGGCGGATATTTTACAGGATAATGATCAGGAACCGGATGATGTCTTCAGCTGTAGGGGGAGAATGGAGGGAATTGTTGGGGTTGATGGGATGGTTGACGGGGACAGTGAGCTCAGTTTTGGTGGGAGGCGGTATGGCTATGTATTTGGAGGAGTGGGTGAGGTGGGGTTCGTTGCAGGTGTTGCAGGAAGGAGGAGAGAAGAAGTTAGGACACAGATTTTTTTCCTTTATTGTTATTTTAATATCTTACAAAAGGTAGGCCAGCAGTGGCCTACTGCGCCGCTCTTCGGCCACAGAATAGCAGATATAAAACATGGAGACAGAAAAACAGACATACATGAATGGTAAAAACAGGAGACACACATAAGAAATGAAAAGAGGGCGTTTGCAGAAGGCACTGGTTGTACAAGTAAGTTCAGCAGTGCACACAAACGTAGACAAACAGTTTCACACCAAACAGAGGAGCACACTGAAGAAGAACACTGACACACATAATTGAAGAGAACACTGTAGCACATTAGTGATGATCTTCAGCTCACTGAACACACTGATGAGATGGGGGAGGGGACATCATCAGGAATTGGGAGTTGGTGGAGAGTGTGAAGATGGGGAGCAGGTAAGATGCAAGAGTACAGGTGTGGCGGCTGGTTGGGGTGAGAGAGGATAGGAGAGACAAGTGGGTGAGGAGGATCAAGCTTGTGGGAGGAGTAAAGGATCTGTATCTGTTCAAGGAAAAGGAGGAAATTCAGGAAAGTAATCAGGTCATAAAGGATCCGTGTGGGGATTGGGAGATGGATGTGCTAGGTGAGGTGGAGCACATGGCATTCAAGAATTTGAAAGGACTTATAGTAGGTGGGACGAGCTGGTATCCAGGCGGGGTGGGCATAACAAAGGATGCGGTGGATGAGGGACTTATAAGTGTGGAGGACTGTGGAGGGGTCCAGACCCCATATTCGCCTGGAAAGGAGTTTGAGGAGACGGAGATGGGTTCGTGCCTTGGCTTGGACTGTCTGGAGATGGAGGGTCCAGGAAAGGCGGCGGTCGAGGGTGACGCCAAGGTACTTGAGGGTGGGGGTTAGGTTAATGGGGCGGCCATAGATGGTAAGATAGAAATCCAGGAGATGGAAGGATGTGGTGGTCTTGCCTACGATGATTGCCTGGGTTTTGGAAGGATTGACCTTGAGTAGCCACTGGTTGTACCAAGTGGTGAACTGGTCACTATGAGACTGGAGAAGGCGTTGGGAGCGTTGAAGGGTGGGAGCGAGGGCAAGGAAGGCGGTGTCACCGGCATATTGGAGGAGGTTGATGGGGGGTTGGAGCGATGGCATGTCTGCCATATAAAGAAGGTAGAAAAGAGGGGAGAAGACGGAACCTTGGGGCTTACTGGCGGAGGGACAGAAGGTGTAGGAATCGGTGTTGTGGGGATGGTAACATAGGAAGGCCACTGGTTCACTGAACGCCCTTCTTCTGTATATCTTGCCTATGTCTTTACCTAGTGCAGAGTGCTTTACATGTTTGCCGGCCGAAGTGGCCGTGCGGTTAAAGGCGCTGCAGTCTGGAACCGCAAGACCGCTACGGTCGCAGGTTCGAATCCTGCCTCGGGCATGGATGTTTGTGATGTCCTTAGGTTAGTTAGGTTTAACTAGTTCTAAGTTCTAGGGGACTAATGACCTCAGCAGTTGTCCCATAGTGCTCAGAGCCATTTGAACCATTTTTGCTTTACATGTTTACTTCGTTTTCCTGTATTGGGGGCATAGCTCTCGTGTTTTCGTGTCACTTCTCTGTTTATATATTTCATTAACTAGATAACCGTGGTATAGGACTAGTACTGTATTTTGCCATTCTTTTCCTGGAACGGCGTGTCGCAGGGTAGGAGCTGCTCTCTGGCGGTTACTTTCCTCTGACAATTTCTCGCCTATGCGGCACTCTGGCGGTAGCGTCAATACACGGCGCTGATTACTAGCTACAGTCTGTTTTCATTCAGTTGGTCTGTTTCGTTATTTGTTTTATCATTTTTGTATTATTTTGTGTGTTCCGTAAGCTAGTTCTAACGTATCTCATTATATTTTCATCTAAAATTCGCCACAAAACTTTATTAGGATTATTGTCACTTAACAATTTACTTGTTAAATCTAACCTTCGTCGTGTTTTAACTTCTTGTATTTCATTAGTGTGTGACGTATTTTTGGCGATGTACATCTGAGTAAATTAGCTTACCACGCCTACTTTCATTCTCTGCTTTCGTATGGCATCATATTCTGGGGTAACTCATCATTGAGTAAAAGAGTGTTCATTGCACAAAAGCGTGTAATCAGAATAATTGCTGGAGCTCATCCAAGATCATCCTGCAGACACTTATTTAAAGAGCTACAGTTCTTCACTGTAGCCTCACAATATATATATTCACTTATGCAATTTGTTATTAACAATCCGAATGAATTCAAAAACAATAGCAGTGTACATGGCTACAACACTAGGACAAAGGATGATCTTCACTACTCAAGGTTAAATCTAACTTTCGCTCAGAAGGGGGTAAATTATGCTGCCACAAAAGTCTTTAGTCACTTACCTAATAGCATCAAAAGATAATCATATACCATTTAAAAGGAAATTAAAAGAATTTCTTAATGTCACTCCTTCTACTCATTAGATGAATTTTTGGATGTAGTAAGTGCGTAATTTCCCCAACCCCCACAAAAAATTAAAAATATTGTCATGTAATATTTTGTCTAATGTAATATCTTGTATAGACACCTTTTATTAACCTGACACGTTCCACATCATTACGAAGTGTCGTATTCATGTTCTATGGAACAAGTGCTAATCTAATCTAATCTCTAACTTATACTCCTGGTAAGAACGCTACAGACTTTACATATTGTATTCTTCTTTTTATCTTATTTCGTACTATTATATAATTGAAGAATATGTGTGTACGCCTACAGTTGCGATATCTGGCGAGCTTGCGACACTGACATTTTGTGGCTATTGCACGGAAATTTGTTTCACACGGTAGTGCTGTTAACGAGATGACTCTTATATATACCATATTTTCTATATGTGTGACGATGTTGGCACTGATTTTGCGTTTATCAGTTGACGATACCACTATGGCCCATTATATTATGACACTTAAAAAAAACAATGTATGCCTCGTTATGTTCAAACCGAATAATTTTCATATGTATGTTAGTAATACCTTTCATCATGACATATTCTATTTTTTTTAAGTTGCAGACAATCCACTAGTTGTATTTGTGCTTTTTCCCATGTTTGCTGCAAATCTGAAGACGGTCGTTGCTGACTGAAACCGGTAGTCTGAGTACCTACATATTTGTGATCATGGATGTGGAATAATGAAATTTTTTCTGCAATTTCTTTCTGTTCCATCCACTTGTAAGAACAGTAGAAGATCAGGAAGAATGCTCAAAAAAGGCACAATGCTTCGCATGGTCCTTTAGAGTCTCGACGCAAATAATAACAACAATAACATAGTGTGTTACAGAAAGCCGTTTTAAAAATTTGAGATATTGTAGAGGATGAGAGGCTGGATTTCGGAATGTTTCGATACAAGAAACCTGTAGCTGTAAATGTGAAACTGTCTACAACCACCACAGGCCTGTTGAAAATCACGCACTACCAGTACAAGGAGTTACCAGGTGAGACTCTCACAAGGGGAGGCCGCCAATTGTGAAATTCAGATTCGATTCATACTGCGCTTAATAAAAGATCATGGCCAGAGGTGTAATGTGGCAAAGCACCAAGATGCACTTCTCAGCCGTTGTCAAGAAAATCGACAGTTAAAAGAAACCGTTGCGGTGAAATACTCTCTACGATTAACAATTTTCTTCAGCGTCGTGGCGCAGCGGTAAGCGCTCGGGTTCGTAATCCGAAGGTCGCCGGGTCGAATCTCGCGCCATGCAAATTTTTTTTATTATTAGTTTTTTGTAACTCAAATATATATATATATATATATATATATATATATATATATATATATATATATATATATTTGAATTACAAAAAAACAAATACTAAAAAAAAAAAGTTGCATGGCGCGAGATTCGACCCGGCGACCTTCGGATTACGAACCCGAGCGCTTACCGCTGCGCCACGAGGCTGCAGAAAATTACTCATCGTAGAGAGTATTTCACCACAACGGTTTCTTTTAACTGTCGATTTTCTCGACAACAGCAGAGAAGTGCATCTTGGTGCTTTGCTACATTACACCTCTGGCCATGAGCTTTTATTATGCGCAGTATGAGTCGAATCTGAATTTCACAATTGGCGGCCTCCCCTTGTCAGTGAATATTTGGGGCGGAGTTCCTGGAGTTCACCTTATTGGACCACACATCTTGCCAGATTGCTTGAATGGTTCGTGGTATTTGAACTTCCTCGACAACGCCTTGCCTGAACTTCCGGAGGACGTCCCCATGCAGTTGAACGCTGTCTGTGGTTTCAGAGCGATAGTGGTCTAGGGCATTTGGATCGTCGACACAGGGTTATCTCACAGACACCTTCAAGCGGAGGGAATGCCCAGTGCCCTGGACTGTGGTTCCCCTCTCTCTGAGTTTACGTAAAGCCCCTTGTGTACTCGGCACCAGTAGAAACAGCACCGTACAGTAGCGTACTGACTGCATTTCGACAACATTTTAAACCATCAGAGCGGAGCGCGAACCTCATAGAGAATCAGACAAAACATAGTTCGCCGTTGCACATTCTGTGACGATGTGGATGATAATCACACTGAACATTTACTCTACAGCGGTGAAAGCACTGTTTCGGATCACAGTATTTGATTATACTCTATCGTCAATAAATGTTTTCCCATCTACTGTTTAATTTAGCCTACCGACTGCGTTGAAAGTGTATAGTGCTTTAGAAACTTTATTTCCGGCTATAGGTTTCTTATTGCAGTAAGTTCTGAATTTCATATAGATTAGATAAAATTAGATCAGTTACACTTTAGTTCCAATAGGTCCATACCGAGGAGATCCTGCACGATGTAAAATAGCTCAGAAAACATAACAAATATTTACGAGGGAAAATAGACATGCTAATAAACCAGGGAAGCAGTGATTGGGAAAGGAGTGAGACAGGGTTGTAGCCTCTCCCCGATGTTATTCAATCTGTATATTGAGCAATCAGTAAAGGAAACAAAAGAAAAATTCGGAGTAGGTATTAAAATTTATGGAGAAGAAGTAAAAACTTTGAGGTTCGCCGATGACATTGTAATTCTGTCAGAGACAGCAAAGGACCTGGAAGAGGAGTTGAACGGAATGGACAGTGTCTTGAAAGGAGGATATAAGATGAACATCAACAAAAGTAAAACGAGGATAATGGAATGTAGTCAAATTAAATCGGGTGATGCTGAGGGGATTAGATTAGGAAATGAGACACTTAACGTAGTAAAGGAGTTTTGCTATTTAGGGAGTAAAATAACTGAGGATGGTCGAAGTAGAGAGGATATAAAATGTAGACCGGCAATGGCAAGGAAATCGTTTCTGAAGAAGAGAAATTTGTTAACATCGAGTATAGACTTAAGTGTCAGGAAGTCGTTTCTGAAAGTATTTGTATGGAGTGTAGCCATGTATGGAAGTGAAACATGGACGATAACCAGTTTGGACAAGAATCGAATAGAAGCTTTCGAAATGTGGTGCTACAGAAGAATGCTGAAGATAAGGTGGGTAGATCACGTAACTAATGAGGAGGTATTGAATAGGCTTGGGGAGAAGAGAAGTTTGTGGCACAACTTGACTAGAAGAAGGGATCGGTTGGTAGGGCATGTTTTGAGGCATCAAGGGATCACAAATTTAGCATTTGAGGGCAGCGTGGAGGGTAAAAATCGTAGACGGAGACCAAGAGATCAATACACTAAGCAGATTCAGAAGGATGTAGGTTGCAGTAGGTACTGGGAGATGAAGAAGCTTGCACAGGATAGAGTAGCATGGAGAGCTGCATCAAACCAGTCTCAGGACTGAAGACCACAACAACAATAAACCTTTCACAGATTAAAGATGAAATGGTCCTCTTTGATGTGAAATAAGACAAAAAATCTTACACATGTAAGGAGCGAAGAAAATGTTTCCGTTCGAAGACCACGCTAACCGCTTGCCCATGTGTCGGTGCTCGCATACCCGCATCGGCGTGGCGCTGAGCAGCTGCTGCAACGCCCTCAAACGGAAATTTGTTTATCGCCCCTTGTTTTTTCAACCTATGTTCCCAAGAATTTAAGACAGTTAACTTCTTGCACTTACTTGACGTCATATTTTAGGCACATGCAGGGGTAAACCTCTTACAAGTTTTGAAATACATATTGTGTATTTTTTAAGGTTAGTGACATAGAATTGACTAGGAACCAGTTATTGATGTCGATGAAAATTTCATAAACCGGTCACTCTAAAACAATACTTTCTTTGTTATTTATTTCAATGTTTGTATTGTCTGCAAATAAAACAAACGTGGCATCTGGTAATGTTAGAGATTACACATCATTGATATACGCAAAAAAGTAAGAGTCCTAAAATACAAACTTGTGAGACTCCACATGTAATTGGTTCCCAGTTGTATGATGCCCGATAGCTTAATACATGTCTCTTCCCTAATGTCACACATTGCTTCGTGCCTTAGGTATAGTATTTGAACCATTTTTCAGCATTTCCTGTTATGCTGTAATATTCTGATTGTGATGCACACAGTCAAGTGGCCGGCCGTTGTGGCCGTGCGGTTCTAGGCGCGACAGTCTGGAACCGCGTGACCGTGACGGTCGCAGGTTCGAATCCTGCCTCGGGCATGGATGTGTGTGATGTCCTTAGGTTAATTAGGTTTAAGTAGTTCTAAGTTCTAGGGGACTGATGACCTCAGAAGTTAAGTCCCATAGTGCTCAGAGCCATTTGAACCATTTTGAACACAGTCAAGTGCCTTTGTCACATGACAAAATATGCCAGTAACCAGTAATTTATTGTCTAATGATTTAAGAACATTTTCGCTGTATGTGTAGATACCGGTCTCAACATCAGAACCCTTTAGAAGTCCGAACTGCGACTTTGACACTAGATCATTTATTGTCAGATCGTTTAGAAGCCGACTACATATTACCTTCCATAAAATTTTCGAGAATGCTACCAAAAATGAATTCGGACGGAAATTTAACGTTATTTCTTCATCTCCTTTTTTAAACAAAGGCTTTACTTCTGCATATCTCAACGATTCAGAAAATGTTACACTGATGAGTGATCGGTTGCATAAATAACTTAATACGTTGCTAAACGTAGAAGCACACCAGTTAACTTCGTTAATATTTTATCATAACCACTAGAATTTTATTGATTTTAAGGATTTTATGGTGAATATCGACACTGACGTTTTCCAAGGTTTCCCTAAATCGCTCCAGGAGAATACTGGGATGGTTCCTTTGACAAGGGCGCCGCCGATTTCCTACCCCGTCATTTCGTAATCCGAGCTTGTAATCGGTTCCTAATTTCCGTGCTGTTGACAGGGCGTTAAACTCTAATCTTCTTTTTCAAAGAAATAAAAAGAATGTTGGTTTGACGCCAAATTTTAATTCTGTTTACTTTCTTCCTCCTCCTGTATCGTCGTTTTGTCTGTATATTTCCTGTAATACCGGGTGATCAAAAAGTCAGTATAAATTTGAAAACTTAATAAACCACGGAATAATGTAGATAGAGAGGCAAAAATTGACACACGTGCTTGGAATGAGATGGGGTTTTAGTAGAACCAAAAAAAAGCAAAGTTCACAAAATGTCTGACAGATGGTGCTGGACAGCAAAACTTCAGTGACTGCGCATGACAATCGTGTATAAAAGGAGCTGTAATGAGAGAGAGAATCTATCTCTTGTATACAGCTGATATGCCCAAGCCACCCCCACCAGTTCACCTTCTCCAGTATGCTGATGACACCGCCTTCCTGGCTCTCTAACCTACCCTTCAACGGTCTCAACGTACCCTCCAAACCCATCTTAACCAGTTCACCACTTGGTGTAACCAGTGGTTCCTCCGTCTCAACCCCTCCAAAACCCAGGCAATCATCATAGGCCGCACCACTCACTCCTTTCGCCTCCATGATTTCTACCTCACCCTTTATGGTCGTCCTATCCAACTCACCCCCACCCTGAAATACCTTGGCCTCACCCTTGACCGACACCTCACCTGGACCCCTCATCTCCTGACCATCCAGCAGAAAGCCCATTCCCGCCTCCACCTTCTGAAACTCCTGTCTGGCCGGACATGGGGATTGCATCCTTCTACCATCCTTCACACCTACAAATCCCTCATCCGTCCTATCCTCTGTTATGCCAGCGTTGCCTGGATCTCCGCCCCCACCCGCTTTTACAAGGCCCTCCAAATCCTTGAACGCCATGCGCTCCGCCTTGCCTTCCGTATCCGCCTTCCTTCCCCCACACGACTCCTGTATGAACTGATCCCCTTCCCCCACCTCCTCCTGTTCCTCCAACATCTCCACATCCTTTACATTGTTCGCAGGCTTGATCCCCCCCACCCTCTGGTTTCCTCCTTCCTCTCCACCCCCCGCCCGTTGCCGCGTCTCTATCGCTGTATCCCTCCCTCTCTCCACCTCCACACCCTCCATCTCCTTCACCAGGGCAATTTCCAATGCCTCCCCCTCCCGGATGACGAACTTTGCCGTGACATCTACCCTTCCTTCCAACTATAACGTGGCCTTGTTGTCCCCCCCCCCCCCCGCTCTCCCCAGGGCCCCCCTTTTCCTCCTTCCTCCTTCTCCCAGAGCGGATTTTCCTCCGTCCCCCCCTCCCCTGAGACCCTGCACCCCATACTTGCCTCTCTCCTTCCCACATCCCTCCCTATCTGGCCCTCTTCCGCGCGCCCCACGCTCACCTCCCCCATCTCTTCCCCTCCCTCCCTTCTTCAGGTCTCCCTCATCTCCTAGCGCCTGGCAGATCCTCTGTATTGCTCTTCATCAGTGTGCCACATCAGTGTTGTTTAGTGCTGTTTCTCGTGTGCGTCAAGAGGTGTGCTTTTAATTGTGTCCTGCCTTGAGGTTCGCCGTCAGTGTTACGTTATGTGCTATGCCATCCGTCGCTACCTTTATGCTCCAGTCATACTGTGCCTTGTGTTCTTTTAACCGTCGCAGTGTGTGGCTTTTTGTGTGTGCTACTTTTAAACAGTTTTTTTATCTCCATTTTACAGTCACCCCGTTTTTTGTCTATTGTCTTCCATGATGTTCCCCTTTTTTTATATCTATGTTCACCTTATTCTCTCCTTTGCTGTTTCTAAATGGCTTCTATTGTTTTGTTCTATGTCTTTCGGCTGAAGAGCAACGCGTATGCTGCTGCCAGCCCGCCCCGATGGGGAATTGAAATACAATAAAGGAAAAAAAAAAAAAGAGAGAGAATCAGATGCGCCAGCAGTCGCAGCATGTTGACGTTACCTGAAAAGGCGCTTTTAGTGAAGCTGTATTATCAGAATGGGGAATGTGCTAGTTCAGCGTTACGATCCTATCGCCATAGGAAGGGGATTCGAATGGGTAAAGGTCCGTCGACAAATGCAGCTGTTGCGAGAATGATTTCTAAGTTCGAAGCCACCGGTTGTTTAGACGATAGACCCCGTAGTGGCCGACCGAGCACAAGGCGTAATGCTGCTGAGACAGTTCAGGAAGAAATGGAGACTTTAGCGGATTCGTCAATGCACGGGGAAGTCAGCGCTCGTGCAGTCGCACGTCGCATTGGCATTCCATACACTACTGTATGGTTGGCACTTAGGCGTACCCTCCGATGCTATCCGTACAAAATCCATCGGCATCATGAACTGTTACCTCGCGATTTAGTGAAGCGGAGGGCACTTGCGGTGTGGGCGTTTCAAAAGATGGCGGAAGATGACGATTGGTTGAGTAACGTGTTGTGGACCGACGAAGTTCATTTCACGCTCTGAGGGTCTGTCAACGCCCACAACTGCAGAATTTGGGCTACCGAAAATCCTAACTCCTAGAACTGTCGTGGAAACTCCATTGCACGACGAGAAAGTCGCGGTATGGGTTGGATTTATCACATCTACCGTTATCGGGCGCTTTTTTCTTCGCGTAAATGCGTGATTCTGGTTTTGTAACTGCTACCGTTACGGATGAGAGGTACGCCGATATGTTACAGAATCGCATCATCCCCAGCCTGGCTGATAAACACCTGCTGGAACGTACGATGTTTATGCAGGATGGTGCTCCACCCCACATTGCTAGACGCGTGAAAGATCTCTTGCGCGCGTCGTTTGGTCATGATCGTGTGCTCAGCCGCCACTTTCGTCATGCTTGGCCTCCCAGGTCCCCAGACCTCAGTCCGTGCGATTATTGGCTTTGGAGTTACCTGAAGTCACAAGTGTATCGTGATCGACCGACATCCGACGCCAATGCCTCACCATCACTCCGGACATGCATTACAGTGCTGTTCACAACATTATTCCTCGACTACAGCTATTGTTGAGGAATGATGGTGGACATGTTGAGCATTTCCTGTAAAGAACATCATCTTTGCTTTGTCCTACTTTGTTATGCTAACTATTGCTATTCTGATCAGATGAAGCGCCATCTGTCGGACATTTTTTGAACTTTTGTATTTTTTTTTTTTTTGTTATAATAAAACCCCATGTCATTCCAAGCATGTGTGTCAATTTGTACCTCTCAATCTACATTAGTCCGTGATTCATTCAGTTTTCAAATTTATACTGACTTTTTGATCACCCGGTATATTAAATAGTGTTGCTCTGCATAGTGTATTATACTCATTTATTATCAGACTTCCTTCTGCTAAAGCCTTTGTACGTGGAAGGTTTCTTCTGTAAAACGTTTTTGGTTCAGACTTTGGCTGGATTTTAATAATTTTAAATCTGTTTTTATTTTAGTTGGACGATGGTTGTGTGCTATTAGGTGATCACTATGGGGGCTGTTACTTTTCAGAGCTCCGAGGTGTTTTGAATATCTTGTTTTAAAGCTACTTCATGTTTCCCTATGTACAGGGTGAACATTAACAAACCGATGAACTGCAGGGACAGATTCCTGACTGGAAATGGAGAAAAAGGGTCTGACGAACATATGTCCGGAAACGGGCGGTGTGTGTGCATCGACAACAAATCGTCCGGCTGGTCCCGGCGGGGGTTCGAGTCCTCCCTCGGGCATGGGTGTGTGTGTTTGTCCTTAGGATAATTTATGTTAAGTAGTGTGTAAGCTTAGGGACTGATGACCTTATCAGTTAACTCCCATAAGGTTTCACACACATTTGAACATTTGACAAATCGTCCCAGAACTGAGTACGGAGCTGCAGCGTATCCACGTCACAACAGGTGTTTAAATTGACCTCCACGGGATGCAGTCTCATGCAGGATCCACATAATCGTACTTTGGCTTAACTGTAGTATCACGTTTTCTGTGACTTGTCTCTGGTCGTGCAGATGTTGGAGCATAACTGCGTAAGTGATTTACGTGGCTCAAAGACTCATTATGACTGCGAACGACAGATTATCTCTGGCGCGTGATATAAAAACTCTGTGAATATAATGTGGAACATTACGTGTACAATGGGCTTACTTATTTCTGTTGTAGAGTTTCGGAGAGTAGGGTCGCAGTCGAATTGTTGGTAATTTCCAAGAATGATCGCCTATCGAAGTTGGAAGGCTCCAGACGATACATATCGAAGATGCGATGGTAAATCGATTAAGGAAGTCTCGAGTGCGCGTTATGATAAATTATTTGTGATCGTCAATTTAACAGTTTTGCGTTGTTTCTTCAGTTCCAGTACATTACATTCCCGGCGGAATTGTTTGTGATTCCATTGGGAAATCGACACAGTTTCTCTTCATAGCGAGTGTAATGTGTGCTACTCCCCCAGTTTCTTCTGCGGATTGCCTCACATGGAAAACTATAATTCCATGCATATCCAGTATAGACAAATGTTTGACTTTTTGCCGGAAATATGGACTTCTGCCGGACGACGAAAGGAGGGACTGTGTTGACTGTGGTGCTGCGAAGTCTGTGAAACTGCGTAAGAGGAGTGTGGACACTGAGATTCCGTTGAAATTTCATTGTGGACTTTGCGGAAAGCGAACCAGCTGTAACACCATAGCTCCAATGCCGTACGGATTTATTTTCCCTTTTGCTTTGGTTTAATGTTATAACATTGAGTATCTGTAAATGTGTTTGAATCGATAATATAAAATTGTATACTCCTTTCTTTGTAAAAACTTTGATGTCGTGGTTTGATTCTATGCAATGTAGTATATCTGTCATTTAAATTCTTTGCCCCATTTGGAGGGAACAAAACTTACTATATATAAGTGCAATTTCTGTGTGAATAATTTTTTGTAGAAATGTCTATATGTGCAAATGTTCTGTTTTATTTAAAATGTTCGTTTGCTATTATGTAAACTGCTGATCCTCACCTAGGGTTCTTAATTATTCTGTATGTAAAAGTTGTTGTGGTTCCGCTCAGGAACGGAACTGTGTAGCGCGCGCAAAATGTGGTTGGCCTAGGTAGAAAAGGTGGAACTGAGGGTCAGTCGGGGACAAGCTACCAAACTGTGCACTGCCATGTAAAAATTGCATATTGTGCTGGTTCCGAGAGAGGCTTTTTCTGCTACCTTCCAATGCCTCGGATGGATGGATAAATAGCTGGAACGATTCTGGAATTGGTATTCATCATCACCACCAAGAACGGCCAGAGTCCAGCAATTCTGCCTGAGAATCCACCTACAAACATGCAGTTGCCACCACGTTGCGCAATCACTGTAGCGGAATACTATAATGATGTGCAGTGAAGGATCAGCTTACTGGATATTTAGTGTGCACAAATATAAGGTAACTTATAACTGAATTTATGTACCTACCTTGATTTTTTCCCAATCACAACACCTCTCAGGTTCCTCTCCATCTGAACTATGATTACCGAGTGTCCTAACTTGTGGAAAAAATGAAAGCCTCAAAGTTAGACAGTTAATTACATAATGTTGTTTGTTCTTTGATGAGAAGGGCATATTCAGATTTACTGTGGATTTAGTGAAATTGTTGGAGGCAGTAAATGTAGTTTTGTGAAGTTTCAAAGTCACCTATTTAATCATTTACTTGAAAGTAGAAGACTGTTGTAATAAAAACAATTTGCTATTTCTTTTATAAATTAAAGTTCTTAAAATTGAGGCTTATAAAGTTTTGCTTAGTTAATGATCCTAGTGCTACCTGTAGTAAATTTTAAAAGGTGAGTCAGTTTCTTGCAAATTTGTCAACATTGTGTTTCACTGTAGTAAAAGTGGATAACTGCAATAGTAGAGAATTATATGTTCATGATTGTTAAGTGTTTGTCTCTCTTGTGTATTGGAAGTGCATATTAATAGTATAACTGGATCCACAGTTTGTCTAGTGTGCTAATGTGAGGTAACAAGTAACGGGAAGACCACTATTTATGAAAAGCATAATTCAAAAGATAGTGAGAAGCAACCTGTTAATGGATTCCAATTAACTTTCATTTTAAATAGTAAAATGTTTAACTGAGAGAGACTTAACCTATGTCGAATTTATGATCCTGCAGTGTTAATAGTAATATTATAAAGACCATTCAGTTTGCACAAGCCCTGAAAGTAATAGTGTGTTTCGGTATCTATTATATTTTTGCAAATAGTTTGTGCTGCTCTAGCTGTTAGCCTCAATCTTACCGTAAACATATGTACGTGTCAGAGTTCATTGCACTCGCGTGTGACAAAGTATAGGTTGTGTTTATCCGTTAAAGTTACTAATAACTGTTTTCTTGAACAAGAATGTTAATCATTCTCATGCCTAATTAGGCTGGCGACCGTTTTCTTTATCTGTTAAACAGTGCAGATAGGCAAAAATTTTGTTTGTTACTGTTCAAATATTTACGCAATTCTGACATTCATTTCCGATAAGCTATTTCCGTTAGGTACAACACGGTCAACACAACAAAATTCCTCTCAGAGGGTAACACTGCTCTGTTGCTTTATACCATAATTGTTTTAACTAGATAGTTATATTTCACGACCTGCCTCCTACTTTAAGGTTATGATATAGCAGTAGCAGACGGTAGTGTTATACGTGTCTTTTCCGTGACAGGACTACTTGTTCTGTTGGGGCATAGTACGTAAACCAAATTTGGTATTTCATGGTACAAGCTACGTAAAAGCTGTTGCAGTGTTATATAGCATCAGGAGAAACATCTGGTTCGAGTCCTCTAAATTATCGATTCAGACGAGCGTAATTCCTGTGTCGTGCTGGATTCGAGATTATTCGTTACAAGTCACTGCATCAGATACTGAGTTATCGTCAAATACCGTGTGTGACTACTTCGGGTTTTGCCGAGAAGTTCGCTACGTGATAGAGACAAATGACAGTGTGCCAATTGGTGGACCGAATAAAATAGTAGAAGTAGACGAGTCTCATACTGCTATACGAAAGAATCAGAGAGGACGACCTTCTAAAAGTGAAGTAGATCATATTTGCGTTTTTGGTGGGATAGAAAGGGAGTCACGCAAGTGTTTCGTTGTGAGGGTATTGTCCCGAGATAAGGTGATTTAGTGGGTCTCATAAAACATCTCATACTGCCTGGAACAAAAGTCATCACAGACGGCTTTCAGTGGTACCACACTCTCAAAGTTGAAGGGTTCGAGGACGAATTCGTGAACCACTCTGTGGAGTTCGTCTCTTCAGATGACTCCAGTGTCCATACCCAGAATATAGAACGGCTGTGGAAGTCTGTCAAGTCTACCACAAAAAGAGAGTGGCGTGGACAGAGGGACGAACTGTACTTGATCAAGTACCTATACTTTCACAACTTGCGTTTGCAGGGGAAAGTCGATGCATGCGACACTCTACCGATATTCCTGCGCGATGTTGACAGAGTTTACAGTGGATACGGGAAAAAATGAATTGTCCTTGCAGCTTATACATCACGCGGACTTTCACAAGACGATAACACCGATGACGACTTGGTAATTCGTCTCTTTTCAATTTAGAGGTGCTTCTCTAACGCTTTTCTTTTGTCGTTCTGTAGTGACACCTTCAGACATACTCGTAGAGCGCGCCATGAGACTTCCATAATCGATTTACTGTCGCATCTTAGATATGTATCGTTTGGAGCCCTACAACTTCGATAGGCAATCATTCTTGGAAATTACCGAATTGTAAGTAGCGGCATTATTGTAAGCTGTCATTTTGAATACCGAATGTAATTGGATTAATTATCCTAACATTTCATCTCATACAAGAGGATGATTTATTCTGAAATGAAACCATGAAGATCATTTGTGGAAAAAATATAATTTCATGAATGGAAAAGGTACGTTCAATTCTTTGGTCACTTTAACTTCTCCATTGTCTGTGGCTAGGAACAATATTTGGTGTGTCTTAACTCATAGGGGACTTTGTATCCTAGAAAATCAGTAGAGTCTGCACCACGGTCGTTTATGCTCTATCTTAGGAGATTAAATTCTGGACTTTATCGAAACTGATACACAATTGGACACTGATTCCCAAGCTGCAGAGTGAGTACGTCATAGCACCCAAGACGGCTTCCCCATGGCGTATGATTGTGCCTCTGATTATTTGAAGAATTTTCATAGTCGACGATCGCCGGCATTTTGCAGAACCACAGAGATTTTATTCCAGGTGCTGAATTCGACAACGAGAGTCAGACAGAGTATAATTATGAACTGTAACTTTTAATTGTTTTATTTTATAGACTTGAGAATTCGAAACAATAACAAAATTTCTATCTAGAAGTGCGGGAGTTAAGTGTGTAAAAATATTGGGAAAGTGACTTCTCTCACCCAAAAGATTCCATTCAAGTAACTACCTATTATTCAGTCATAATAATTTAACTTCAAATTAAGTGGGAGGGAAGTTAAAACACCATGTTGGCAAAATACTTACCTGGAGCTTGTACTAGGATTCGTCTCAATATCCTGCTGAATCTGGTCCTCCAAATCTGGTGTACGTAAATTCTGCCGCCTCCCTGCACGTTCTTCTGTCGTAAAGGATCCGTTGTTGTTGTGATCTCCACTCCAGAGACTGGTTTGACGTAGCTCTCCATACTACTCTACCCTGTGCAAGCTTCTTCATCTCCCAGTACTTACTGCAACCTACATCCTTCTGAATCTGTTTAGTGTATTCATCTCTTGGTCTCCCTCTTCGATTTTTACCCTCCGCGCTGCCCTCCAATACGAAATTGGTGATCCCATGATGCCTCAGAATATGTCCTACCAACCGATCCCTTCTTCTAGTAAAGTTGTGCCACAAATTTCTCTTCTCCCCAATTCTATTCAATACCTCCTCATTAGTTATGTGATCTACCCATCTAATCTTCAGCATTCTTCTGTAGCATCACATTTCGAAAGCTTCTGTTCTCTTTTTGTCCAAACTATTTATCGTCCACGTTTCACTTTCATACAAGGCTACGCTCCATACAAATACTTTCAGAAAAGACTTCCTGACACTTAAATCTATACTCGACGTTAACAAATTTTTCTTCTACAGAAACGCTTTCCTTGCCATTACCAGTCTACATTTTATATCCTCTCTACTTCGACCATCATCAGTTATTTTGATCCCCAAATCGCAAAACTCGTTTACTACTTTAAGTGTCTTATTTCCTAATCTAATACCCTCAGCATCACCCGATTTAATTCGACTACATTCCATTATCCTCATTTTGTTTTTATTGATGTTCATCTTATATCCTCCTTTCAAGACACTGTCCATTCCGTTCAGCTGCTCTTCCAGGTCCTTTGCTGTCTCTGACAGAATTACAATGTCATCGGCGAACCTCAAAGTTTTAATTTCTTCTCCATGGATTTTAATTCCTACTCCGAATTTTTCTGTTTTGTCCTTTACTGGTTCCTCAATATACAGATTGAATAACATCGGGGAGTCCAAAAAGTGCTTGAAATGTTAAGTGATCTTGTTGGCGTTTATGATGGTACTTGTCTTGGTATAGCCGTGCTCCCTCTCGAGAGTTTCCGGTTGTTCGGGAGTACAGAAACACCGTCTCGGCGTCTTGCCAACGTGAATACCGGACCATTTGCTGCTTACAGTACTCTGCGTCAATCACACAGCCTGCAACACACAAGGAATACACAGCGTTTGTTCAGAGGTAGTATTATTCGTCAGGGCCAACTACCGTGACAACGATGCTTTTCAGAACTCATGTTCATAGGACCTTTTTCCCCTATTTCCAGTCACGAATCCGTCCTTGCAGTTTGTCGATTTTGCTAACGTTCATCTTGTATACTGACTGACAAGTGTTGCATGTATGTTCATACATGCCTGCTTTATTGAATACATCTGTCGGTTTTAACTACGTTCCGAACTTTTTCTGTGTTGTGTTATCTGTTCTGTCTCCTATTTGAGCTGGCACCGATGGCCGAGCGGTTCTAGGCGCCTCAGTCCGAAACCGCGCGACTGCTACTGTCGCAGGTTCGAATCCTGCCTCGGGCATGGATGTGTGTGACGTCCTTGGGTTGGTTAGGTTTAAGTAGTTCTAAGTTCTAGGAGACTGATGACCTCAGATGTTGAGTCCCATAGTGCTCAGAGCCATCTCCTATTTGAAATCCTTAATTCATTAAAAGGTTGCTTATTCTGTGAACTGTGTTACTGTTGTAGATGAGCATGTACCATTGTATCTTGTGTGTGGTTTCTTGCTCTGCTGTGTCTTGCATGTGCTCATTGTCTGCGTGTTGTGTTGTTCTTTGTTGTTGCGCAAGGCCTTGTGTACATGTGGTGGACTGTTCGTTCATCTCTCATTTACGTATTTTATGACACCCATCATATGGGTAACACAATCATTTTCCACCGCTCTTTGTTTTATCGTTTTTAGTTCCTTTGTGTTGTCCAATTTGCCTGTGGAAGTTCTGTGTTATTTGTGGAGAATGAATCTGAAAGTTCCTTGTGTGTCAGTGGGTGCTATGATCTACTATAACTGGTTCTCTATTTGGTTGTCGGTTACCTGAATATTTTAAAGTCAGGAGTGTTGTTTATTCTTCGTATGGTGAGGTCCAGAAAATTTAGTTTGTTTATATACTTCTAAAGCGATGTGAATTTTTGTAGTCAATCAGGCCATAAGAAACTGGACACACAAGAGCAACACTACCACCGTGTTTTGGTACTGTTAAAACATCTTAGTTATAACCAAAGTTTCCCAAAATACGAGTACTGTTTTTGTGTGCTTCTCAGAAACTTATCGTTATGCAGATAAAACGGATTTTCTAAAGTTTAATGTAAAAACCCAGAAATATAGTCGAGAAATATTTTCTTAACCAAAATTATGTCCATTTATAAAATGATATGTTAACGCGCAGACCGTCCTCACATTAACATCATTGCAGATGACAAACTACCAATATCTGATAATGTACAGTGGGTCCTCCACAACACATTAACGTAAAAATTTAGGTAACGGCAAGCAAAGACAAAAACAATTTTGGGGCCTAATTTTTGTAGAATAGTTATCACTTAAAACAAGTTTACATTTTACATATTTTAAATAAAGAATACTATGGCACAACGGTGCTGATACTAAAATAGCACGGCAGCGGGTGAGGGGGTGTGGAAAGATGCTGGTGCAAACAAATAGTTAACAAAATAACAAAATTTTGTGTAAACAATTTCCAATTTGTTTTAAATTTTCCTTTTGTGTAATTCTTCCTTTGGTATAAACAATTTTCATTAAACCATTAAAAGATCTCTTTAACAAAACTTTAATGAAACATTACTATAGACAAATATTCCAAAGCATAGGCGAATATAAATGTCGCTTAAACAAAATGGGCATTTATCCTAATAGTATCAAAGCTCTTAAACAAAATGTACCATTTATCAGAACGTGACGTATGTCGCCTTGTAGAAAGACAATATTTTACTTAAACTGGATCAAACATAGCAAATAGCGAACATGAGATATGTCATTCTTAAGAAAGAGGAATTATTTAAACAAAACCAAGAGAGACAGCGTGACTTAGCGTGACGCATGTCACTTTTAAGAAAAATGTGACGTACGTCACCACAAGATTTAAAGAAACACAGCACCCTTTACCTTTATTCTAATCCAAAACATAAGTATGTATAATCCTGCGTAAATATATAACTTAAAATAATCAATTAACATTAATAAAATAAAATAGTGACTGGCCGTGAGGTGCGGCACAATGAAAGGTAGGAAATTTTCCCTTCTTCCTATTTAAACATTTTATCCACGCGTGAGGTGTGGAAAATAGAAACCCTTAATGGCCAAGTCTATCTGTGAAACACGCAGCGCCGAATGTCAAATACAGGACAAAAATTAAAGCAAACTGTTACAATATTGGTATAATCACCATTCCACACTGCAGCCTTTGCAATAAAAACTTCATTACTTCAGTGACGTAATCAAATATCAGGACAGGTTTCGATTAAGGCGTAAGTTTTAACTGAGGTGTACAACATCTACTGCTGAAATAATATTAGTTAGCCTTAAATCAACATACAAAATCCTCAAGATAACGCTGTTCAAGGAACTAAATTACTCGCCGGGTCAGAAGGACCCGAGCCCCAACAAGGCTATACACAAGCACCTTAATTACGGTCATCAGTTCCAGCGATGAGACAACACATCGCACTGCAAGGTAGAACGGCGCTGACGATACATAAATCTGAACTGAACCGTCGACGCCGGCCGGGGTGACCGAGCGGTTCTAGGCGCTACAATCTGGAACCGCGCGACCGCGACGGTCGCAAGTTCGAATCCTGCCTGGGGCATGGATGTGTGTGATGTCCTTAGGTTAGTTAGGTTTAAGTAGTTCTAAGTTCTAGGGGACTGATGACCTCAGAAGTTAAGTCCCATAGTGCTCAGATATAGTGGGAATTAGTGAAGTTCGGTGGCAGTAGGAACAAGACTTTTGGTCAGGTGAATACAGGGTTATAAATACAAAATCAAATAGGGGTAATGCAGGAGTAGGTTTAATAATGAATAAAAAAATAGGAGTCTGGGTTAGCTACTACAAACAGCATAGTGAACGCATTATTGTGGTCAAGATAGACACGAAGCCCACGCCCACTACAGTAGTACAGGTTTATATGCCAACTAGGTCTGCAGATGATGAAGAAATAGATGAAATGTATGACGAGATAAAAGAAATTATTCAGGTAGTGAAGGGAGACGAAAATTTAATAGTCATGGGTGACTGGAATTCGTCAGTAGGAAAAGGGAGAGAAGGAAACATAGTAGGTGAATATGGATTGGGGGGAAGAAATGAAAGAGGAAGCCGCCTTGTAGAATTTTGCACAGAGCATAACTTAATCATAACTAACACTTGGTTCAAGAATCATAAAGGAAGGTTGTATACCTGGAAGAATCCTGGAGATGCTAAAAGGTATCAGATAGATTATATAATGGTAAGACAGAGATTTAGGAACCAGGTTTTAAATTGTAAGACATTTCCAGGGGCAGATGTGGATTCTGACCACAATCTATTGGTTATGAACTGCAGATTGAAACTGAAGAAACTGTAAAAAGGTGGGAATTTAAGGAGATGGGACCTGGATAAACTGAAAGTACCAGAGGTTGTAGAGAGTTTCAGGGAGAGCATAAGGGAACAATTGACAGGAATGGGGGAAAGAAATACAGTAGAAGAAGAATGGGTAGCTCTGAGGGATGAAGTAGTGAAGGCAGCAGACGATCAAGTAGGTAAAAAGACGAGGGCTAATAGAAATCCTTGGCTAACAGAAGAAATATTGAATTTAATTGATGAAAGGAGAAAATATAAAAATGCAATAAATGAAGCAGGCAAAAAGGGATATGAACGTCTCAAAAATGAGATCGACAGGAAGTGCAAAATGGCTAAGCAGGGATGGCTAGAGGACAAATGTAAGGATGTAGAGGCTTGTCTCACTAGGGGTAAGATAGATACTGCCTACAGGAAAATTAAAGAGACCTTTGGACAGAAGAGAACCACTTGTATGAATATCAAGAGCTCAGATGGCAACCCAGTTCTAAGCAAAGAAGGGAAGGCAGAAAGGTGGAAGGAGTATATAGAGGGTTTATACAAGGGCGATGTACTTGAGGACAATATTATGGAAATGGAAGAGGATGTAGATGAAGACGAAATGGGAGATAAGATACTGCGTGAAGAGTTTGACAGAGCACTGAAAGACCTGAGTCGAAACAAGGCCCCGGGAGTAGACAACATTCCATTAGAACTACTGATGGCCTTGGGAGAGCCAGTCATGACAAAACTCTACCATCTGGTGAGCAAGATGTATGAGACAGGCGAAATACCCTCAGACTTCAAGAAGAATATAATAATTCCAATCCCAAAGATAGCAGGTGTTGACAGATGTGAAAATTACCGAACTATCAGTTTAACAAGTCACAGCTGCAAAATACTAACGCGAATTCTTTACAGACGAATGGAAAAACTGGTAGAAGCGGACCTCGGGGAAGATCAGTTTGGATTCCGTAGAAATGTTGGAACACGTGAGGCAATACTAACCTTACGACTTATCTTAGAATAAATATTAAGAAAAGGCAAACCTACGTTTCTAGCATTTGTAGACTTTGAGAAAGCTTTTGACAATGTTAACTGGAATACTCTCTTTCAAATTCTGAAGGTGGCAGGCGTAAAATACAGGGAGCGAAAGGCTATTTACAATTTGTACAGAAACCAGATGGCAGTTATAAGAGTCGAGGGGCATGAAAGGGAAGCAGTGGTTGGGAAAGGAGTGAAACAGGGTTGTAGCCTCTCCCCGATGTTATTCAATCTGTATATTGAGCAAGCAGTAAAGGAAACAAAAGAAAAATTCGGAGTAGGTATTAAAATTCGTGGAGAAGAAGTAAAAACTTTGAGGTTCGCCGATGACATTATAATTCTGTCAGAGACAGCAAAGGACTTGGAATAGCTGTTGAACGGAATGGACAGTGTCTTGAAAGGAGGATATAAGATGAACATCAACAAAAGCAAAACGAGGATAATGCAATGTAGTCAAATTAAATCGGGTGATGCTGAGGGAATTAGATTAGGAAATGAGACACTTAAAGTAGTAAAGGAGTTTTGCTATTTAGGGAGTAAAATAACTGATGATGGTCGAAGTAGAGAGGATATAAAATGTAGACTGGCATTGGCAAGGAAATCGTTTCTGAAGAAGAGAAATTTGTTAACATCGAGTATAGATTTAAGTGTCAGGAAGTCGTTTCTGAAAGTATTCGTATGGAGTGTAGCCATGTATGGAAGTGAAACATGGACGATAACTAGTTTGGACAAGAAGAGAATAGAAGCTTTCGAAATGTGGTGCTACAGAAGAATGCTGAAGATAAGGTGGGTAGATCACGTAACTCATGAGGAGGTATTGAATAGGATTGGGGAGAAGAGAAGTTTATGGTACAACTTGACTAGAAGAATGGATCGGTTGGTAGGACATGTTTTGAGGCATCAAGGAATCACAAATTTAGCATTTGAGGGCAGCGTGGAGGGTAAAAATCGTAGAGGGAGACCAAGAGATGAATACACTAAACAGATTCAGAAGGATGTAGATTGCAGTAAGTACTGGGAGATGAAGAAGCTTGCACAGGATAGAGTAGCATGGAGAGCTGCATCAAACCAGTCTCAGGACTGAAGACCACCACAACAACAACAACAACAGTGATCAGAGCCATTTGAACCAGTTGAACCGTCGACCAACCGTCGCCTGGGGTTAACTTACAATTGTGGTTTCACATGTAAACGGAGGAACACAACAAATTGCAGTAAATAAGTAAAATGGTAAATACAGAACACAATTACCTTAGCACTAAGTACTGACATCATTGGACACAATGCTCCGCTAATACAATCACTGCAAGCGCTTCTGAACATTAACAAACTGCGTGTGAACAACCGGTCCATAAGTCTAGTACAGATCGGTGTCTAGTGCGCTGGCGGACCAAACTAAGAAAACGTCACCTTAAGCTTACAACGACGGTTAGACACGACCACAAAATATTTTAATACTAAACAGTTACTAGTAAACGCCTTCAATAGCAAAATTCAGTAAAACTTATTTAGATACTGGAAATGACCGGTGCTATGCACGAGCTAATTTCATTCGTCTAGGTTGATGACGACTACCTTCACATAATCGTGTCTCAGGATATGTAACTGTACACATTCATCTAATAAAGGTACAGTAACCACACTGGAAGAAGCACTTACACTAGGCAGTCCTCACTACTGTGCCACTGGTAGTGAACAGGAAGCCGAGCAAAATCCACGGGCTTGACACTTAAGTATTTCGAAAACTGAGCTGTCAATAAGGCAACTATACAATTGCAGTAGTGAGTAGCCCAGACTTGCCCCAGGTTCTGGCAGTACCTTCACTCTGTGTCGTCCAAACACCGGCTGCTACCGCCAGCACTCGTCAGCCCAACTACTCCCACATCCAAAGTAGCACCGCGCGGCACCTCCCCGCTCCACACTGCCGCTGTCCTCAAAACCCCTCTGGCCTCATCGGGCACCAAAGACCTTCGTAGTTTGTAACCACGGTTATATCGACACTCAAGAAACCTCCGATATACCCAGTGCACGACAAAGAGTTTAGATGAAACAACATTTGTTCACATAGCAGGCAGACCTTATATCCGGGAATAATTTAAGTCTACACTAAGGGCTTATTTCTTATTTCAGTCAACTTCTTTTCTTGATACTGTCTGAACATTATTACCGTTAAGAAGCTATATTGATTCTGGGATATTACCAAGGATGCTTCAGCAGTTTACTATCACTTTCTAACCCCAGTCTGCGAGGATGAACTTACTCTGAGAATAATGTGACTGATTCATCTTCGATTTCAGCAGGTATTTTATTCTAAAGGCTATTAGTTCAAGTTTTGTCTAAACTGGGTTGCAATCTATCTTAAAACCTATGAATTTCAGGAAAAGAGGTAAGTCATACTCACTGCTTGGCCTCAAAAATGTTTCATTCTGCTATACGAAATTCGGAGACCACTGTGTTCGTGTGTTGATAAAAGTTCAGTTTTTTCTGTATGTAGTTTGGGAGCATAATAAAAGTAAGAGATATTAAATCCAAATATTTCTACTGTTTTCCCGTAATAGGAACACAATAAAGATATTCAAGAGGTGTATCATGACCATGCAGACTATTTGTAACACTGTTCAGCAGTCAAGAAAGGATGCTTTGCGACACATACGCATATAGAAAGCTTTATGATATCCGGTGATAGAAGACCAAATCCGTCTTCATGAATTTCTGGAACTTTTAATACGATTACAACGCGACAACCATGAGACTACGTTAGATCGAGATCGTGTTGGATTAACTCGAGGCCATCGCCTGCATTTCCACTAACAAGCTACACGCACAGCATACCTGCTGTGTAGGTTGCCTGCGTATATTTGCAAGGAATACGTAACGTACTAAACATAATGGCGTATTCTTTTTTTCTTTTCTTTCTTTTCCTATTACTTTTCCCTGTTTCCCTACGAGGTCGACATTGTTATATCGGTTTTGGCGGCCTGATGCCCTTCCTAACGCTAATAATGGTGCATACTTACCGAAAATGAAAACAGTTACCCTCCACAGTTCAGTGTTCTAATTATCAAAAATAGCGCCGTTGCAACTTTCAGGTTCACACGTTCGTCTTCGGTAATCTCCCGACAGTTACAATGTGAGATTCTATTCTTGGTACTACAAAATGATGACGAAATAAGCTCAGATTAAAATTTCTAGGGGGCATATGTGCTACAGAAGAATCAGTATTATACGAGGGCAGTTCAATAAGTAATGCAACACATTTTTTTTCTGAAACAGTGGTTGTTTTATTCAGCATTGAAATACACCAGGTTATTCCCCAATCCTTTAGCTACACAACACTATTTTTCAACGTAATCTCCATTCAATGCTACGGCCTTACGCCACCTTGAAATGAGGGCCTGTATGCCTGCACGGTACCATTCCACTGGTCGATGTCGGAGCCGACGTCGTACTGCATCAATAACTTCTTCATCATCCGCGTAGTGCGTCCCACGGATTGCGTCCTTCATTGGGCCAAAGATATGGTGCGAGATCGGGGCTGTAGGGTGCATGAGGAAGAACAGTCCACTGAAGTTTTGTGAGCTCCTCTCGGGTGCGAAGACTTGTGTGAGGTCTTGCGTTGTCATGAAGAAGTTCGTTCAGATTTTTGTGCCTACGAACACGCTGAAGTCGTTTCTTCAATTACTGAAGAGTAGCACAATACACTTCAGAGTTGATCGTTTGACCATGGGGAAGGACATCAAACAGAATAACCCCTTCAGCGTCCCAGAAGACTGTAACCATGACTTTACCGGCTGAGGGTATGGCTTTAAACTTTTTCTTGGTAGGGGAGTGGGTGTGGCGCCACTCCATTGATTGCCGTTTTGTTTCAGGTTCGAAGTGATGAACCCATGTTTCATCGTCTGTAACAATCTTTGACAAGAAATTGTCACCCTCAGCCACATGACGAGCAAGCAATTCCGCACAGATGGTTCTCCTTTGCTCTTTATGGTGTTCGGTTAGACAATGAGGGACCCAGCGGGAACAAACCTTTGAATATCCCAACTGGTGAACAATTGTGACAGCACTACCAACAGAGATGTCAAGTTGAGCACTGAGTTGTTTGATGGTGATCCGTCGATCATCTCGAACGAGTGTGTTCGCACGTTCCGCCATTGCAGGAGTCACAGCTGTGCACGGCCGGCCCGCACGCGGGAGATCAGACAGTCTTGCTTGACCTTGCGGCGATGAGGACACACGCTTTGCCCAACGACTAACCGTGCTTTTGTCCACTGCCAGATCACCGTAGACATTCTGCAAGCGCCTATGAATATCTGAGATGCCCTGGTTTTCCGCCAAAAGAAACTCGATCACTGCCCGTTGTTTGCAACGCACATCCGTTACAGACGCCATTTTAACAGCTCCGTACAGCGCTGCCACCTGTCGGAAGTCAATGAAACTAAACGAGACGAAGCGGGAATGTTTGAAAATATTCCACAAGAAATTTCCGATTTTTTCAACCAAAATTGGCCGAGAAAAAAAATGTGTTGCATTACTTATTGAACTGCCCTCGTAAAAAGATATATTTTTCAGTTGTTTAGAGATTAGAAGGTACGTATAAATACACGTCAATAAAGAAAGAAATTGATAATGCAGAAATTGGAATTTATTTAAGAACTGGGAGGTACCAAATAAAACTGGGCAGCAAGTTCAACACTTTAGAAAAAAAAACTTCCTGGTAGCTTAAAGCTATGTGCTGGACCAGCACTCGAATCAAGCACGTTTAACTTTCACATGCGAGTGCTCTTCTGACTGGGCTTAGCAAGCTTGTCCAAGTGTGTTTATTTATACGATGAAATTCTGAAACCGTGCGACACAAAGATGTACTGTGGAGTAAAACGCGCAATGTTACTGACAAGACGTTCGATGTAACATCGCCAATCACAAATTTGTAGCACCGTCTTTCAGATGAATGATACTAGGTTCAACTCCCCACATATCTCTATAGTCAATTGATACAGATGTTTGACACAAAAACATCAGACGTTTATTTGCAGTTTCATCTGGTTTTGAGAAAAACTATTAAATTTGGCGATTGCCAAGTACGTATCAACCTATTGCAGCCTTAGCCTAGTGAATAGCTAGTTTAAGGAGTGTTTATAGATTTGCTGTTGGTACAAAAATAGGTGTTTTCCCGAACTCTGAACACGAGATTATGTCCTGCAAAAATATTTAATGACATCAAAGCGTAGCATAGTCATATGCTATGAGTCCGTATTGTACTGCATTTGGTCCTCTCGTGTCATGTTGGATATTCTATTCCAAGGCATTTGATACGGTTCCGCACTTACGTTTAGTGAAAAAAATACGAGCTTACGGAATATCGGACCAGGTTTGTGATTGGATTCAGGATTTCCTAGAAGAAAGAACACAACATGTCATTCTTAACGGTTCAAAATCTGCAGATGTAGAGGTAATTTCGGGAGTACCGCAAGGATACGTGATAGGACCTTTATTGGTTACAATATACATAAATGACTTAGTTGACAACATCGGTAGCTCCGTGAGGGTATTTGCAGATGACACGGTTGTCTACAAGAAAGTAGCAACATCAGAAGACTCGTACGTACTCCAGGAAGACCTGCAGAGGATTAATGAATGGTGCGACAGCTGGCAGCTTTCCCTAAACGTAGATAAATGTAATATAATGCGCATACATAGGGGGCAGAAATCCATTCCAGTACGATTATGCCATAGGTGGTAAATCATTGGAAGCGGTAACGACCGTAAAATACTTAGGAGTTACTATCCGGAGCGATCTGAAGTGGAATGATCACATAAAACAAATAGTGGGAAAAGCAGGCGCCAGGTTGAGATTCATAGGAAGAATTCTAAGAATGACTCATCGACGAAAGAAGTAGCTTACAAAACGCTTGTTCGTCCGATTCTTGAGTATTGCTCATCAGTATGGGACCCTTACCAGGTTGGATTAATAGAAGAGATAGACATGATCCAGCGAAAAGCAGCGCGATTCGTCATGGGGACATTTAGTCAGCGCGAGAGCGTTACGGAGATGCTGAACAAGCTCCAGTGGCGGACACTTCAAGAAAGGCGTTACGCAATACGGAGAGGTTTATTATCGAAATTACGAGAGAGCACATTCCGGGAAGAGATGGGCAACATATTACTACCGCCCACATATATCTTGCGTAATGATCACAACGAAAAGATCCGAGAAATTAGAGCAAATACGGAGACTTACAAGCAGTCGTTCTTCCCACGCACAATTCGTGAATGGAACAGGGAAGGGGGGATCAGATAGTGGTACAATAAGTACCCTCCGCCACACACCGTAAGGTGGCTCGCGGAGTATAGATGTAGATGTAGATGTAGAAGAGCGATGCCAACATAAACTAAGAATTTGGTTATTAACTGTTAACAACAGGGCAGAGATGTGATAAAGTATATTCAAGACTTGATTACTAGACTCTTGTAAAATTTACGATGACGGAAAAGTATAAAACAGGATATTTTGTACTGAATTTGGTATGTAACATAGCATTGGAGATCCAATAATTGTAGTTAACTAATGTATAGTCTACACATTACGTCTCAGTTTTAATAAAATTTGGAGCAGTAATATTTAAAATGGTTCAATGGTAATGTAATATTTCCCTATTTAGTGTTCTGTAGCTAATTTTTCTACTGCTGTTGCTGTAAAAAGTGAATTATTGTTTAATTTTAAATTATTTCTAGGGGTACACACAATATGGTTCTCTAAAGATGGTCGAGAAGTTCTTCTTTCATCAGAAACAAGAAATTGATGTCATGTCTTGTCACAGAGCGCGGTTTGCGATATTGCTGCTTCCTTCTATTAATCTTAGTATAGTTATTCATTTATTGTTACCAGGAAGTAATAGTGGAGATTGTTTACCTCAATGGTTCACAACTGAAATAGGTTGACTGGATGTTCCTGTAATGCTTATTCCACTTTCTTCATTAACAGGTACTTGCCAAAAATAATTCACATTACGGATGAGTTGCATATTAAAAAAGAACTGCGTCTTCGCGTCAGCAAATCCGTATTTTGATACTTATTCTAAATAATAACTCTCTCTTTGGATTAAGTGAAAGTATATGAATTTCAATTTAGGTACTATTGGTGGAAATATTCTCAAAAACAGTCATTAATCGTACCAAATCTTGTCGGCTATCAATGCATTGCTGCATTTCAACAACTACAGAGTTAACATAAAATCATAATCGCAGATATTCCATGCAGTGAGTAAAAATGGTAATAGCTACAGCAAAAAGAAGTGTTTCGAATCCAGTTACTGAAACCTATTTCGCAGAGACTATTATAAATAATTGCTTCTGTTCAATACTTAACAAAATGGAGCGACAATTAGATACACTCCAGAAATAGCACAAACCTCTTGTCGAAAATAGTTGAGGTTTTTCGATGCCAGTTGTTGACGGATTGCATGTTGGATTCTGTCTCTAGTTCTTCGGTTGTTCTTCGGGTTCTCTGTACGTCAAACAACCGTCAGTCGAAGAACCCGATATAGAAGCCAAGACACAATACATCAACAACCTCTTGTATTCGAAAGAATTTTTTTTTTCTGTTCATCTGTCATCTGTTACTAACCTCTGTCCTCCTTGGAACTACTCGCACTGAGCTCCACCTACGAACTGCTAGTTTAGAAACACGCACCAAGCAGTTTTGATGCAAAAACAAAGGAAATGGGAGCAAATGAATGACTTAATGTAGTAATAATCACTTCACTTAACAGGACTTTAATGTAATTGTACTTTTGATTTAAGACAATTTTCTGTTTGACGTTGTACAACAAATATTTATGATTGAGGTTTCACTATCGCAGGGTGTATCGTAATTTAAGGTGTAAACATATACAGAAGCAAGAAAGTTTCAGTAAATATGGTTCTAAAACGCATATCTTAAGATCTATGAGCACTACTTGATCTTCGATACGGTGAAATAAATATCTTCTACTCCATGCTCTTTGCTTTCCATATTCTGGAAGGAGATACTATGGACCAAAACAAGGAAATAATCTGGTAAACATGGCCTCTAATATGCCTACCTTACGAGCTATGACCATTTGTGTTTCACAATAGCGAAGATGAAGACGTTTTCATAGCTCTTAAGATACGCGTTTTAGTGCCTATGGTTAATGAGAGTTTTTTGCTCCTAGTGTCGCGTACTTTCAATTGTACGCGTTTACGCCATTGATTATGATACACCCTGTGTAAGCTGATTAATCTTGTAAAGAACTACCTCTTATTATGAATTCTCGTATACTAATTACAAATGTTCGAATTAAATAGTTTATTTTATCAAAGAAATCGCCCCATTCCTATTAATTATCATAAAACAAAAGTAGTATGGTCGGTCACTGGTATTGATTCACATAACCTTTTTTTTCATTTACAACAAATAATTTTGCTCAGTTCTGATACAGGATAAATTAATTGCTCTACATAAATCATATGTTACAGATCCACTGATATCAATCTTTGATATGTCATCAGGAGATCAACAGCCTTTAGTGACTTATGCGACACCTTGTGTCTCGAGAACCTTTAGAATATTACCCAATACATTTCATTATAATACACACTCCAGTTTGGCACTCGTAAAAATCACACTTCAGTAGTTTTCCTAGTAAAAGACATAGTGCTGCTAAAAAAACGTAACAGCTGCAGAAGTAGACCACACAAAGCATCCGGGTCTATAATAGGGTCAACGGCCATGACAGCACTCAGATTTGTGATCAGGTTTCAGTGCAGGGTAGGAGGTCATAGCCTCGCTTCAGCCGCGTATATCTTGAACGACAGGACAGAATGGAGCTTCAGTACAAGTCCTGCGTGGCAGTTGCTTCTATCAGATACTGGTAAGGCACCACCCAGTTTTGACAGGTTAGTCATTCATGAGCCCCGAAATAACAAAGTGGCAATTATGGTTACAATCACTGTTTGTCATTCTATGAAAATTACAAACCGACCCGCTGTATGTGAAAGGGCGCGTGATAAATCAGTTTTGTCGTTTTACGACCAGTTGATACTTTTCAAAAAAAAAAAAAATGGTTCAAATGGCTCTGAGCACTATGGGACTTAACATCTATGGTCATCAGTCCCCTAGAACTTAGAACTACTTAAACCTAACTAACCTAAGGACAGCACACAACACCCAGCCATCACGAGGCAGAGAAAATCCCTGACCCCGCCGGGAAACGAACCCGGGAACCCGGGCGTGGGAAGCGAGAACGCTACCGCACGACCACGAGATGCGGGCAATACTTTTCAAAGACGTGTTGATCAACAAATATTCATTTGACACCCTGGATGTGGAACTTGAGCTCACTTTCGGATTTGGCATAAAGTCTTTGGCTCGAATAATAACTACTTTGTGACCGATTTCTGCAGCATACAGATAAAGTAAGTAGGTGAAGCAAATATCAATGATTAGACGAGACTGTAGTTTACAGTTTAAAATCAAAACGTTTATTAATAAGTCAAGTCCTTTTGCTGTTAAAAACTCCGGAGATAGCGACGCAACAAAGATCATTGTTGTTGTGGTCTTCAGTCCTCAGACTGGTTTGATGCAGCTCTCCATGCTACTCTATCCTGTGCAAGCTTCTTCATCTCCCAGTACCTACTTCTATCTACATCCTTCTGAATCTGCTTAGTGTATTCATCTCTTGGTCTCCCTCCACGATTTTTACCCTCCACGCTGCCCTCCAATGCTAAATTTGTGATCCCTTGATGCCTCAAAACATGTCCTACCAACCTACATCCTTCTGAATCTGCTTAGTGTATTCATCTCTTGGTCTCCCTCTACGATTTTTACCCTCCACGCTGCCCTCCAATGCTAAATTTGTGATCCCTTGATGCCTCAAACATGTCCTACCAACCGATCCCTTCTTCTAGTCAAGTTGTGCCACAAACTTCTCTTCTCCCCAATCCTATTCAATACCTCCTCATTAGTTACGTGATCTACCCACATTATCTTCAGCATTCTTCTGTAGCACCACATTTCGAAAGCTTCTGTTCTCTTCTTGTCCAAACTGGTTATCGTCCATGTTTCACATCCATACATGGCTACACTCCATACAAATACTTTCAGAAACGACTTCCTGACACTTAAATCTATACTCGATGTTAACAAATTTCTCTTCTTCAGAAACGATTTCCTTGCCATTGCCAGTCTACATTTTATATCCTCTCTACTTCGACCATCATCAGTTATTTTGCTCCCCAAATAGCAGAACTCCTTTACTACTTCAAGTGTCTCATTTCCTAATCTAATTCTCTCAGCATCACCCGACTTAATTCAACTACATTCCACTATCATGCTTTTGCTTTTTTTATGTTCATCTTATATCCTCCTTTCAAGACACTGTCCATTCCGTTCAACTGCTCTTCCAAGTCCTTTGCTGTCTCTGACAGAATTACAATGTCATCGGCGAACCTCAAAGTTTTTACTTCTTCTCCATGAATTTTAATACCTACTCCGAATTTTTCTTTTGTTTCCTTTACTGCTTGCTCAATATACAGATTGAATAACATCGGGGAGAGGCTACAACCATGTGTCACTCCTTTCCCAACCACTGCTTCCCTTTCATGCCCCTCGACTCTTATAACTGCCATCTGGTTTCTGTACAAATTGTAAATAGCCTTTCGCTCCCTGTATTTTACCCCTGCCACCTTCAGAATTTGAAAGAGAGTATTCCAGTTAACGTTGTGAAAAGCTTTCTCTAAGTCTACAAGTGCTAGAAACGTAGGTTTGCCTTTTCTTAATCTTTCTTCTAATAGGTTAGTATTGCCTCACGTGTTCCAACATTTCTACGGAATCCAAACTGATTATGAAGATCATATCCTACACATAAAACTTTTTTTCATCACGGCGCTTCACGAAAACTTGTACTTCCACAAAAATGTTTGGCAACAACTTCAAAATCTGACACTGACTTCTCTCGTAAAATAATTTAGGTGTGCGAGTTGTGTACCGTGTACCGCCCAGAAACTAAGAACACACGAAATCTTTACTTTACCGTCCCCCAGCACGAACTGTTCACTCGCTGATCTCCGAGAGCGAAGCGTTCTTTTTGTGGTGTCACTGCTAGACACCACACTTGCTAGGTGGTAACTTAAATCGGCCGCGGTCCTGTAGTACATGTCGGACCCGCGTGTCGCCACTGTGTAATCGCAATCCTAGCGCCACCACATGGCAGGTCACAAGACACGGACTTGACCTCGCCCCAGTTGTACGGACGACATAGCTTGCGACTAGACCTACCAAGTATTCCTCTCATTTGCCGAGAGACAGATTAAATAGCCTTCAGCTAGTCCATCGCTACTACCTAGCAAGGCGCCATGTGTATCATTGCTAATTGCTTACTACTATGCAAGAGATGTATTTCAACAAGAACAAGACTACATTAAAGTTAAGTATATTAAAATCTCTCTTCTTTTCTTTATAGTTTTCATCCAGTCTCCTGTTTCAGAATTTACGCCCGTCTGCGTTAGTTTCGCGTGCACCTAGCCACTCATTGTGTCGAGACCTTAGGGAATCGACACAACAATATTTTGGCGCCGAGGAGTGGTGCCGCGCCCACGTTGCAGTCTTTGTGTTATATTTGCTCTAATTTGCTTGTGTCATGGCTTCGCCGCATTCTCCAGATGTACTGTCCGAATTTTTTCGCTTGCAGAATCAGCAGACGCAGGCGTTATTGGAAGCCCTGGGACAGCTCGTCCAGGGTCAACGTGCGCTGCAAACCGATGCGGCGGCAGCCGCTTCTTCGCTACCGCAGCCACACAACGCTGTCGCACCGCCATTTAGGCCCTTCGAGGCCACAACCGAAAGCTGGACTGAGTGGGCCGATCAGTTCAACTTCCACCTCACTGCTTATGGAATTCAAGGTAAAGAGCGGCAGCCGTTTTTGCTTTCTTGTGTCGGTGTGTCTACCTCCCGTGTGATAGTGAAATTGTTTCCCCGACGCGACGTAGCAACTCTGACCTACGAAGAAATTTTGTCGGCTTTAGATGCCTATTTCAAAGAAACAGTTAATGTTGTTGCAAAACGGTATACGTTTTTTCGTACAAAACGTACGGCCGGTCAGACTAATAGGGAGTGGGTAGCAACTTTGCAAGGACTTACTAGAGACTGTGCGTTTGCCTGTGAATGTGGCCTCCCATATTCAGATACTATGGTGCGTGATGCAATTGCACAGAACGTTTCTGATGTTCGCATAAGGGAACAGATTTTGAAGCTAGTTAATCCCTCCCTGCGACAAGTGATAGACATATTGGACAGGCAAGACACACTTGACTTTGCTCAGGAATCATTTGAAACTTCGCCAGCAGTGTGTCACATTAATCGGCCCGCCCGGCCCGCTGCACGGGACGCTAAGCGGCCCTCGCGCCCGACTTCGCTCCGGCCGCCTAGCTTGCAACCACGTGCGCCGCGTAAGCAAACAAATGCAGTGAAATCATGCCCGCGGTGTGCAACTAGACATTCGCGTGAAAATTGCCCGTCACGCCAAGCTATTTGCTTTTACTGTCAAAAGAAAGGACATGTACAAAGTGTTTGCCAGAAAAAGCTTAGATCAGACACTCGCAATAATTCCAGGCCTTTTGCTTCGCGCCGGAATCGAACCCAGGACAATCAGGCTCGTGGACCTTCGCCCATGGACATTCATGTAGTTCATGCCCACCCGTCCAGTGACACTTTGGCTAACAGTGACTGTGTTCGTCCCCCCCAAAGTGTGCGTCGACGTCGCCGGAAATCCCGTAAACTTGCAAGTGCTTCTGTACCTGTCTCAGTTCACGTTGCACGAGACAGTCGCTCTTGTCGTCAACAAGACAATAAACTTTTTGTGGACTTAGACTTTGCAGGACAAGTGATCCCATTCCAGCTCGATACCGGAGCTGCAGTTTCATTGCTCAATCACGACACGTACAAACAACTGGGCGCCCCGCCATTGCGTGCCGCAAATGTTAAGTTAACTAGTTACTCAGGACAGCAGATCCCTGTGTTAGGACAGTGCAGCCTTCTTGCAACATACAAGGGACAAACAAAACTTGTGTCATTTTATGTTCTTCGTTCCTCTAGTGCCGTGAACTTGTTTGGTTTAGATTTGTTTCAATTGTTTAATTTGTCTATAGTGAATCAGGTCCTATCAGTGAATCAGACTGTGCCTTCCGCCAGTGTTTCTAGTCTTTGTGAAGAATTTGCAGACATTTTTGCACCGGGCCTTGGTTGCGCTAAGAACTATGAAGCGCATTTGGAACTGAAAGACAATGCGCAACCAAAATTTTTCAGAGCGCGCAATGTTCCCCACGCATTGCGTGATGAGGTCGCACGAACATTGGCCGAGTTAGAATCTCAAGGTGTAATTGAACGTGTGCAGGCTTCTCTCTGGGCCTCACCCTTAGTCATTTTGCCAAAACCTTCCGGAAAACTGAGACTTTGCGTGGACTTCAAGGCAACTGTGAATCCACAACTAGTGACTGCTACTTTTCCTTTGCCCCGCCCGGAAGATCTTTTTGACAAACTGTGCCCGGGAAAATATTTTTCAAAATTGGACCTAGCAGATGCGTACTTGCAAATACCTGTGGACGACGAATCCCAGCGCGTCTTGGTGGTAAACACGCATCTTGGCTTGTATCGCTTCAAAAGACTGCCGTTCGGGTGTGCATCCGCCCCTGCTTTATTTCAGCAATATTTACAAACTATTTGTGCGTCGGTCCCTACTGCTGCGAACTATCTGGACGATATTGTGATCTCAGGAAAGACAGCAGCCGAACATTTGCAAAATCTCCGAACATTATTTCCGGTATTGCGTCAGAATGGTCTTCGCTTGAGGAAGGACAAATGTGTGTTTTTTGCTCGTGACTTACCGTACCTGGGCCATGTCCTTAACGCCCAAGGTATACATCCGAGGCCAGAGCACCTTCGTGCCATTCAGGACTTGCCGTCACCGCAGAACTTAAAACAGCTACAGAGTGTGCTGGGTAAGGTAAATTATTATTCAAAGTTTGTGCGCAATGCTTCTTCCATTTTGCCTCATGGCGTCGCGCCGCCGCAGCCGCCGCCGGCGCCGCCAGCAGCGGACGCTTCGCTGCAGCAGCCTCGCGCCTCCCTGGGTCACGCGCCGCCGCTTGCTTACCGTGACCAGCCGTCCTCCGCCATGGACCTCTTGCCCGCTCCGGACCAGATGTCGTCTTCGCCCGTCGGGTGCTCCGACCACATGGAGGTCGACCCCGCGGCTCCTCTTATATCATTACGTGCGCATACACCTCATGTTGACGTGCACCCTGGCTTAGGTTTGCAGGCGTTTCCTAGCTCCCCTCGGACCGAATGGCCGGGTGCGGGTGGCACAGCCTCGCCTGTTGTTAGGCTCCCCACCTCATCGCATACGTCAACATGGGGTCCTCCCCACGGCGGGCGGAAGCCTTATCTCACGACCGTTCGCCGATTTGCGGGGGAGGAATGTGGTGTCACTGCTAGACACCACACTTGCTAGGTGGTAACTTAAATCGGCCGCGGTCCTGTAGTACATGTCGGACCCGCGTGTCGCCACTGTGTAATCGCAATCCTAGCGCCACCACATGGCAGGTCACAAGACACGGACTTGACCTCGCCCCAGTTGTACGGACGACATAGCTTGCGACTAGACCTACCAAGTATTCCTCTCATTTGCCGAGAGACAGATTAAATAGCCTTCAGCTAGTCCATCGCTACTACCTAGCAAGGCGCCATGTGTATCATTGCTAATTGCTTACTACTATGCAAGAGATGTATTTCAACAAGAACAAGACTACATTAAAGTTAAGTATATTAAAATCTCTCTTCTTTTCTTTATAGTTTTCATCCAGTCTCCTGTTTCAGAATTTACGCCCGTCTGCGTTAGTTTCGCGTGCACCTAGCCACTCATTGTGTCGAGACCTTAGGGAATCGACACAACACTTTTTCATCCAAAAACAACAACTCCCGCCCAATACTTCTCTCCTGCATGTTATCCCTGTGCGACTTCTGTCAATCCCGTCATTGGTTGTCGCTTATTGCTGCCTCCCTTCCCGTCGCGCCATCACCAGTGACGTATCTTGACACAAGATAATATTTACAACTTTCGACAATATTAACCTATATACGTAAATGAAATCTTATGTGAAGCGGCTAAAACTCATGATAATTTGATACTATACAATTTACAAATAATCAATTATTTCTTATATAATGTTAAATCAATAGTTTGCAACATCGTTGTTCGCCTTTCACGTTCATTAAATTAAATCACAAGAAATGACGCAGCTAATGTTTGTGCTCAGCAAGACAGCGAGCGTTCTCAAAACCTCTCATTGTACATACCTTCCTTACCTAAACTATAATTTGCGTCTTTAAAAGGAAAGCAGCCGTTAAATATTATTAGGTTCTTATTTATATTTACATTGCATCCCTAGCCGCCAGGAGGGATGGACTGCCATCGGTACAGTCACCAATCTGCCAACGACCATGGAGGTCTTTGATTATGACTGTAACAGTAGTCATTTTGGATTACTTCCCATGTCACCAACTTCGCACTGTCTTGCTTGGAAGTGATAGGTAATTTTATATTAAAAATGAAGAAATTCCTCCAGCTGTATTTAAGGTGTAGATTTTATTTTGGCGACTAGTTTCAACATTTTAACAACATCATCTTCAGGAAGGCGGTTGAGTTACTACCCACCTTCCACAAGGAGCACGTCCATATCTCACCACTGACTTCTAGTATCAGCCGCAAGCACTTGACGTCAACAAGCGTATGGGCCTGAAGATGACGTTGTTAAAATGTTGAAACTAGTTGCCAAAATAAAATCTACACCTTAAATACAGCTGGAGGAATTTCTCCATTTTTAATATAAATTTATCCCAGCTGACTTCCCACTGTCCTCCATTTCAACTATTGGTGTACGATGATAGGTAAGTGGTACACCTGGTGTTTCATCAGATAGTAAATTGAACGTGTACCGTATTTGGTTGATTTGGCTACATATACACTCCTGGAAATGGAAAAAAGAACACATTGACACCGGTGTGTCAGACCCACCATACTTGCTCCGGACACTGCGAGAGGGCTGTACAAGCAATGATCACACGCACGGCACAGCGGACACACCAGGAACCGCAGTGTTGGCTGTCGAATGACGCTAGCTGCGCAGCATTTGTGCACCGCCGCCGTCAGTGTCAGCCAGTTTGCCGTGGCATACGGAGCTCCATCGCAGTCTTTAACACTGGTAACATGCCGCGACAGCGTGGACGTGAACCGTATGTGCAGTTGACGGACTTTGAGCGAGGGCATATAGTGGGCATGCGGGAGGCCGGGTGGACGTACCGCCGAATTGCTCAACACGTGGGGCGTGAGGTCTCCACAGTACATCGATGTTGTCGCCAGTGGTCGGCGGAAGGTGCACGTGCCCGTCGACCTGGGACCGGACCGCAGCGACGCACGGATGCACGCCAAGACCGTAGGATCCTACGCAGTGCCGTAGGGGACCGCACCGCCACTTCCCAGCAAATTAGGGACACTGTTGCTCCTGGGGTATCGGCGAGGACCATTCGCAACCGTCTCCATGAAGCTGGGCTACGGTCCCGCACACCGTTAGGCCGTCTTCCGCTCACGCCCCAACATCGTGCAGCCCGCCTCCAGTGGTGTCGCGACAGGCGTGAATGGAGGGACGAATGGAGACGTGTCGTCTTCAGCGATGAGAGTCGCTTCTGCCTTGGTGCCAATGATGGTCGTATGCGTGTTTGGCGCCGTGCAGGTGAGCGCCACAATCAGAACTGCATACGACTGAGGCACACAGGGCCAACACCCAGCATCATGGTGTGGGGAGCGATCTCCTACACTGGCCGTACACCACTGGTGATCGTCGAGGGGACACTGAATAGTGCACGGTACATCCAAACCGTCATCGAACCCATCGTTCTACCATTCCTAGACCGGCAAGGGAACTTGCTGTTCCAACAGGACAATGCACGTCCGCATGTATCCCGTGCCACCCAACGTGCTCTAGAAGGTGTAAGTCAACTACCCTGGCCAGCAAGATCTCCGGATCTGTCCCCCATTGAGCATGTTTGGGACTGGATGAAGCGTCGTCTCACGCGGTCTGCACGTCCAGCACGAACGCCGGTCCAACTGAGGCGCCAGGTGGAAATGGCATGGCAAGCCGTTCCACAGGACTACATCCAGCATCTCTACGATCGTCTCCATGGGAGAATAGCAGCCTGCATTGCTGCGAAAGGTGGATATACACTGTACTAGTGCCGACATTGTGCATGCTCTGTTGCCTGTGTCTATGTGCCTGTGGTTCTGTCAGTGTGATCATGTGATGTATCTGACCCCAGGAATGTGTCAATAAAGTTTCCCCTTCCTGGGACAATGAATTCACGGTGTTCTAATTTCAATTTCCAGGAGTGTATTTATGCTTTACATGTCACTTCTTCGCACTGCCACCCTCAACCCTAAGAGTTGGAAGTGAAGGAAATGGAGCACCTCAGCCGTATTTTCGAAGTATTTATTAATCAGTACCTGAAAATATGAAATGCATTCTCAGTTGTGATTATGATAAAGTATCAGCTGTATAAGAGAATGGCAACGAAGAAAATCTGTGCCGGACCAGGAGACGCTAACTCGGATTTCCCGCTTTATGCGAGCAGTCCCCTTATTCGCCTCGGCTATCCGTGCACAACTCATGGTCGGACCAAAACTTCCATAAGTCTTAGTTCTCGCCTAACAGCCTGTACTCGTACACACATTATGTAATTCCCGTACGGGGGAGGGCATTTTAGTTGAAAGCCGTTGCCTGATATCGGCGGATAAATACGATATTGCAGTGCCTCTGTTATTGAGAAGAGAGTTACAGTGTTCCCTCGGATTTGCTTGCACGGCCAAAGAAACACTGCATCGTTCCACTGAACAACAGTACCGTATTTATTATTCAGACGACTACTTTTAACGCTACATTTGCGTCATTTTCAGTTACTGTTTACCAAGAAAAAACCTATACAGTTCAAATGCCTTTGTCTAATGATTTAACTGTTGTACAAAACAGGATATCACAACTGCTTTAACATTGAAAATGACAAAAAAATGGTTCAAATGGCTCTGAGCACTATGAGACTTAACTGCTGAGGTCATCAGTCTCCTAGAACTTAGAACTACTTAAACCTAACTAGCCTAAGGACATCACACACATCGATGCCCGAGGCAGGATTCGAACCTGCGACCGTAGCGGTCGCGCGGTTCCAGACTGTAGCGCCTAGAACCGCTTGGCCACTCCTGCCGGCCGAAAAGAAACACAATCAAAGTAGCGTATGAGTGTACACATCATTACATGTAAATGTTTCTTTTCAGGAACTTGAATCATAAAGTGAATAAAAGTACTGGACATAATAACACACAGTGAAAAGATGTGTCATTCTAATCATACTTGTGGTTATTCGCATGTATGAAAGAGATGGAATCTTCTAAGGTAACTATTGCCTTACTTTAAAACTACGACAGTGTAAAGCAATACACTTTCTAGCAATTGTAAATTTTGAAAAGGGTAAATATCAAACATGATTCAACTGAGAAACGTAAGTGATATAGAACAAGCATCACATGTAAAAGTTTGTAGAAGTGCTGTACCGATGGCTCTGAGCACTATGGGACTCAACTGCTGTGGTTATCAGTCCCCTAGAACTTAGAACTACTTAAACCTAACTAACCTAAGGACATCACACACAGCCATGCCCGAGGCAGGATTCGAACCTGCGACCGTAGCAGTCGCACGGTTCCGGACTGCGCGCCTAGAACCGCGAGACCACCGCGGCCGGCTGCTGTACCGAATGGAAGTAAAGTAAGCCAACAGTTACCTTAGAAGGTTCCATCTTTTTCACATATGCTAATAACCAAGTGTATGATTACATTGATATACTTTTGTGCCGTGTGTTTTTACGT
Source organism: Schistocerca nitens (assembly GCF_023898315.1). Taxonomy (NCBI): domain Eukaryota; kingdom Metazoa; phylum Arthropoda; class Insecta; order Orthoptera; family Acrididae; genus Schistocerca; species Schistocerca nitens. The sequence continues at coordinate 914,347,778 of NC_064617.1, forward strand.
TCATGTAATTTTATCCATTTTATGATTCGCTTCTGCAAAAAAAAAAAAAAAAAAAAAAAAAGAAGTACACAAAGCCTTCCCATGTACTGATGTGTTTTCTCCTTTTATAATATTAAAGCAGTCGTCGTATCTTTATTTTTTACATCAGTTAAGTTACGAGGGGCGTTTCAAAAGCCCTTGTAATGTTCGAGAGATTGTACCACCGGCGCGTATCGAGGTCATGTTTAGTTCGTAGCATCTTTGGAACGAACGCACACGAAGTTTCAGCCATATTGGTCTATTTATATGTGTTTGGCATTCGTGTGAATCAAGGAAGTCGAGTGATTGTCAAAAAATGGACTAAAAGGAATTTCGTGTGCTGATTAAACATTACTTTATAAAAAGCAAAACGCTTCAGGAGACTAAAGAGAAGCTTGATAAGCATTACGGTGACTCTGCAGCTTCGATTATAACAGTTTATAAATGGTTTCAAAATTTTCGGAGTGGCCATATACTGAACGTTCTGGACGCCCTGTGGAGGTTACGACTCGAGAAATCATTCATAAAATCCATGATATGGTGATGGATGACAGGAAAGTTAAGGTGCGTGAGATTGCTAGTGCTGTGGGCATCTCGAATGAACTGATACATAATATTTTGCACAAACATTTGGACATGAGAAAGCAATCGGCAAGACGGGTTCCACGTTTGGTGACGCTTGATCCAAAACGGAATCGTGTGAAGTGTTGCAAAGATGGTTTGCAGCTGTTCAGGAAGAGAACTTTAGGCGTCGTTTCGTCACTGTGGATGAAACACGGATACATTACTATACTCCTGAGACCAAACAACAATCTAAACAATGGGTTACCAAGGGAGAATCTGCACCAAAAAAGGCGAAGACCATTCCTTCGGCCTGAAAGCCTATGGCGCCTGTCTTTTGGGATTCGCAACGGATAATCCTCGTCGACTATCTGGAAAAGGGTAAAACTATTACAGGTGCATATTATTCATCGTTATTGGACCGTTTGAAAACCGAGCTGCAAGAAAAACGCCGGCGATTGGACCGCATTAAAGTCATTTTCCATCACGACATTTCACTAGTACACACCTCAGCAGCTGGGGTCGCAAAATTAATTTAAATAGGATTCCATCCCACCTATTCACCAGACTTGGCTCCCTCAGACTATTAGTTGTTCCCCTTTGAAGAAATGTCTGGCGGGACAAAGATTTTATGCAAACGAGGAGGTGACTGCAGCAACTAATAGCTATTTTGCAGAGTTGCACAATTCCTATTATTCGGAAGGGATCAACAAATTAGAACAGCGTTGGACGAAGTGTATAAGTTTAAAAGGAGACGATGTCGAAAAATAAAAAAGGTTTACCCCAAACACGTAAGTAGTTTTTATTTTTGCACGGACTTTTTAGATGACCCCGTATTAGACACGGGCTATATAGCATCTGAAATATAGTGCTACAAACTATTGTTCAAAATTAGTTGGTCTGATAAGGTAAGAAGGTTCTCCGCAGAATCGGCGAGGAAGGGAATAAAGTGAAACATTGGAGAAGGGGCAGGATGGTAGGACATCTGTTCAGACATCACGGAATAAATTCATGGTAATAGAGGGAGCGTTAAAACTGAAACTAAACTCCTCCCGAACAAGCCATGAAGGCCCGAAGGTACAGACCGGCCGCCGTGTCTTCCTCACCCACAGGCGTCACTAGATGTCGATTTGGACAGGCATGTGGTCGGCACACCGCTCTCCCGGCCGTATGTCAGTTTACGGGGCCGGGGCCGCTACTTCTCAATCAAGTAGCTCCACAGTTTGCCGCACGAGGGCTTGCCAAAAGCGCTCGGCGGACCGTATGGTCACCCATCCAAGTGCTAGTCCAGCTCGACAGCACTTTACTTCTTTCGTGATCTTTCGGGAACCGGTGTTACCACGGCGGCAAGGCCGTTGCCAATACAGGGAATTACAGAGTGTAAAAACTGCAGAGGAAAATAGAGGCTGGAATACATACAACAAATAACTGAGGACGCAAGTGGTACTCTGACATGAACAGGTTGGCACAGGAGAAGAATTAATGGCGGACTCGCATCAGACCAGTCAGAAGAGTGGATGATTCAAAATAAAAAAATAAAAAGAAAACATCACGCAGTCTTCCTGGTCGTTGTTCTTGGATTGCGTCCGCAAGAAGTCTCAGTTGTTGACAATAAATGTCAGCAGTTATGGTTACACAGCAGGGAAGCAAAGCACACCTTCGCTGTTCCACCAGATGCATAACATTATCTTTTGTGGATGCGCAGAGGTCTTTGTAAGGGGAGTTGATGCTTTGTTTGGGCTCAGCCATTCCTTTTTTTTCCCTTATGTTAGCATAAAGATACCATTTCTCATCAGCAATAACGATACAGGACAGGAATGGTCGGTTTTACTCGTTAGCAAGCAGAGACGCACATACGGGCACCCGCTGCTTTTTGTGATGTTGCCTTAGAACATACGGCACCAGTGCATCTGACTTTTTGAATCTTCCCCGTTGTATGTAAATGTCGCACGATGGTCCAAGTCTATGGCCATCCGGATATTTTTGTATAACCGACTGTAGAATTACGACATTTAAGCCAAGGAATCCTGATGTTAGTTGAAACTCTTCACCAGAACGTGAGACAGCGCTTTGCCTCGTTTTCATCTAATTACTATTTCATCAACTTTCACACTTGTCGCGTCCCTGAAGTCCTCTTCGAAGTCTGTTTACAGTACCACAGAAAAACTGCATAACTACATCAAAATTTATGTTAAGCTTCATTGTCATGATTCGACAGCTATAAAAAAATTACCTGCTTACATCAGAAAATTATACTGAAGATATTAATTTTTTGCCATCGAACTGAAGATTCAAAAAAATTTCGTACTTGCAGTTGGCGACCGTTTGCTCCACTGCACAATATTTCGACTGGGCACCTGCCAGCCATCCTCAGGTGAGCCACCGAAGGCTGACGAATGCTTTTCCCGTCCCGCAATTTGTTAACGCGCTGGTTTCGTCAAAACTTAGTGATTTTGATATATAAATGTCTGTGATTGGTATTCTGGAACCAGTAAATAGCCTTAGTTGTCATAGACAACGACAAAGGTGACCTAAGAAAACCGTATATAAATCTAGGAATACGAATCGAGATTCACCAAAGTATTATTAGTATACTGTTTATCCAGCTGCCTAATTTTATTTCGAGATAAGCATCACTTCATTCAAGAGCTGTAGCCCGAGGGCAGGGACGTCACGTTAGTTTTAGTGAAATATCACAAGCGAGCAGACACTCGTGGAGGTGACCTGTCGCCAGATAAGATGCATACCAGGTGTGTAGAGCCTTATAACAGTCCGTGTAACAATGGTGACTTAAATGTTCGATGTTAAGCTGCCAACACTGGACCATACAGCAATTAAAGTGTTCAGTTTACATCATAACGAGCACTTAATGTGCGTCTATAGAGAGCTAGCGATCTCTTAAAGTGCTACTGCATTTCAAACAATAGCTTCCTGTTTCACTATATTTAGGTTTCCAAGCCAATAAGAACTCTGTGTTTTCTCCTCAGTCGGGCGGGGTGGCCGAGAGGTTCTAGGCGCTACAGTCTGGAACCACGCGACCGCTGCGGTCGCAGGTTCGAATCCTGCCTCGGACATGGATATGTGTGACGTCCTTAGATTAGTCAGGTTTAAGTAGTTGTAAGTTCTAGGGGACTGTTGAATGAAGACTTTCACGACCGGGTGACATGGCTGTTGATATACTTTCCGGGATGTGAGGTCGTGGTCCAAGAACTTTTCTGCTCCTTACGTTTCGTCCAGAACTGCGCTGGACTTCCTCAGAGGCGCTGCTCCGCTGAGTCTTGCCGACTGATGACATCAGCAGTTAACTCCCATAGTGCTCAGAACCATTTTTTTCTCCTCAGGAACACTTAAATTGGAAGGAACACATAGAAAATGTTGTGGGGAAGGCTAACCGAAGACAGCATTTTATTGACAGGACATTTAGAAAATTAACAGATCTACTAAGGAGACTGCCTCCTCTACACTTGTCTGTCCTCTTTTAGAATACTGATGCGCGGTGTGGGATCCTTACCAGATAGGACTGACGGAGTACGTCGAAAAAGTTCAAAGAAAGGCAGCACGTTTTGTATTATCTCGAAATATGCGAGAGAGTGTCACATAAATGATACAGTATTTGGGCTGGACATCATTAAAATAAAGGTGTTTTTCGTTGCGACGAAATCTTCTCACGAAATTTCAATCGCCAACTTTCGCCTCCGAATGCGAAAATATTTTGTTGACACCGACCTACATAGGGAGAAACGGTCACCAGGATAAAATAAGGGAAATCAGAGCTCGTACGGTAAGATATAGGTGTTCGTTCTTTCCGCACGCTATACGACATCGAATTAATGAGAATTGTGAAAGTGGTTCGATAAAGCCTCTGCCAGGCACTTGCATGTGATTTGCAGAGTATCCATGTAGACGTGGACGTAGGAACATTAGAAAAAAGTATTCCGGTTTTTGTTAGGAAAATGGACAATTGTTTCGTGACTTAATTAAATGCCTTTTGTTCTAGCACTGTCGACTTTGAGGCTTCTAAATTTATCATCAGATGTACCTTACGCCTATACATCTGATGATGAAACAATAAGTCTGGAAACCGACTAAAGTGTAACAAATTAAAGACATGTAAATAGGTAACCTATTTTATTCCTAATTATGCGAATGCGTTCGTCATAGCCCGTTCAATGATAGTAAGTTTAAATACAGGGTGATTTAAAAAGAATACCACAACTTTAGGAATTTAAAACTCTGCAACGACAAAAGGCAGAGCTAAGCACTATCTGTCGGCGAATTAAGGGAGCTATAAAGTTTCATTTAGTTGTACATTTGTTCGCTTGAGGCGCTGTTGACTAGGCGTCAGCGTCAGTTGATGCTAAGATGGCGACCGCTCAACAGAAAGCTTTTTGTGTTATTGAGTACGGCAGAAGTGAATCGACGACAGTTGTTCAGCGTGCATTTCGAACGAAGCATGGTGTTAAACCTCCTGATAGGTGGTGTATTAAACGTTGGTATAAACAGTTTACAGAGGATGGGTGTTTGTGCAAAGGGAAACGTTCTGGACGGCCGAGAACGAGTGATGAAAATGTAGCACGCATCCAGCAAGCATTTGTTCGCAGCCCAGGAAAATCGACTCACAGAGCTAGCAGAGAGCTGCAAATTCCACAATCAACTGTATGGAGAGTCCTACGAAAAAGGTTAGTTATGAAACCTTATCGTCTGACATTGGTTCAAGCACTGTCTGCAGCTGATAAGATTAAAAGAATCGATTTCTGTGATTTTATCCTTGCTCAAATGGAAACAGATGAATCTTTCGTTTCAAAGATTGTGTTTAGTGATGAAGCAACTTTCCACACTAACGGGAAAGTCAACCGTCACAATGTCTGTATACGGGGCACTGAGAATCCGCGGGAAACAACTCAGTATGAACGTAACTCGCCTAAGGTGAACGTTTTCTGTGCCATTTCAGCCAATAAAGTTTTTGGTCCCTTTTTCTTCGAAGGTGCTACTGTAACTGGACTACAGTATCTGGAGATGTTAGACAATTGGCTGTTCCCTCAGTTCGAACAAGAAGCACAACAATTCATATTTCAGCAGGATGGAGCGCCACCACATTGGCACTTATCTGTCCGTAACTACCTGAACGTCAACTACCCGAGGCGAGGGATCGGCCGCCAGGCAGCCCGTGACAGAGCACTTCATCACTGGCCTCCAAGAAGCCCTGATCTTACCCCCTGCAATTTTTTCTTATGGGGGTATGTTAAGGATATGGTGTTTCGGCCACCTCTCCCAGCCACCATTGATGATTTGAAACGAGAAATAACAGCAGCTATCCAAACTGTTACGCCTGATATGCTACAGAGAGTGTGGAACGAGTTGGAGTATCGGGTTGATATTGCTTGAGTGTCTGGAGGGGGCCATATTGAACATCTCTCAACTTGTTTTTGAGTGAAAAAAAACTTTTTAAATACTCTTTGTAATGATGTACAACAGAAGGTTATATTATGTTTCTTTCATTAAATACACATTTTTAAAGTTGTGGTATTCTTTTTGAATCACCCTGTATATTCCCTTTCGTGCGAGTGACTGACACCGAAAATTAAAAGCACCATAACAGGTACTGGGGCCCGAGCTGTTGTTCAAGTAAAATATCGTGACGATAGAGCATAACAGTCTCAAGTTCGAGACCCTCGATCGCCATGTTTATAGTAATAACATAGCAGCGTTTGTTGCCGGGTCTGTGCTAATGATAGGATGCTACTCCAGATGAGAATCTTTCTGATAATTAATGCTACAGAAAGAGTTTTAGCGTCTGATTATCCGATTTCCAGAAATTGATGATCGTCGAAATTGGTAATAGGTTTCTTTAAGCATGATGAGGCAAGTCATGTGAGCTCAGCCCCTAGGCACGCAATAGCGTCATACTTATTCTCGTCAGAGGCTGCCTGCGGCGAAACGAGATCTAGCGCCCAACTGACTGGCCACTCTGAAGAAAGGTGTTATTGGCCACCTACGCCGCCAGTGATCCACAAAAAGTGGTCCGCCGCCGAGCTGCTGAGAAGAGAATTAAACGTAGCCGTGATGCCATGCCTCAGATAGCTGGCTACACGTTGATACCGTAGAAGACGCCGCCAGAGCCTGAAGGCTGTGGGTTCGACTCCCCGTCACGCGCTGTACTACGACTTATCCAGTGGAGGCGCACCTCAAACTGAATATTTAATTACGTCAGCAGCGTTACAAAAACTTGTACCATCCTCATAGCTTGCACAGTAAACGCATTTTCTTATCGAAAACGTGAATAATTCCTAGTCATTTTACACAAACACGCCCTAGTCAATGATGAAGATGACGAGAGCTTGTTGCTCGTTAGCACTGAGAAAGTCTCAATATAATAAATAAGAGGTTGATGAGTAATTAATTCAATTAAAACGAAGCATTTAATCAGAATCAGAATACAGATTCTTGTGTTAGGTACACTACTGGACATTAAAATTGCTACACCAAGAAGAAATGCAGATGATAAACGGGTATTCAATGGACAAATATACTAGTACTGACTTGTGATTACATTTTCACGCAATTTGGGTGCATAGATCCTGAGAAATCAGTACCCACAACAACCACCTCTGGCCGTAATAACGGCCTTGATACGCCTGGGCATTGAGTCAAACAGAGCTTGGATGGCGTGGACAGGTACAGCTGCCCATGCAGCTTCGACACGATACCACAGTTCATCAAGAGTAGTAACTGGCGTATTGTGGCGAGCCAGTAGCTCGGCCACCATTGACCAGACGATTTCAATTGGTGAGAGATCTGGAGAATGTGCTGGACAGGGCAGCAATCGAACATTTTCTGTATCCAAAAAAGGCCAGTACAGGACCTGCAACATGAGGTCGTGCATTATCCATCTGAAATGTAGGGTTTCGCAGGTATCGAATGAAGGGTAGAGCCACGGGTCGTAACACATCTGAAATGTACTGTTCAAAGTGCCGTCAATGCGAACAAGAGGTGACCGAGACGTGTAATCAGTGGCACCCCATACCATCACCCCGGGTGATACGCCAGTATGGCGATGACTAATGCCCGCTTCCAATGTGCGATCACCGCAATGTCACCAAACATGGATGCGACCATCATGATGCTGTAAACAGCACCTGGATTCATCCGAAAAAATTACGTTCTGCCATTCGTGCACCCAGGTTCTTCGTTGAGTACACCATCGCAGGCGCTCCTTTCTGTGATGCAGCGTTAAGGGTAACCGCAGCTATGGTCTCCGAGCTGATAGTCCATGCTGCTGCAAACGTCGTCGAACTGTTCGTGCAGATGGTTGTTGTCTTGCAAACGTCCCCATCTGTTGACTCAGGGATCGAGACGGCTGCACGATCCATTACAACCATGCGGATAAGATGCCTGTCCTCATCTCGAGTGCTAGTGATACGACGCCGTTGGGATCCCTCACGGCGTTCGGTATTACCCTCCTGAACCCACCGATTCCATAGTCTGCTGACGGTCATTGGATCTCGACCAACGCGAGCAGCAATGTCGCGATACGATAAACCGCAATAGCGATAGGCTACAATCCGACCTTTATCAAAGTCGGAAACGTGATGGGACGCATTTCTCCTCCTTACACCAGGCATCACAACAACGTTTCACCAGGCAACGCCAGTCAACTGCTGTTTGTGTATGAGAAATCGGTTGGAAACTTTCCTCATGTCAGCACGTTGTAGGTGTCACCACCGGCGCCAACCTTGTGTGAATGCCCTGAAAAGCTAATAATTTGCATATCACAGCATCCTCTTCCTGTTTGTTAAATTTCGCGTCTGTAGCACGTCATCTTCGTGGAGTAACAATTTTAATGGTCAGCAGTGTACATAAAAAATATTAAACTTAAATAATTTCTATTAAGGGGGCTAATAATCGGATGGCTTTAAAGTAGCCTAGATTGGAAATTTGGGAGGGATTGCATGAAATAACTCTATGATCGCAATTAAGAAACACGTGGCCATTTGTTTTCTAGCTAAATTTGTTCAAAACCCAAAGGGTATCAATGGTTCAAATGGCTTTGAGCACTATGCGACTTAACTTCCGAGGTCATCAGTTCCCTAGAACTTAGAACTAATTAAACCTAACTAACCTAAGGACATCACACACATCCATGCCCGAGGTAGGATTCGAACCTGCGACCGGAGCGGTCGCTCGGCTCCAGACCGTAGCGCCTAGAACCGCACGGCCTCTCCGGCCGGCCCCAAAGGGTATCAAATGAAGAACATAATTGTAAGGGAATGCTGCTGCGAGACACTTATTACACAATACGGCACGCACTTCGTGAATTATAACTCAGGCGTTGGAAATGTGTAGGAAAGGAAACATAAAGAATTGGTTCAAATGGCTCTGAGCACTATGGGACTTAATATCTGTGGTCATCAGCCCCTTATAACTCAGAACTACTTAATCCTAACTAACCTAAGGACATCACACACATCCATGCCCGAGGCACGATTCGAACCTGCGACCGTAGCAGTCCCTCGGTTCCGGACTGAGCGCCTAGAACCGCTAGACCACCGACAGAAAGAATTCATCAAACGCACGTAATAGGTACATTCACACTCGTTATGAATAGAGAGAGAAGAATAGAAGCTGTAATGGTATTTCCATACACCAAACGTTCACGTATTGTGTAAGAGACTGATTACAATGACGGAAAAAAATCGCAACACCAAGACGGAGTTGTGTGACATAAACGAAAGTTGGTAGGCGTGTTTCTGTATCTTAAACATGGTGGTATTCACATCTGACACTACTCGCGTAAGAGGGGTGCTAGTAGCGCCTCTATAAGGATGTAAATCAGGTTTGCTTGAAATACGTGCATTAACGGTCGTGAGCTTTTGTTACCTTAGATAATGGACGTGGTGCGTTGTCGTTAGTCAAGAATGCCTTTAAGGCGACAAAGACTGCATTTTCAACATCTCACTGATTTCAGTAAGGCCGTATAACAGGGCCACGAGGAGCTGGGAGTTCCTTCTGCGATATTACAGAAAGGCTTGTGGTCACGATAATGTACTGTCACAAGAACACCGGGCTCCACACGGTCGCATGCCACTACCCAGAAGGAAGACCATCGTGATCGGCTTAAGGCTTTGGAGCATCGTATCGCATCTGCAGCAGCCGTTAGAGCAGCAGTTGGCACCCCAGTGATACAACGAACTGTTACGAATCGCTTACTTCAAGGACGGCGCCGAGCCAGATGTCATATCGCGTGAATACCACTGGCGACAAACCTCCGCCATTTGCGACCTCAATCGGTCAAGTGAGAGCTCATTGTAGGACACGGTAGAGGTCAACTGTGTTTTTTGATGAAAGCTGGTTCTGCGTCTCTACAAATGATGACTCACTGTTGGTTATACAGAAACCAGTTGAGGGCCTGGAAGCCACCTGTCTTCCTGAACCTACATCTGGTGTTATACTCTGAGATACTGTTTCATATAACAGCAAGAGCTCTCTCATCGATATCTCATGCACCGCGACTGCAGGTTTGTACGTCTGTCTAGTGATTCGACCTGCTGTGCTGCCATTCATGAACAGCATTCCAGCGGGTGTTTTCCAACAGGATAACGCTCGCCCACGTACCGCTGTTGTCACCCGACATACTTTACAGAGTAGCATATTGCCTTGTCCTGCTCGATAACTACATCTGTTTCCAGTCGAGCACATACAACGTATCATTAGATGACAACTCAAGCGTCGTCTAGAAACAGCATTAACATTCCCTGTAATGACTGACCAAGTGCGAGAGGCGTGGAACTTCATCACAAAAACTGGCATTTGGTACGTGTACAACACAATCCATGTACGTTTGCATATTTGCATTCGACATTCTGGGCTTTACTCCGGTTATTAATGTACCAGCATTTCACATTTGCAATGGCTTATCTCGCGCTTACATTAACCTGTGATCTTACAATACCTAGATAAATATATTCCCGAAATTTTATTACTGTTGCGAATTTTTTCAGTCACTTTTCTTTTACCGGTCAACCATATCGTCAGAGCCGCACGGGGCAGACGCGCGGTCTACGGTGCCATGCCACGGTTTGCGTGGCTCCGCTCGTTGGAGATTCGAGTCCTCCCTGGGCCATGGGTGTGTGTGTTGTCGTTAGTGTAAGTTAGTTTAAGTTACATTAAGTAGTATGTAACGCTAGGGACGGATGACCTTAGCAGTTTGGTCCAATAGGAACTTACCACAAATTTCTAGTTTGCACGTCGTCAGTTACTTAATTCGAAATTTCCAACTTCGGGAATACGAAAAATGTAGTGATTAAATACACAAACATTTGGAACAAAATAATTTGGCACACGATATAGAATTGTGATTGAATGGTGAACTTGAATACTCCTACAACCATACGAATCAGAGATGAAAAAAGTCCTGCTTTAATAAACGAGAGTAAAAACTACTGGTTTCGCCATAAATATTACTAGAAAGGAACATGGTTACCAAGAAGATTTAATATTGATAGTAAGTAAGAAATGATTGTCTTGCTTCAAAACCTCACCATGGTACAAAAATAGTCGTGGTATATCTCAGAGAAAGTACACAACGAGAACAGTGAACACGCGACAGATATTCGTGTGAAATGAAATCACGCCCATAGGAAAGATTATTACAAAGGCTGCAGCAAAAGAAGATGGAATACCAGAGATGAAGGCTCAGTGTGTCACATGAGAAACACTTGGGTGCGAACACGCCATCTCGCAGATTACAACAAACACGAAACTCACGAAATGAAATGAAACCGAATGACAGAAAATGAATTCAATCACGAACATACAAAAACAAACACACAAATTCGCACATAACAGGCACACAAATTACGTGGATTTAGACATAGGTAGACTAAAACACTCTCCCATAGTTAAGTTCCGACAGGATTAAAGATCACTCCAAAGAAACGGAATATTAATAGACATGATATCACTCCTTAATTGAAATGAATTATACGGCATGACTTGCAATGGTTACACCTGAAAGAAACGCATTAGAATCTCATCTAAAGTAAGTCTTACACATAGCAATTTCCCAACTTACATTATTGGAGATGACCTCAAAGAACAGTTTCACTTACTGAAGCACCAGAGTGTAGTGAGACCATCACACTACCGGATCGGGGTTCATAGGTAACAGCAGAAGCAGTCAGAAAAAATACGCGCCAGGTACCTGCACCAACACACAGAACAGCTGCTGTCCAGTAGCCACTAATCTCTCATTGACCCAACATAGTTCTATCCAAAGTCTTCACAAAAGACGTGTAAAATGCCATTATCTTGAAAAGAACCGGTGGTCGAGAACCAAAACAGTTTGAAGCTTCACACAGAAACTCAAGCACTCTCTCTACCAAACTAAAGAAGAATTAGGAAAAGAATCTCAGAAACAGAGCAGGGATACATAACAAACATGGTTATAAAATGGTTCAAATGGCTCTGAGCACTATGGGACTTAACTTCTAAGGTCATCAGTCCCCTAGAACTTAGAACTACTTAAACCTAACTAACCTAAGGACATCACACACATCCATGCCCGAGGCAGGAGTCGAACCTGCGAGCGTAGCAGTCGCGCGGTTCCGGACTGAGCGCCTAGAACAAACATGGTTATACGAGTACATAAACAATTAATAGACATATAGGTGCATGAAACATAAAACATATATTGGTCAATTACAAGATATGAATACTGAAATGTCGTTATGAATGAAGCACTCTGCTTTTCATTTTTCTCTCCATTTTAGAGGATACATACTGTTAGAGCTGCTAAGAAATATCGGAAAACCGAAAGATCAGCGCAACCAATGAAACGGCTGACATATCGAAGTTTCTAATGTTTTTCCTAAGCATACTTTCTACCACCGTTATGCTTAGCCAACTCTGTAATGGACGTAAAGGTAAGCCTACGCTCTTAGTTCAGTTCGATAGCGCGCTGTATCTCCGGTGGCTGGTGCTACGGCGTTACCTGTGTACGCTGTTCCAACTAACGTGCCTCAAAGAATTATTTAAATCTTAGACCGTACCCGCGTTGCCTGCCACTCTATTGCGAGACAAGATGGTCAACGCGGAAAGCTACCCACTGACATGCGATAGGCGGTATTTCAGACTTACGCTATGCCATCTCGTTGTTATATCATGTGTTCTCTTTTGCACAATATTGCGTCACTGCCGAAGTCTTCTCGTGCAGTACGCTTAAGCCTTCTTTGTGATCCAGTACGGCATTTCTGATGTAAGAGGTTGCATGACCGATAACAATGTGAAAATCGTCTGCACCTCGAAATTGGAGCATAATGTAAATCTCTGCTGTCACCATTGGAACTCTGATATGCTCCAGGTATATTTACGATTCCAGTTGTTAATACATACCACAAATTTCAACGCCTGTTCTCAACTATATATTCTCGAAAGCATTAGAAGTACATATTCAGAACATACGTACTCATAGAACACAGCTATATAAAACGAGTTTGAAAAAAATGTTCAAATGTGTGTGAAATCTTATGGTACTTAACTGCTAAGGTCATCAGTCCCTAAGCTTACACATTACTTAACCTAAATTATCCTAAGGACAAACACACACATACCCATGCCCGAGGGAGGACTCGAACCTCCACCGGGACCAGCCTCAAGGTCCATGACTGCAGCGCCCTAGACCGCTCGGCTAATTCCGCACGGGTAAAACGAGTTTATGATGGAAATTTGGTACAGTGAATTTTAAATGTAAGCTTTTCGATGAAGTTCTTGTGGCCTTCCTTAACAAGAAATATACTTTTTCTTCAGCACGTTACATGTGACTACTTGCTGTATACTCTCATCGCTTAAAGGATGTGCTCCACATGTCTTCGTCACATTTCGCTGCAGTACCGCACTCGTCTTTGCTGTGAATTGCAAATTTTTTGAAAAACCTGTGGATAATTTCGTAAATCTTGACGGGCCTATGAATCATTTGCACCGTTTCTTCAACCTTATCAATTCTAGTGTTGATATGAGATCTGGAGACTGTGGCGGCCAGGGAAGATACGACAGTTCATCTTCGTGCTCACAAAATCAGCCCTGGACGATGCAGCCCGCCTGAACACGGCCCTGTCCTCTTGGGACATAGCATCACCGTTGGGGAACCAACATTGTACCATCCGAGGGACCTGATGAGCAAAAATGGTCGCATATTCCTTGGCAGTAACGCGACTCAGGTCTCCACCTAACTCACGCCATGCTTCACTCTTGGGGCCTAAACTCGACAAGAAGTTGGAAAAAGTGTGAAAAAAAAAGACTTTTCCGACCAAATGATACTCTTCCATTGCTCCATAGTCGAGGTTTAATGGCTTCGGCGCCAGGTTTTGCCATCACAAGCATTTGAATCACAGATGTGTGCTTTTAGAATTCGAGCTCCCTCCGCGGTTCCTTGCTTATGGAGCCCCCTCCATGTTATTTTGGGGGTACCTCTTGAAACACCAAACACTTCGGCTACCATGGTTACGGAAGTACCCACCACGCGAACACCAACAATCTGCCCACGTTCAAATCGCTTAGCTCCGACATAATGCACTCAGAACGCTGTTCTGACTACGACTGACCCTTGCAGCATGTTAAGGACAGCTGCAGTTGCCGTTCGTGGTCAGGCACAATAGTGCAAACGGGAGGCATGGCTAGCATCTGCATTTATACTGAAGTGTCTATTTCTCGTGATGTTTCCATCTTTTTGCCCACCCATGTGTAGGTAAACGTGGATAAGAAATTAAACGAAAGTATGGGCAGAGTCCATATATGCCCTTGGAAGTGTCTTACAGTTTAAAATCTGTTCCACGTTCTCCTGCTATTTTTACTTCTCTTCTTTTGACTAATAACGAAACCCAGCCACCCATCACAATTAAATTTTCGTCTGTCTTACCTATCTGAATAATTTGCCTTATCTCATCATACATTCTTTCAATCTCTTCATCATATTTGGAGTTGCATAAAAAGTTCTCGGTTTACTTGCCGCGTCAAATTTGGATAAAATCCCAAGCTTTCGATGACTACCTCCGTCATCTTCGTCAGGGGTAAAACTGACTGTCGTGGACCGGTGAGGCTTCCGCTTTTATAAGCAGTGGACGGCTTCTCATTGGCTGGATGACGTCACGGTGAAACCGATGCGTACTGAGGTGGCGGCCTCTATATCCAAAGATTTTGTTTGCGCGCTTTATCCGGCGTTGCTTGCAGCGCCATCCATCGCAACAGGCGGAGAACTGCGAGGAATGTAAGAAGTCTCCCTCTGCGCTCTTTCTATATCAATTGCGCGCTTCCATGCTTTACTGAGTGCATAACCGGAATCTCTGTTGAAATTATTTTCACAGAGTCTAATTTCAACTGCTTCCCTGATGACAGAGTCCCAATAGTTTGAAGCGTGAGCAAGTAGTCTTGTTTCATCGAATAAAATCTTATGTTTATTTAACAAACTGTGCTCAGCGACCGCTGATTTTTCTAGATACCTGTATTTCAGGTGACGCTGATGTTCCACACTGCGATCGGCGACAGTTCTTATAGACTGGCCCACATAACTTTTGCCACACTCGCAAGGAATGCTGTAAATTCCCGGTACTCTCAGGCCAAGATTATCTTTCACGGGTCGCAGCATTTCCTTAATCTTCCTGGGTGGCCGGAAGACTGGTCTGATTCCTTGCCGGCTCAGGACTCTGCCGATCTTGCTGGTCGTTGCACCGCAGAATGGTAGCCGTGCGATGTGTTGGTCCTCTTGATCTGTTCGAACAGCGTTCTTTCTTGGTTTCTTCGCCAGAGTAGATCTGATATCACGATCAGAATAACCATTTTTTATGAATACCGTCGTCAGATGGTTAAGCTCGGAGCCGAGATGATCCTTGTCCGAAATAGTCCTTGCTCTGTGAACCAAGGTGTTCAGCATAGCTCTCTTCTGAGCTGGGTGGTGAAAACTACGCGCGTTTAGATATAAATCTGTATGCGTCGGTTTTCTGTGCACAGAATGTCCGAGACGTCCATCTGATTTTCGCTCCACCAGTACATCTAAGAAGGGTAACTTTCCATCCTTCTCCACCTCCACTGTAAATCTTATGTTCTGATGTATACCATTCAAATGTTCAACAAACTGCTGCAGTGCCTCATTGCCATGTGGCCAGATTAAAAATGTATCGTCAACATATCTGAAGAAGCAGGATGGACGTAAGGGAGCACTGTTCGAACAGATCAAGAGGACCAACAAATCGCACGGCTACCATTCTGCGGTGCAACGACCAGCAAGATCGGCAGAGTCCTGAGCCGGCAAGGAATCAGACCAGTCTTCCGGCCACCCAGGAAGATTAAGGAAATGCTGCGACCCGTGAAAGATAATCTTGGCCTGAGAGTACCGGGAATTTACAGCATTCCTTGCGAGTGTGGCAAAAGTTATGTGGGCCAGTCTATAAGAACTGTCGCCGATCGCAGTGTGGAACATCAGCGTCACCTGAAATACAGGTATCTAGAAAAATCAGCGGTCGCTGAGCACAGTTTGTTAAATAAACATAAGATTTTATTCGATGAAACAAGACTACTTGCTCACGCTTCAAACTATTGGGACTCTGTCATCAGGGAAGCAGTTGAAATTAGACTCTGTGAAAATAATTTCAACAGAGATTCCGGTTATGCACTCAGTAAAGCATGGAAGCGCGCAATTGATATAGAAAGAGCGCAGAGGGAGACTTCTTACATTCCTCGCAGTTCTCCGCCTGTTGCGATGGATGGCGCTGCAAGCAACGCCGGATAAAGCGCGCAAACAAAATCTTTGGATATAGAGGCCGCCACCTCAGTACGCATCGGTTTCACCGTGACGTCATCCAGCCAATGAGAAGCCGTCCACTGCTTATAAAAGCGGAAGCCTCACCGGTCCACGACAGTCAGTTTTACCCCTGACGAAGATGACGGAGGTAGTCATCGAAAGCTTGGGATTTTATCCAAATTTGACGCGGCAAGTAAACCGAGAACTTTTTATGCAAGGACTCCGTCGCGAAAGACTTCGTAGTCATATTTGGAGTTAGTTTCTATATAAACTTGCACGACTGCGGTGGGTGTTGGCTTGTACAGGGTGTTTCAAAAATGACCGGTATATTTGAAACGGCAATAAAAACTAAACTAGCAGCGATAGAAATACACCGTTTGTTGCAGTATGCTTGGGACAACAGTACATTTTCAGGTAGACAAACTTTCGAAATTACAGTAGTTACAATTTTCAACAACAGATGGCGCTGCAGGTGATGTGAAAGATATAGAAGTCAACGCAGTCTGTGGGTGCGCCATTCTGTACGTCGTCTTTCTGCTGTAAGCGTGTGCTGTTCACAACGTGCAAGTGTGCTGTAGACAACATGGTTTATTCCTTAGAACAGAGGATTTTTCTGGTGTTGGAATTCCACCGCCTAGAACACAGTGTTGTTGCAACAAGACGAAGTTTTCAACGGAGGTTTAATGTAACCAAAGGATCGAAAAGCGATACAATAAAGGATCTGTTTGAAAAATTTCAACGGACTGGGAACGTGACGGATGAACGTGCTGGAAAGGTAGGGCGACCGCGTACGGCAACCACAGAGGGCAACGCGCAGCTAGTGCAGCGGGTGATCCAACAGCGGCCTCGGGTTTCCGTTCGCCGTGTTGCAGCTGCGGTCCAAATGACGCCAACGTCCACGTATCGTCTCATGCGCCAGAGTTTACACCTCTATCCATACAAAATACAAACGCGGCAACCCCTCAGCGCCGCTACCATTGCTGCACGAGAGACATCCGCTAACGATATAGTGCACAGGATTGATGACGGCGATATGCATGTGGGCAGCATTTGGATTACTGACGAAGCTTATTTTTACCTGGACGTCTTCGTCAATAAACAGAACTGGCGCATATGGGGAACCGAAAAGCCCCATGTTGCAGTCCCATCGTCCCTGCATCCTCAAAAAGTACTGGTCTGGGCCGCCATTTCTTCCAAAGGAATCATTGGCCCATTTTTCAGATCCGAAACGATTACTGCATCACGCTATCTGGACATTCTTCGTGAATTTGTGGCGGTACAAACTGCCTTAGACGACACTGCGAACACCTCGTGGTTTATGCAAGATGGTGTCCGGCCACATCGCACGGCCGACGTCTTTAATTTCCTGAATGAATATTTCGATGATCGTGTGATTGCTTTGGGCTATCCGAAACATACAGGAGGCGGCGTGGATTGGCCTCCCTATTCGCCAGACATGAACCCCTGTGATTCTTTCTGTGGGGACACTTGAAAGACCAGGTGTACCGCCAGAATCCAGAAACAATTGAACAGCTGAAGCAGTACATCTCATCTGCATGTGAAGCCATTCCGCCAGACACGTTGTCAAAGGTTTCGGGTAATTTCATTCAGAGACTACGCCATATTACTGCTACGCATGGTGGATATGTGGAAAATATCGTACTATAGAGTTTCCCAGACCGCAGCGCCATCTGTTGTTGAAAATTGTAACTACTGTAATTTCGAAAGTTTGTCCGCCTGAAAATGTACTGTTGTCCCAAGCATATTGCAACAAACGGTGTATTTCTATCGCTGCTCGTATAGTTTTTATTGCCGTTTCAAATATACCGGTAATTTTTGAAACACCCTGTATCTATACTGGCTATGTTAATACCTTCACCACGTAGTACTTGGAACTTACAAGCATTCCTATTATCTTATTCATTTTAGGCTTCCTGTTAGATTCTGTGTCGATATCCCAGTACTTAGCTCACCAGAGGTCCTACTTTTCCTTCTACCGCAATTTATTAATTCCCACTAGATGTAACTTTAATGGAACCATCTCCCTTTTTAAGTTCTCCAATATGCCTGCCCGATTAAAGGATCTAAAATTCCACGCTCAGACCGCTAGAATGCCTATCTTGTTTTCCTGCTGATGACGTCCTCCAGAGTAGTCCCCGCACAAAGATCCAAATTGGGGAAATGTTTTGCCTTCGGAATAAATTATTCAAGAGGACGTCTTCATCATTGAGCCATACAGCAGAGCTCCATTCCTTAAAAGAAAACAACATCGGCCGTAGCTTCACGTCGGTTTCATCCGTTCGCAGTACCAGAACATCAATGCCATCTTGGCCGATGTTATAAGGCCAGATCAATCATCCAGACTGTTGCTCCTGCGACTACTGAAAAGGCTGCTCCTCAGAAGCCACTGGTTTGCCATCTCCACAGATACCCCGACATTGTGCTTGCACCTACAATACGGGCATCTGTATTGTTGAGGTAGGTAAGTCACTACACCTCTGCAAAGTCCATTGACCAGGGGGAAATAGTAAAATATAGTACTTTATGGACTCATTTCGATCGAATTTATGAGTGTGCCAAACAAATACTTTTTTAGAAGTGCCAAGACGTTCAGAGAGCTTTAGTTGTCAAATTTCATATCTAATGCAAGCACCTTGATAAATCAGAGTGCAGTATTACCATGAATTCACTAAAATCCAGACAACCCGTGAAGTTTCATGTCGTCCCTCCTTTCAGTGTGCTATGTAGCGTATTGAATCAGTTGCTCAAGAGAGTTGTCGCAGAAAACATGTTGAACTACTTCACTAGACCGTCTGTTCGTATCACCTGCAATAAATCTTAGAGGTACAAGTGCATACTCAGTAGGTGATTGTCACCAAATTAACTCTGACTGAGTCTCCGGCTGTAAATGCGTGGCTCAGGTGGCAGGCAAAATATTCGGTTGTTATTATCATCATTATTAAACTTCCTGGCAGATTAAAACTGTGTGCCGGATCGAGACTCGAACTGGGGACCTTTCTTTCAGGAGTGCTAGTTCTTCAAGGTTTTCAGAAGAGTTTCTGTGGAGTTTCGAAAGTGGGAGACGAGGTACTGGCACAATTGAAGCTGTGAGGACGGGTCAACGGGTCGTGAGTCGTGCTTGGGTAGCTCAGATGGTAGAGCACTTGCCCGCGAAAGGCAAAGGTCTCGAGTTGGAGTCTCGGTCCGGCACACAGATTTAATCTGCCAAGAAGTTTCACATCAGCGCACACTCAGCTGCAGAGTGAAAATCTCATTCTGGAATTATCATTATTGTTATTATTGAGTTCGCTTGGACCAATTATTCACGTTCAGATAACTTCGCAGATTAAATTTGTATCTCGATAGACATCATGCTTGTATTTCTGTCGACTGAAACGACGTCTAAGGTGATTAGGTGTTCACACTGAGTAGATGATAAGAAATCCTGTTTGCGTACGTCTTGAAATATGCAAATATGTTTGACACGAGAACGATGTCTTTTTGACAGGAGAGCTCTTACTTGAGAACGGCGCAGTAACCGAAATCGCGACTTTTAATAACAGTCCAGGCTGAAAATGTCATCTCTAAAACATTGACAAATTTCTCTTCTCTTCTCTAACAAGTTTCAGGGGTTTAACGTCTCGTCGACATCGGGGTCATTAGAGGCTGTCACGTTTTCTCTATGGTATTCGTGGGTGACGTACTTCCGAATGTTTAGCCGAGTTCGCCGGCCAGTGTGGCCGAGCGGTTCTAGGCGCTTCAGTCTGGAACCGCTACGGTCGCAGGTTCGAATCCTACTTCGGGCATGGATGAGTGTGATGTCCTTAGGTTAGTTAGGTTGAAGTAGTTCTAAGTTCTAGGGGAAGGCAACGGCCTTGCCGCAGTGGACACACCGGTTCCCGTGAGATCACCGAAGTTAAGCGCTGTTGGGCGTGGCCAGCACTTGGATGGGTGACCATCCAGCCGCCATGCGCTGTTGCCATTTTCGGGGTGCACTCAGCCTCGTGATGACACTTGAGGAGCTACTCGACCGAATAGTAGCGGCTCCGGTCAAAGAAAACCATCATAACGACCAGGAGAGTGGTGTACTGACCACACGCCCCTCCTATCCGCGCCGGCCGCGGTGGCCGTGCGGTTCTAGGCGCTCCAGTCCGGAGCCGCGCTGCTGCTACGGTCGCAGGTTCGAATCCTGCCTCGGGCATGGGTGTGTGTGATGTCCTTAGGTTAGTTAGGTTTAAGTAGTTCTAAGTTCTAGGCGACTGATGACCACAGCAGTTGAGTCCCATAGTGCTCAGAGCCATTTGAACCATTTTGAACCCTCCTATCCGCATCCTCAGCTGAGGATGACACGGCGGTCAGATGGTCCCGATGGGCCACTTGTGGCCTGAAGGAGTGCCAACTTCTAGGGGACTGATGACCTCAGATGTTAAGTCCCATAGTGCTCAGAGCCATTTTAGCCGAGTTCTTATTTCCATTTTTCTGCACGATATTTCGACGATCGAACCAGTGATCTCCTTCAGCTGTTGCGAGCTGTGTTGCTATGCGTACTCGTCGCCTGAACTAGAGTGGCTGAAGATTCGCTGCTTGAACTTCAACCAGACTGCTTGTAGTCCGGGCAGATAGACTGCACAGTGATACACTCCCCTCCCCCAATCACCTCCACACACACACCGAGAAATTCATATCTCTTTGTATTTAGGGATTAAAAGTTAAAATAATGTCTGGATTTAAATTATCGTTTGGACTGGTGTAATGTAATAACTAATAAGCTTGTACTGTTTGACATATTTCAACTGTGCCGGTGGATGCCGTTTACGAAATTTTGAATCAACAACCGACGAATCGTGATAACTCGGCATATACCGATACGCGCAAAAGAATCTGTCTAAATACAAAGGCTTCCACCTGCTATACACTAGAAAAAGGCCATTGTTGTAATAAATTTCAGCGTGTGTTCTGCAGCTATTTTAACGGTTAATCAATCAACAGCTTTCTATGGAAGAGTGACGTGATTATGCAGTGTGTTTGCAATTCTATATAAGGAGGTTTTAGTAAAGAAATACAATGTTGAAACAACAAACTTGATTTCCTTTCTTTTCTAATAAAATACAGCGTATTGCCAATCTCTAGGACGTCATCCTAAAAAAAAGTGTTGAATGCGAGATTAAGAACCAGAAAAAATGGGAGCGTCGGTACAAATGGTTGTACTTGAAAATTGTGTGAAATACGTTTAAAAAATGATATCGAAGATTTAAAAAAAAAGACAAATAAACAGGGCGTTTCTTCGCTTCTGTACCTTTCAATAAATTTAGGAAAGTTACTTGAAGCACGGCAAAATTAGAAAGTGCACCAATTAGAAAAACATACGAAATCCGTTGAACTTGAAAATTGCGCTCTAATTCATGTACAGGTAATTAAACAAAATGTCATTGAAAAAATGTAAAATCGCCAAGCAGTGTCTTCTCCGATTCGAAGTGTGTATTTCCTTAGTAGGGAAGAACTCTCCCACACAGCAAAACATGAGCCTCTAGCTCGTGAGATAGTACTAAAAAGCGACATAAATCTTGAAAGGTGGGCGAAAGGCCCACATGTGTTAGCAAATATACTACTTCAGAATTATTAAATTGCATTGATGAGTTTTTAGACAATCTAGATGAAACAATTCCCCATGATAAATATTTTCCTTAATGGAAGGCGAAACTGCAAGGGTTTCTTGTTAAAGTGAATTGCCTTCGCAAGTTGGTTATGCCGCATCGTCTCCATCTTTTGAAGTGAAGGAAAAGTTTTTATATCTGGTTGAACTGAAAAGTACTATAATTGAATCCATATTTACAGTAGCTGATAGTGAACTACGGAAACGAAAATTTTCTTAAGGCAAATTAGTAGTAGCACTCTTTCGATGGTGCTGTTAATTTTAGCGGTTCTATCAATGAGATCCACACTCGATTATCAGAAGAAAGGGCGAACGAAATGCTATACATTCACTGGAGAGCACGTGTTTTGTCAATTGCTAGCACCAACTGGAAGAACAAACATCCTGTAACAAAACAACATTACTTATTGTTAAGGACATCTATAAACTTTTTCATGCTTCTCCGAAACAAGAAAATGTAGGCCTATTGCATGAAATTCAGTGTGCTCTTAGAACAACTTGTTTGAAAAATGCCCGAAACTGTCGAAATCCCTGTTGATACCCGCTGATTTAATTTCCACAGTTCATCCTGTGTTCCTGTGCTACAAGAGCATTACGATGACTTGTGAACATATACACAAGGACGAAGCGGGTTTCATATGTTCGGCAGGAGGAATCTTGTTAGAAATGATGAGTTACAATTTTATTGTAGGTTTGGTGCGTTTGGACGATGCAGTTAATGCCGTCTCAAATTTAAGTAAAGCTTTGGAATAACAATCACTCAAAATTTCACTACTTCCTGTAATTGTCTTAGGAACTCTGGAACATTTAAGACACATCGAGTGCCTTTGCGATTGCGGTGAAAATAGCTCGGAAAATCAAATGCTAAATAAAATTAAAAAACTACAGCTGGACACAACAGAATTTAAAGTGTGCCATTGACGGACAACAAGAAACAAAGCATGAAAAACTTAAGAAAATTTATGAAAAGTTAATTACTGAAATTAAGCAATGGTTCAATGACAAGGCTGCAAAAGTGATAGAACTAAGTACATATTTGGAAAGTTTTAGAACGTTTCAAGAATTTAACGATAATAATTTTAAAGAACCGTGCATGATGTTAGGACTCAAAATTTTGTGTTATTTTTAGTTCGTTGCTCGTAATGAATGAGAAGAATTGTCTTCTGAAGCTTCTTTTATCTTAAGGGCAGACATCGGCTATGAAGCACTAAGGACTCGCTGAATATCTGCTGTGTATTCCCGTTTCCATCTCCAGTGTTGAAAAGTCATCCAGCACATTGAATAGGGTGATGGGAAAATTAAGAATGAGGATTGTCAGGATATGCTTCAAGCTTGTGTTAAGGTGACAACCGAAGGCGATGAGGGACCCACACAAATTTTCATTGATGATGTCATCAACAGGTGTGCTATAAAAAAAAGCCTCGACGCATTACTTTGGTGCAGATGTAAGTTATTGATGGAGTCGTATTATTTTGTTAATTCTGATAATTTTATTCTTGAAGATAATTAATTAACATAGGCTATGCATACTGTGTTGTTTCTAATATTTATGTAGTTGTGTTCTGTTCTCTACGTCAAGTGGTGTGCTTTAATTGTGTGTACATGCGGAGTTCATTAAACTGCATAATTTGTAGGGAAAGGTGCTTATAGTTACACATCAAATGACGCCACACACACTAAAGCGATAACACAACTTATCACAGGCAAATTATTTGAAGGATTAATGCCCTCAATATGCAACACGCAAAAGGCGGTGCGAAGCGCTGTACTAGCTTGTATGTTAGTAAGATATCTCAGGTTCTTTTTGCATTACAATTTCATTGATATTAATACTGCTTTAATAGCAAGGGTTCGCGTAGAGAAATATTATTGTATGGCGCATTTATCACTGATCATTTCAGAGTAAGTTAATTTCTGCGAATTTACGTAGCTGAGATAAAAGATAGCCGTTATGCGGTAACCACAACAATTTAATGGAAACTTCTGTTTTGTAAATAAATTAAAATAACACTGAAGCTAAATAATATAATTAAAATGCAAACTTTGTAAATTATTGCCGCGGCTCTGTGCCATATAATATTGTAAATATTCAAATGAGACGTTGCGGCCGTGCAAATGGCCGACAATAGGCTCGCGCTGTATTGGGCTTTCTGATATTCTGAAAAAATAAGTCGTTAGTTTTCTAACGTTTAGGGATGCTGAAGATACATAAATAAGAGTTTTAAGAGAAAATAAACATATATGTTTAACCAAAATACAGCGTATGTACACTTACGTCTATCCTCATCCAAGATCAAGACTAGAGTAAGGAAGTACACAAAATCATTCGACTGTTTCACAGTTATTAATACTTTCAGCATAGAACAAAGAATATTATACGTAATAAATCGATATTGTTTTTAAACATAATTACTTTGAATGATAAATGTTTTTCTGTACATTTTTCGTACGTCTTTCAAGAATCATAAAAACTCATAGCACTGTTCGTAATTCCATATGAATAAATATTGTTCTCCCAAAGGGAACCAGTGCAATACATTAAAATCATCCACACCCCCCCCCCCCCCCCAGAGTAAAGCGGCTCTATTCATCACCAAGTGTGCACAATAACATGGCTCGAAGCACCTGAAGATGACGACTAAGTTGGTAGTCGAAATGTAGCGCAGGAAAGTGGAGACAACAAATCGGCCGAAGACCCGAAAGTAAACCACAGATTTCTTTTCTCTCATGAGGAGAGTCATTTGTTGGCTCACAGGGGAGTTTGAAATTCTGAGGCAGAGTGTCGGTTGGTGCAGGCGTGGCCACTGGGACAATGAGGATCAGGGGCTGCTAGGTTGCTTCCCGCGGCGCGGACCGCCGGCCAAGTTCAGGGACAGCCGGAGCTCTGCGGACACGCCCGGCCTCCGCTAATGGGGCAGCGGCAGCCGAAAGGCCGGCAAAAAGCGGAGCCGGTCGGCGAACTCGTGGGCAGCCCAGGGCAGAAGCCGCCAAGGACGGGGGCCGACCGCTCCGTATATAAGGGACCACTGGACACCGCCGGGGCATCACTCGAGTTCCGAGGTTCCACTGCTCTCTGGCCGCAGCTCGTCTCCAACCACCTCCGCCGACACCATGAAGGCTTTCGTAAGTACCACGTGACCAAGTGGCACAGGCCGCTCCTAACCGTAACCTGCATAATCTACGTCTAACGCTGCTTGCTCAAAACCGCTGAAAATTGTAATATTCTTATCTTGCACGGACCCTCCACTACTTTCGGATTTTTGCGTGTGAGACGGTATCTTACCGTAACGCGGGAACTGTTTATTTCTTGACTTTCTTGACGTTTCAGCTCTACGTTTGTCTGATTGTCCAGTCCTGTAGAGCACCAAAAGTTTGCTCTTTTCTAGTACTCGTGGTATGTTCTCCATTTCCGCAGTAGGTGCCTGGTTCATGAGAAGTTTTAGTTCATCAAGTCTCACGGTAAATCCAACTACATTGGGCCTCTTGGGCATGAAGTGACATCTTTTCCCAAGCTGTCGATGTCAGTCTACGTTACCGTAACTTTTACCTTTATTTAATGACTTTTCTATCACCAGACCCCTCCCATCTATAAGATTCACAATCACGTTTGGTCTAGGGCTTCTAGGTCTAGCTCTGCTTTCTTCGGACTGTTGAAACTATCAATGCGTAGACCAATTCTTTTCGTATCGAACGGTAACGCATTTAATCTCAAGACCATTTTATTACATCATACCAATCATAGTGCAGATTTCTTTGGAAAACAGAGACAGCGTAATTAATGTAGAAATTCAAAATAGAATCTGTCTTGAGTCTTCTCAATAGAATTTACACTTTATTAATGTTCATTTCGAATTCACAGCTTTATCTTCCGGTCTTTAGTCGTAAGGACATTAACTGCATTGTCAACACGCCAGAAAGGCATATCTGTGAGAGTTACAGTGGGTTCTTAATTGTAATTTGCGAAATTTTTGTGGAACATACGTAGAATTACAGATGAAATGCTTAGATTTTTGTTAAAGCTTGCAGTATACCATAGACTGTCGCTGATTTCTGTCCTATAGTAATGCTGGTCCGTTGCACCACTAAAGGTTTGTTCCAGTCCAGTACTCGTGGTAAGTTCTCCTACTCCGCAACTCGTTCAGTGAGAAATTGTAGATGAGGTACCCTCCAGACATACGCAGGTATATTGAGCTCCGGAAGAGCGCTTCTAGGGCATGAAACAGTAGTTGATTTCAATGTCTGACTGGCGGTCGCGTTCTCAAACGATACCATATTCCTTCGTATATTTACACGTGTTATATTACACTTATTTACATAGAGGATCACCTGGTAATCTACATCTACATGACTGCTCTGCGGTTCACACGTGATTGCCTGGCAGAGCGTTTATCTAACCCCTGTCAGATTATGGTTTTTTTTTAGATAAAATTATTTTAGATACAGGAAAATCCTTTTGAGTTCGAAAACCATTGGACAAATACCGTAGTTTTACTAAGCAGTTGTCTTTGATCACAGTGCTGAGAATCGAATAGTATAGTTAACGATCATAACTTTCAGGATTTAAATTATAGTTCCACCTTCAAAAACATTCCCAGGCTTACTAACTTTCTGAAATATTTTAACCGATTGTAATTGATTTTCTATTTGTTCAAAATCATTCGAAACCAATATCGCACAAAATATATTTTATTCAAGGCAACCGGTTTCAACAGACTTAGCTGCCATCTTCAGGTTTTAAACATTTATTGTAGTAAAACATTTTCTATTTCTTAGATACCTGTAGGACTTTATCACGCAAAAGTTCGCAAGCATTTTAAGATGTAAGATGTACTTACATTTTTTAATCAGGATACTGTTTCCTGGTATATTATTCTGTCAAGAGAAGACTTCAGTCAGATCCATGTTGTGGCAGTAAAACTGTTACATAAAACAGCAGCATTTTTAGTATCGTGAGGAAGATGCCGAAACGTACCTGACACGATGAAACTAATGAAAGTGAGGCTTCCTCGTCTATGCTAGGACGCCTCGCTGTCTTATCTCAGAATACAGGCGCACATGAGTACACAGCCTCTCTTTCTGCCATGCTTTTCCCAGATGTTGATTGGCTACCACAGAGTGCATTTTATGAGGAACCCGATTTCCGATGGAAGAATTCTCGTTTGATTTTGTCGACTATTTATGTCATATATTCGTGAAATTATCTCTTAATAAAAAACTACAGAGCTGTAATGAGTTTGAAACTCATAGATTATAGCAAGGACGGACTGGTATATGGACTTCATCACATTGTTTTGATTTTTAAACCCTGTTGCCGAGGGAAAGAATTTCTTTTTGAGAATTTTATGTTGTCTGTTGTTGAATGAGTGACACTATGCCTGAGGATGGTTAGAGTCTCAGCTTTTTCTTGAAGTTCACAAGCTGCTATTAAGTTATTTAGGTAAGAACACAGTCATCTCAGTAGTGCTATTATTCCTTGATTCTACTTGGTACACAAGTTCGTATAGGCAATGCTTATGGCTTTTTCGTGCGAATTTCATATTACTCGAACAAAGAACACAGAACCCATAGCAATTCCGGAGGGACAGTGATTGTTCGTTTTAATATTATTTTCAAATGTAGGCAGTTTGTCTGTTTTACTGTTTTATACGCTCAGACTGAATTTTAGCTTTCCTGAGGCAACTGTTGTGTGAAGTTTGTACGAGTAAGTTAAGGGAGACTGTGAGAGTTCACCATTCGTCTACTCTGGGTGACCTTTATGAATAAATCTAAAATGACTCCGTTTCATGCATTAGATCTATGAAGATCGATATTCGTGTTTTTCTTTTTTTAAACTTCTATTTATTTACGGGTATCAGTTAAAGTTACTGGAAATATGTGGTGGCAAATCTAATTACGAAGAGTAGAAGGATTATGCCGTAACTTTTGTTCATGATCAGTTTCCTGTGTAAAAGCGAAAGCCAGAGATGTAAACGCGAACACGGTCACGCAGCGACGTCTTTTTCTCATTATATGTTTTCAGTAATGAGAGGAAATACATCTCCGATTATCTCAAGTTGTCAAAATTAAACACTATACTCCATGTGTGACATAGGAAATGGGGGATGCCCTTGTGAATACATAATAAGACATGCTCATTTTCATGTATGGAATATCGTCTTTCGTTAGTCACTCATTTTTCAGCTACATCCAAAAGCTCTCCTGTGAAGAGGAGAAGGATCCATCACTTCTATTCTTCCTCGTGGTACTTTCTTTTGTTAGTAGAACGTAGTATGGAACATGCGCACCGACAAAACACTGTAGACTAAGAAAATTATATATTTAACACCCTCCCGGGCAGGCTAAAGCTTCATAGAGTTCTGACAGTAGTACTATATTGCGAATACTGTGTGAATCTTCATGTTCTCACTATGTATTAGTTTATCCATAAAGTAGGGGCAATTCAGCCAAGCCAAACTCAGTTTTTTTGACCGAATTCTCGGAATTTCGTGGATTTATTTACTGTACCTCAAAAGGTAAAGCCAGGATTCAGGGCAGGATACTTCTAATTTGCAGGATGTTTTGACTTATCACATACACTCAAAGTAGCCTACTGACTGCCAAAAGTAAAATAATTGAGTCTCTCCTGTGGCTAAGTCACTCTTCATTAAACGTGTTCACTCAGAGTGCAGTAGAAGATCTTCTGTGGAAGATGTGTTGAGCAGCCAGCTTTCAGTCTTCTCCTGTCACATATTCTGCTTGTTCGATAGAGAGGATAATAATCTCGAAGGGCAGATACGAGGGCTCGAGTACTGATCTAACACAGTTTTAATTTGTAATATAGTAACTCCCTCATTGTTTCCAGGACATTCTTACATTTTCTACTGATTGTGATTGGTCTGAGGTATTAGAAAAACTGGTATCCTGATGACTCTTGAATTGAACTATTTAGGTCTTTCTACATGCACACATCCATAAAATTACGTATTTGAAGCACCTGTAGTTATTGTATCAGCCACCATTATCATTGTCGGTGATTCTAGACATTGCAACAATTTCCCCTAGGTATAATTTCTGGAGAGAAACATCCCTAATGTAGCAGTGAGGTGTAAATACTATTTAGAAGACATTTCTAAATACATTTAAATAATTTTGGACTGAGTACAGTCCCCTGAGGAACATACAAAGATATTCACATATCTGATAAAGCTTTGTCATCTTGTATGGGATAGTCTAGTCTAGCTCCCAGATATAGCTACATCTGAGCGCAGATCCTACTGGTTTAAGGAAAATGTATGTCATCCAAATGAGTGGACCCCATTACTTTTTTGATGCGGTAAGCTGCTCTGCTGAGTTGGCATGACATTGTGTGCTTCCTGCAGGTGTGCGCCGTCCTGATGGCCCTGCTGGTGGCCGTGGCCTTCGCCGCTGAGGAGAAGGACCTGAAGGGCTCCGAGGCAGTGTACGTGGCGTCGCCCTACGCGGCCACCTATGGCTACTACGGCTACCCCTACGCCGCCGCCTACCGTGCCGCCCCCGTCGTCAGCGCCTACTCCGCCTACCCCTACGCCGCCTACCCCTACTACTACCGCTGAGGTCTCCGAGAGACTCCGCAGCTGACCACTCAACACATGACGGATCAACGCCACACCCAAACACACTTGCCTTATAGCACACTTTTTTAAAAATACAACTGTTTCACAAAACAATATCAGTGTGTACGTTTATTATTTCTCTCTACATTAATAATCCCTTGCACATGATTCCCTTACAGTCTTCCTCAAACTAAAGCAGCATCTTCAGATTTATGGACAGTTCCTCAGCTGTGTAAAAACGTTGGAAAGGCTGAGTGGTACTAAAAGATAGAGAGTAAACGAGGGTATAAATCTCTTGAACAAGTCACATACACAGCAAAAACTATTTTTCCAAACACAGCTGAGTCAAAAGGTATCTTTTGCCAGCATTAAGAAAATACAAGATCACAAAGGTAATGAAATTGGCCTTATAACCAAAGTTGATCAAAATCATCACACTCGCCACACTAGACTTCCCGCGCTGAATATGAAATAAGTAAAAACGTCTCTGAAGATAATCAATGGAACCGGGGAATGAAAGCATTATCTCCCCATGCGACTCCATGAATGGACGTTTAATAGTTATACATTAGACTGAGACTTATAATGAATTTTGTGTAACTTTTAATATACAACGTGTGCTAATTTCAAGGTGTCAGGCCACTTAAATACTCCGAGCTCCTCTGAGTTTTCATCTTAAACTGGGACACCCGTTATTTTACAGCTCTAAAACCAGATTCATACACTGGATGCCGATATTGTACTTCACATTTGCCGAATACGAAAAGAGCAATTGTCCATTACTTCCACAAAGCTATAAATTATGCATACTTTGGGTAGTATCCATTCAGTCAAATTATTTTATTAAATAAAGGAAGTTGTCTTATATTCTCAACTTTCACTCAATCCAAAAAAATGTCTCACATACAAACAATTTGTGCACCTCTCCAGAGGCCAAACTGCGAAAATGATATCAAATTGTTAATACTTTCTTCTTTTGCCGCTCTTTTACACACACTTTTCTCATTTGGACACATCTGGCACTTGTTGCCAATTTTTCTATGTCACTTACTACGCACTGCGTTCTCTGAATGCAAAATAGCCGGCAGAACTTTCACCAGCGCACATAAATATACGCTGATCAACGATTAAATGAGAGTTAGCTATTATTTGATAAGATAGGTATTATACCACTTCAGTTATTAGAGTAATTTGGCACCGTAAGTGCCATGATACATTAGTAGCTGCAGACACGATTATTACTTATCTCATAAAAGACAAATAATAGTTTGTTTTCTGATCCACAACATAAACAGCACTGAGGTAACCACTGACGAAGAATGGTTGGTTCAAATGGCTCTGAGCACTATGGGACTTAGAACTACTTAAACCTAACTAACCTAAGGACATCACAAACATCCACGCCCGAGGCAGGATTCGAACCTGCGACAGTAGCAGTCGCGCGGTTCCAGACTGTAGCGCCCAGAACCGCTCGGCCACTTCAGCCGGCGACGAAGAATGGCTGCAAATATTAACAATGTATTGGCGGTAATGGATCTGAAAGAAGAGAAGAGCGAGGAGGACGAAAAAGAGAAACATGGCAGGACACGAGTAATGAAGAGAGGAGGATAAAAGGACATCACTAATTGAGAAACACTAAAAGAAACAAGCGGAACTGGGAAAACAAGTGAATACACTGCCTCACAAAAAAACCGAAGCACTCTGAAGGGAAGGACACGTAATGAAAATTCAGGAGTTGAGAAGTTTATGGTATTTCAGTGATTACAAATCGAATCAAATTAACAAAGAACTTGGCTTGACTTTTCCATACGACGTTGCACCCCCTCGAGCTTTGATTGATGCACTGATTCGGTTGGGAAGGGTTCATAAAGCTGTTGGATCCTCTCCTGAATCAAGCTGGTCAACAACTCTTGTACCTGATCCTTGTCACCCTGGACACTGGCACTAAGATGGAGTTGACATCCCAGATGTACCCTACACACATTCTATTGGGAACAGATCTAGGAATCCTGCTGGCAATAGGAGTTGCTCACCATCACACAAACGTTAATACATTACACTACATTTATCGTTTTCCATGGATCCCTTGGAGAGGAGTCTCTGCGATGTGGAAAGAGTGAAAGGTTTTTTTCTCTTTTTTCTTTTTCTCAGGTACATGTATATTGTACAATTCTAGCGCAAACAGAGTTATCAGCTATAATCATTGTGAAGATATTCATCAACAAAAAATGGTTCAAATGGCTCTGAGCACTATGGGACTCAACTGCTGTGGTCATAAGTCCCCTAGAACTTAGAACTACTTAAACCTAACTAACCTAAGGACAGCACACAACACCCAGCCATCACGAGGCAGAGAAAATCCCTGACCCCGCCGGGAATCGAACCCGGGAACCCGGGCGTGGGAAGCGAGAACGCTACCGCACGACCACGAGATGCGGGCTATTCATCAACTGAGTAGAAGGAGTTAACCAACAGGAAGTTCTCTAATTCATTCTGAAACCGATCTTTATCACTTACAAGACCTTTGATATGCTCTGGTAAGTTATTCAATATATGAGTACTCATGTATTTGACTCCTTTTTGTACTAATGTTAAGCTTTTATAATCCTTATACAGATTGTTTTTGGTTCTGGTATTATAATCATGTTTTGCACTATTTTATGTAAAAAGAGACACGTTGGAAATGACAAAGGACAACAGTGAATATGTGTACTGAGAAGTAGTAGGCAGAATACCAAGTTTCTTAAAGACGTCTCTGCATGATTATCTAGGATTGAGACCAGATATAATTCTAATAACTCGTTTCTGAATTTTGAAAATGTTCTCTTTTTGAGGGGAGGTTCCCCAAAAGATAATTCAATAACTGATTAATGAATGGAAGTAGGCCAAATAAACTAACTTCTTCATTTTTAAATCACCTGTTTCTGTTATCATGTGTACTGATAATGTAGCTGAACTAAGGCCTTTCATTAAGTTTGTGAGTTTTCCAATTTAGGTTGTGGTCAATTTGTAGCCCTAAAAATTAGATACTGTCCACACCTTTAATTTCGTTGTTTGAATACATTATACTCATATGGTCAGTTATTCTTTGTGAGGTTCTAAACTGTATGTACTGGGTATTGTCAAAATTCAGTGACAATCCATTTGCTGTAAACCACCCA
The DNA here is from genome assembly GCF_023898315.1 of Schistocerca nitens. Lineage (NCBI taxonomy): Eukaryota > Metazoa > Arthropoda > Insecta > Orthoptera > Acrididae > Schistocerca > Schistocerca nitens. The sequence goes on from NC_064617.1 coordinate 914,380,532, forward strand.
TTGATACAAATATTTCATCAGATTATTGCTCTGTGACATCACGGGTACTCTTTTTTATACCAATACTTGTATCATCTGCGAATAAGACAAAATTTGCATTTTGTGACACTGCACATGGAACAACAAGGGACATAAAATAGAGTCCTGGGGTACCCCTTGTCTGATGGCTTCATATTTTGGATAACTATTGCTATGTGGTATGCCTGATACAGACACATACTGTTTTCTATTAAAGATATAGGCTGAGAACCATGAGCCTGCTACTCCTGTTATCCCATAATACTTTAACTTTTGTATGAGCTATCTATCTATATCTATATCTATATCCGTACTCCGCAAGCCACCTGACGGTGTGTGGCGGAGGGTACCTTGAGTACCTCTATCGGTTCTCCCTTCTATTCCAGTCTCGTATTGTTCGTGTAAAGAAGGATTGTCGGTATGCTTCTGTGTGGGCTCTAATCTCTCTGATTTTATCCTCATTGTCTCTTCGCGAGATATACGTAGGAGGGAGCAATATACTGCTGGACTCTTCGGTGAAGGTATGTTCTCGAAACTTTAACAAAAGCCCGTACCGAGCTACTGAGCGTCTCTCCTGCTGAGTCTCCCACTGGAGTTTATCCATCATCTCCGTAACGCTTTCGCGATTACTAAATGATCCTGTAACGAAGTGCGCTGCTCTCCGTTGGATCTTCTCTATCTGTTCTATCAACCCTATCTGGTACGGATCCCACACTGCTGAGCAGTATTCAAGCAGTGGGCGAACAATCGTACTGTAACCTACTTCCTTTGTTTTCGGATTGCATTTCATTAGGATTCTTCCAATGAATCTCAGTCTGGGATCTGCTTCACCAACGATTAACTTTATATGATCATTCCATTTTAAATCACTCCTATTCGTACTCCCAGATAATTTATGGAATTAACTGCTTCCAGTTGCTGACCTGCTATATTGTAGCTAAATGATAAGGGATCTTTCTTTCTATGTATTCGTAGCACATTACACTTGCCTACATTGTGATTCAATTGCCATTCCCTGCACCATGCGTCAATTCGCTGCAGATGCTCCTGCATTTCAGTTCAATTTTCCAATGTTACAACCTCTCGATATACCACAGCACCATCCGCAAAATGCCTCAGTGAACTTCCGATGTCAACCACAAGGTCATTTATGTATATTGTGAATAGCAACGGTCCTACGACACTCCCCTGCGGCACACCTGAAATCACTCTTACTTCGGAAGACTTCTCTCCATTGAGAATGACATGCTGCGTTCTGTTATCTAGGAACTCTTCGATCCAATCACACAATTGGTCTGATAGTCCATATGCTCTTACTTTGTTCATTAAACGACTGTGGAGAACTGTATCGAACGCCTTGCGGAAGTCATGAAACACGGCATCTACCTGGGAACCCGTATCTATGGCCCTCTGAGTCTCGTGGACGAATAGCGTGAGCTGGGTTTCACACGACCGTCTTTTTCTAAACCTATGCTGATTCCTACAGAGTAGATTTCTAGTCTCCAGAAAAGTCATTATACTCTAACATAATACGTGTTCCAATATTCTACAACTGATCGACGTTAGAGATATAGGTCTATAGTTCTGCACATCTGTTCGACGTCCCTTCTTGAAAACGGGGATGCTACGCTCTTCTAGAGACCTACGGTACACCGCTGTAAGAAGGGGGGCAAGTTGCTTCCCGTACTCTGTGTAAAATCGAGCTTGTATCCCATCAGGTCCAGCGGCCTTTCCTCTTTTGAGCGATTTTAACTTTCTCTATCCCTCTGTCGTCTATTTCGATATCTACCATTTTGTCATCTGTGAGACAATCTAGAGAAGGAACTACAGCGCAGTCTTCCTCTGTGAAACAGCTTTGGAAAAAGACATTTAGTATTTCGGCCTTTCGTCTGTCATCCTCTATTTCAGTACCATTTTGGTCACAGAGTGTCTGGACATTTTGTTTCGATCCACCTACCGCTTTGACATAAGACCAAAATTTCTTAGGATTTTCTGCCAAGTCAGTACATAGAACTTTACTTTCGAATTCATTGAACGCCTCTCGCATAGCCCTCCTCACACTTCATTTCGCTTCGCGTAATTTTTGTTTGTCTGCAAGGCTTTGGCTATGTTTATGTTTGCTGTGAAGTTCCCTTTGCTTCCGCAGCAGTTTTCTAACTCGGTTGTTGTACCACGGTGGCTCTTTTCCATCTCTTACGATCTTGCTTGGCACATACTCATCTAATGCGTATTGTACGATAGTTTTGAACTTTGTCCACTGATCCTCAGCACTATCTGTACTTGAGACAAAACTTGTTTTGAGCCGTCAGGTACTCTGTAATCTGTTTTTTGTCACTTTTGCTTAACAGAAAAATCTTCCTAACTTTAATATTTCTATTTACGGCTGAAATCATCGATGCAGTAACCGCTTTATGATCGCTGATTCCCTGTTCTGCGTTAACTGTTTCAAATAGTTCGGGTCTGTTTGTGACCAGAAGGTCTAATATGTTATCGCCACGAGTCGGTTCTCTCTTTAACTGCTCAAGGTAATTTTCAGATAAAGCGCTTAAAAAATTTCACTGAATTCTTTGTCCCTGCCACCCGTTATGAATGTTTCAGTCTCCCATTCTATATCCGGCAAATTAAAATCTCCACCCAAAACTATAACATGGTGGGGAAATCTACTCGAAATATTTTCCAAATTATCCTTCAGGTGCTCAGCCACAACAGCTGCTGAGCCAGGGGGCCTATAGAGACATCCAATTACCATATCTGAGCCTGCTTTAACCGTGACCTTCACCCAAATTATTTCATATTTCGGATCTCCGGCAATTTCCTTCGATATTATTGCACTTCTTATCGCTATAAACACGCCTCCCCCTTCACTGTCCAGCCTGTCTCTGCGGTATACATTCCAATCTGAGTTTAGGATTTCATTACTGTTTACGTCTGGTTTCAGCCAACTTTCTGTCCCTAGTACTACATGGGCATTGTGACCGCTTATTAATGAGAGCAATTCTGAGACCTTTCTATAGACGCTCCTGCAGTTTACTATTAGCACATTAATATTGTTATTCCCTGTTGCATTTTGCCTACTCCTACCTTGCCGCGTCTCAGGAGGCCTCTTGTCGGGCCTAGGGAGGGAATTCTCTAACCTAAAAAACCCACATGTGCACTCCACACGTACTCCGCTACCCTTGTAGCCACTTCCTGCGTGTAGTGCACGCCTGACCTATTCAGGAGGACCCTACATTACTCCGATAGCGGAGGTCGAGAAATTTGCATCCCAGAGCTCCGCAGAATCGTCTGAGCCTCTGGTTTAAGCCTTCTACTCGGCTCCAAACCAGAGGACCGCGATCGGTTCTGGGAACGATACTACAAATAGTTAGCTCAGATTCCACCCCGCGAGCGAGGCTTTCCGCCTTTACCAATTCCGCCAACCGCCTGTACGAACTGAGTATGACCTCTGAACCCAGACGGCAGGAGTCATTGGTGCCGACATGAGCAACAATTTGCAGTTGGGTGCACCCAGTGCTCTCTATCGCCGCCGGCAGGGCCTCCTCCACATCTCAGATGAGAACCCCCGGCAAGCAGACAGAGTGAACACTGGCCTTCTTCCCCGACCTTTTCGCTATTTCCCTAAGGGGCTAACGTTGGAGCTCCCAATAACTAATAAACCCCTCCCCCCGTGAGCCTGCTCGAACCTTGCTGAAAGAGCGGCCACATGTCCACTCACAGGCAGAGCGGGCGATGCCACACGGCCAACCTCTGCATTGACCCTCCGCCTCGTGCGCCGCGAACGCCGCTGAACCCGCCACTCCCCTTGGGGAGAGGGTGGCTCAACCGCGCCCGGTACCCGCGAAGATGTCTCGCAGCAGGGACAGTGGGTGAAGCATGTAACACCTGGGGTGTACCATGCGACGCACCAGACTCCCCACTGCCGGTACACTCCGAGGCAGCAGCCTGAAGACGGCTGACCACGGCCATCAACACGTTCAGCTGTTCGCGAACAGTGGCCAGCTCCTCCTACGTCCGTACATAGCAGTCACAAAAAATGGTTCAAATGGCTCTGAGCACTATGGGACTCAACTGCTGTGGTCATAAGTCCCCTAGAACTTAGAACTACTTAAACCTAACTAACCTAAGGACAGCACACAACACCCAGCCATCACGAGGCAGAGAAAATCCCTGACCCCGCCGGGAATCGAACCCGGGAACCCGGGCGTGGGAAGCGAGAACGCTACCGCACGACCACGAGATGCGGGCATAGCAGTCACACATCCTATCCATCCTAAGAAATCAATTTACTGTAGAGAGTTAATCAACTTTTAACTAGACTGCTAATTCACTAAAGGCGGCTGATAGTTGACTAAACTGTGGTTGCAAGACACTTCTTGTAGAAAACAATGAAAATGATAAGTTTACAGTCCTTTCCGAAATCCAAACTGGTTGCGAATGAGAATATTTTTCTCCACTAAGTGTTCATAAAGTCTATTGTACATAACCCTTTGAAACACTTTTGAAAATATTGCCAATAATGAAGTGGGATGGAAGTTTTCCACTGATGATTTGTCTCCTTTTTTGTGTAATGGTTTGACAATAGCATATTTAAGCCTATCTGGAAAAGTACCACTGTGGAGGGTTTCATTACATAAGTAACTCAATAGAGACGTATGACACTTACGGACAAGTATTGTTCTGTTGGAAATTGGCACCACAATATTGTCATACAAGAGGTAACACATGAGGACCCAGAGTTCCCTCAGTCAGTACGACCTGTGAGTTACTGTCAAACAGGTGGTTCCCCATACCATGACGCCCCCCGTAACACAACTGTGCCTTTCCAAAACACTGTAAAAAGTGACCTCTCCACTGGTCGCCATTGTGTCTGATGGTGCTCATCCAGGCCAGTGCAGAACCGTAGTTCATTCCTGAAAACGTGATGCCATTCATGAGCAACCCATGATTCCTGGTCACGGGAACCATTTGCATTGTGGTGTTGAGAGCAGCCTATGCATGGGTTAATAATTCTGCAGTCCAGTTTCTGCTAGCCTCCGACCACTGGTGCGGGATTACACAGAATATTCAGGGAGTCCATTACTTGTTCATTGATGGCAGGTGCGTATTTCATGCGGCTGCGATATACTTGGTGCAGTTTGGTGATCTTCCTGGTGGAAGTCAGATGTAGTCGACCAGACACTTGACAACGAATATGCGTAGCGCCACATCCCCATGCAGAACAAAATTAGGTCACTGTCACATCCGAATGCTCCACATATCTGGGTATTGCACGATTCGAACAGCCAACCAAATGGAGACCTACAGTGAGGTCACTCAAAATCTGTCGTGTGGCGATAACGCAGTCTGGCGCGAGTACGACGCATCTCTTCGTTTTTCATAGTGATCTCTCAATTTCTGACGTTGTTCACGCCGGTTATATGCCCTAGTAGGCCTTGTAACAAAACAAAACATAAACAACACTAAACACGAACAACACTAATGCACTCTGGTGGTCTTTCAACTTACCACAGAGAAGTTTAGTTTTAGTTAGTTACGTTCTCGTCGATAGTGTGTAGGTGTACGTAGTTGCAACATCCGATCATTTCTGGATGCAGCAGTTTTTGTCAGCCAGTGCATACGTTTCATTTTTTGGACAGAGTTAAAAGACTGTGTAAATTTTTTCGGAAAAATTGCGAAAATAATAAGAGAAAGTGCACGGTTTTTTTTCCTTAAATGTAACACGATACTGAACTGTGCCTGGAGATGAATGACCATCTTCCAGATACCGGCATTACGATGGAGAAGGAGTTTGAGAAATGTTTGGTTTATGAACTGGAACAGCTGGGCTTCTAGCTAAGTTACATTTCATATTGCGACTATGATCAGATGACAGCGATTTGATATGTGATATGTGCATATCGAGAAATAGATGAAATAGACATAAAATGGGGTAGTCGTGTAATTTGGCCACCTGCAACCATTCTAAATGGCACTTGGTACTGGAACAATATCTTGACTGCAACTGTTCCAGTCTTTTCGCGACATCCTTAGAGAACACCTAACATATACAGTTTTCCTGCATTGGTCTGAAGCATTTGGTCCCAATATTTGTAAATGTATTTCCGATACTCCATACACATCTTACAAGCGACAAGTGACTCTTTTTCTGATCTTTCTCTTTTACATTCAGTTCCTGAGTATGCATTTTATGTAGCAGCCACTGTAACTTTAAACCATCATTAATTAGAGTAATATTTAGGTTCAGTTTGTCACAGATTTATTTTCAGTACGGAACAAATGTCACACCGAAGAGAAGGAGGCATATTCTTAAAAATCTACAACAGCTGCAATACTATTGCCGTTTTGGACTTAGTACATCCTCGATATGATGATAAAAAGTCGCAGGGTCAGATTCCTCATGTGACAGCTCTCGGCTTGGAGAGTCAGTATTTCACTTTCGGCCAAGATTACCCAGTCCACCCACATGTATCAAATGGCAAAAACACATACACCTATTATATTGAGACGGAGGTTGTACACCATCTGATTAGAACTTTCCAGACACCTATCAGTGGACATTAATATGAGGTGTGTCCACCTTCTCCTTTATGGGGTCCGCAGCTCGTAGTTTCACAGTCGCGTTCTCGCTTCGCAAGCACAGGGTGCCAGGTTCGATTCCCAGAAGGGTCAGGGATTTTCACCTGCCTCGAGATGACTGGATGATTGTGTTGTCCTCATCATTTCATCATCATTCATGAAAATAATGAGTTTGGACTGAGCAAAGGTTGGGAATTTGTACGGGCGCTGATAACCGCGCAGTTGAGCGCCCTACAAACTAAACATCATCATCATCTCCTTTATGGTGGGTTGACTCCGTTGGAGTGTACTAATGTCTGGAGGAATGGCAGCTAATTCTTCCTAAAAAAACCGAAATCAGGGCAAGGAACGATGTCTCCCACTGGGATTCTGGAGCGATGTCGAAATTCTAACTCATCTCACAGACATTCGGTTTGGTTTAGCTCGGGACTCCGGGCAGTCAGTCCATTTCAAGGCGTTATTGCCCACAAACAGTTACCTCACAATTGCTGCAATACGAGGTCTACGTACCAACCACGAAATGCACCCTCACACCATAACATCGCCTTCTCCATACTTCACTGTTGGCACTGCACAGGACGGCAGATAATGTTCTCCAGACATTCGCCAAACCCAAACCCTTCTGTCAGATTGTCAGAGGACATGGCGTGACTCATCACTCCAAATCACTCGTTCTCCGTCATCCACCATCGAGTGGCGTCAGTATTTGGACCATGTCAGGCGTCACTAACATTGACTACAAAAATGTGTGGTTTATGGGGAACTTCTCAACCATTGGACGCCATTCTTTCTTACTCTTTGCGAACAGTCACATTGTCAGCTGGACTGCTGATAACACTTTGGAACTCTACGAGAGATTCTTCTGTTGATTTCATGCCATATCTTACAACCCCCATCCGCATTGCTCGATGGTCTCTATCACTCAGTACATAAGGTGTGTCTGGTCTTGGTTTAGTTGTGGTTGTTCCTTCGGGTTTTCACTTCACAATCACACCACCAACACTCGACCTGAGTAGATCTGGAAGGGTTGTAATGTCCCTGATGGATGTGTTGCTGAGTTGACAGCCAGTGACTGGATCACATTCGATGTCACTGAGCATTCCTTACCGACCCAGTCTACTGTTGCTGCTTCTTTGCCGATAACACAGCACTCCCCTCCTCGTTTTATGTTGGCGAGTCCGCTGCTTGCCATATCTAGTGGTCAATTATGTATTACACAGAGGCTTCTGGATACTGAGTAGGTCCTTTTTACGCTCTTCGGCCGCTATTAAAAAAGAGTCCATTACTTGTTCAAGCTTTACATTTAGACGTTTCGAGCACGGCCTAGCATGAGAATATCTGACAAAAACATCTGTCACCATGAAAGAACAATTTATAGATGACATATTAAGACTGAACCTACTTGAATTCGTTGGAAACCAAGTTTACACACCAGGGGAAAGAAATTAACTTACAGTATTGTGTAAAAGAGTATCCATCGTCATAACGGTACTCAGTTAACCAGCACCACATACTCTAGTTACAAAACTAGCTATAACATGGCACCAAGTGGCATGGTTTTCGTAGAGTTGGGATCTTGCATTAAACGTCGAGATACAATAATTAACAAATTCAGTCCCAGAAACAACTGTAGAAACATAAAATAGCAATAAACATTTTAGAGGAAAATTAAGAATCACAGTTAGAAGTGTGGAAATCAAACTATATCATTAACACTTGTGATGACCAAGAGCTGATGTGAAGGGTAGAAAGGGAGGACAGAGGGGACTCTGTAGAAAGGCATAAAACAATCTTAGGTCATGCAAGTGACAGCTAGCGACAAACACCATTGTAAATCTGTAACTACAAGTCTACTAGGTATTGCGCCACTAGTAAACTATTGTTTCCTTTCCATACAAATAAAAGCACTCCGTCTTCAGGCCACGTGTGGCCTACCGGGACCATCCGACCGCCGTGTCATCCTCAGTGGTGGATGCAGATAGGAGGGGCGTGGGGTCAGCACACCGCTCTCCCGGTCGTTATGATGGTATTCTTGACCGAAGCCGCTACTATTCGGCAGAGTAGCTCCTCAATTGGCATCACGAGGCTGAGTGCACCCCGAAAAATGGCAACAGCGCATGGCGGCCTGGATGGTCACCCATCCAAGTGCTGGGTACGCCCCATAGCCCTTAACTTCAGTGATATCACGGGAGCCGTTGCAACCATTGTGGCAAAGCTGTTGCCCTTCCCATACAAATAGTAATAAAATTTCTGAAATGCCCATACCACGACTAGTACTTCCAGCTCTGTAGTAGTATAAGACCTTTCACAGTCTGGTGAAATCCGACTTGCAAAGGACGCACAAAAAACTACAGCTGAGGGTTCAGTTATAAGTCCATACTTTGAAGATGTATGAGGACGACATAAAATTTGAGAACATACTGGCAATGTCTTAATTGCTTCAAACGATTTCTGACATTCTGGTGTCCACTGGCAAAGTACATCTTTCCTCAACAATCAAAGCAAAGTTCTGGGATTCATAGACTGATCTGAAAGCGATTATTCTTTTTTAGTTCCTGGTACTTCAAAATTATTAATCGCTCGTATCTTGCCACTATGAGATAGAATACCTTCCGAATTGAGGAGCTGACCAAGACACTTGACTCATATTTGAGAAAAATGTGACTTTTTGTGATTAGCTGTAATCCCACTTCGATTAAATGTTGGTGAGATGACCAAGAAACCTGATTCGTATTAGACAAAAATGTGACATTTTATGATTAGCTGTAATGCCAGTTTGCTTAAATGTCTAGCACTTGTGAAAGTAGGGTAATTTGTTCCTCCAATGCAGTTGTTGCCAATAGAAGGTCATCCACAACTGAAGTTAGTTGAGTCCTAAGTTCTGGTCCCAACACTGTGTCTAATGCCTACATTAAAGTCTTGAGGTAATGCTCAACCCAAAGGGAAGAATCAAATGGTTCAAATGGCTCTGAGCACTATGGGACTTAACTTCAAAGGTCATCAGTCCCCTAGAACTTAGAACTACTTAAACCTAACTAACCTAAGGACATCACACACATCCATGCCCGAGGCAGGATTCGAGCCTGCGACCGTAGCGGTCGCGCGGTTCCAGACTGTAGCGCCTTTAACCGCTTGGCCACCACGGCCGGCAAGGGAAGAATCCTGAACTAACATGACCTTTCAGTATAAATGTAGGCAGTATATTTCCTTGGCTCTGGTTTTATTGGTCCTTGCCAATATGAAGCTCAGAGATCGATGTTTGTTGAGTATTTTACCCCATGAAACTTTTGTATTAACGCACCCACATTCTCCAGGCGTCTCCAAACTCGTACAATAATCTTGGTAATCACCCAAGCATCGAATACAAAATGCGTCTTTCCACCTGGTCTAGTCACTACAGAAAGGAGATACAATATGGCCTGGTGGATGTCTCTATCAAATCCCAACATCCTCTAAATTTCGTCTTCAACAGTCTACCATAGTGGCCAAGGAGCTACATAAAAGATGTGGCAAACGTTTGGTGAGGAAACACATCTAAAAGGTATGTATATATCCTTTAATGATACCTGGCCGTTCCTCAAAAACATCCGAATGTTGCAATACGATGTCTGTCAATTGCTGTTATTGTAAAGGTCAAGGTGCCGCACTTCTCATAATGTTTACTGGATTTCTTTGTAATGTAGAAGCACACAAATTTTCCAGACAGTAAATTCTGCATGTAATGGCGTCTCTCACAAATAACACATAGATGATTCTGCCTGCAATATTTTCCACGACTCCTTTCTTGCTTAGTAAGCTCTAATCAGGTTACCACCCTGTTGATCTGGCATGAGATATGACCCTCTGAAAAGTCGAACTTGATGTCCCATTTTCTAGAGAAAAGTCCTCACTGAGGATATAGTCTACTATTAAACCTTCAATAACTAAAACATTTATCAGTTATTAACGTCGGAACTGTCTAAGCTTCAGAGTTTCTTTCCCATAAGCACTGTAGCATAGACTTATGTGGTGGCAGTCACCTCAGGATTTCAATTCGTGTTGTTTCTCGGCTCTATTTGAAATGGATCTGCATTTCCACAATATGATTCAGTGCTCGAGGTTTCACGTACAATGTATTACTATCCTGTACTCCTATCGCACTTGTTCTACTTCTTCAAACACCTTCTCTACTTGGCAAGTCATCAGTTTTCCATTGTTCGAGATTCGAATCTCTCTGTCGCTTAATCCTACGTAGCTCCTCCTGAAGTTCTGAATCACAAGTAAGTTTGCAACCACCAACTTAATCTTTCCATCTACATTTTGTTTAACTTCCACTTCACTTGTCTCAGACTAAGTATTTATCTCTGAGGAAAAGTATGGCTTACGTTCGTCAGACTTTTCCGGTATCCTTTTCTGATGGCCTGAATTAATGTTGGGTACCTATACAACTTACTCCGCAACAGGAGGAGTGGTGCTTTCAGGCCGAGTTTTCTGTCGTTGTGGAAACTGTTCCTGTCACTTTTTTAGTTCTGTTATTTCAGTTACTAATTCTGTAACTCTTGGAGCAATATTTGCCTGTTGCCGTGCAGTCCCAGTTACTTCGCTCTATTAGACAATAAAATCCTTCTCAGAGGGTAAATTTGTTAAGTCATCCTGACTGGGTAGATCGGCAAAGTCCTCCTTAGTGGTCATTTCGACTGTCTAGCGGAAAGTAACCTTAACTGTCTTAAAGTTTCTATCTCTGGGTCACACGCAGTTGGATCTGCCTTTCCTGCTTCTTCTAAAGCCTGCACATTTGATTGTTGTTGTTCCATCTCAAATTGATATCTAGTTTTCACCAACACACATAGAAATTCTACATAACTTAACAGCCTCACTGCCCGCATCTCGTGGTCGTGCGGTAGCGTTCTCGCTTCCCACGCCCGGGTTCCCGGGTTCGATTCCCAGCGGGGTCAGGGATTTTCTCTGCCTCGTGATGGCTGGGTGTTGTGTGCTGTCCTTAGGTTAGTTAGGTTTAAGTAGTTCTAAGTTCTAGGGGACTGATTACCATAGATGTTAAGTCCCATAGTGCTCAGAGCCATTTTGAACAGCCTCACTTTCGAGAAACAGTAAGTTCACTCTGATAGCTAAAGTCACAGTAAATAAAATATTTACTCGCTGCACTGAGATACTGACTATATATAGAGGAAAGTTTAATACCACTATTAACAGACTGTTTTCCCGGCTGGACAGCCGCGCGGTCTGTGGCAACGGTCCGCGCGGCTCCCCCTGTCAGAGGTTCGAGTCCTCCCACGGGAATGGGTATGTGTGTTGTCCTTAGCGTAAGTTAGTTTAAGTTAGATTAAGTAGTGTGTAAGCTTAGCTGCTGCAGCCGAAAGGCCGGCAAAAAGCGGAGCCGGTCGGCGAACCCGTGGGCAGCCCAGGGCAGAAGCCGCCAAGGACGGGGGCCGTCCGCGCCGTATATAAGGGACCACTGGCCACCGCTGGGCATCACTCGAGTTCCGAGGTTCCTCTGCTCTCTGGCCGCAGCTCGTCTCCAACCACCTCCGCCGACACCATGAAGGCTTTCGTAAGTACCACGTGCCCAAGTGGCACAGGCCGCTCCTACCCATAACCTGCATAATCTACGTCTAACGCTGCTTGCTCAAAACCGCTGAAAATTGTAATATTCTAAACTTGCACGGACCCTGCACTACTTTCGGATTTTTGCGTGTGAGACGGTATCATACCGTAACTCGGGAACTGTTTATTTCTTGACTTCCCATCGTACGTTTCAGCTCTACGTTTGTCTGATTGTCCTTGCCAGTCCTGTATAGCACCAAAAGTTTGCTCTTTTCTAGTACTCGTGGTATGTTCTCCATTTCCGCAGTAGGTGCCTGGTTCATGAGAAGATTTAGTTCACCAAGTCTCACGGTAAATCCAACTACATTGGGCCTCTTGGACATGAAATGACACCTTTTCCCTAGCTGTCGATGTCAGTCTACGGTACGATAACTTGTACCTTTCCTTAATGACCACTCCTACCTGTAAGATTCACAGTCACGTTTGGTCTAGGGCTTCTAGGTCTAACTTTGCTTGTTTCGGACTGTTGAAACTATCGATACGTAGACCAGTTCTCTTCGTATCGAACGGTAACGTATTTAATCTCAAGAACACTTTATTACATCATAGCAATCATAGTAGAGACTTATTGGCAAAAGAGAGACAGCGCAATTACTGTAGAATCTGTCTTGAGTCTTCTCAATAGAATTTCCACTTTGCCAATGTTCATTTCGAATTCACAGCTTCATCTTCCGGCCTTTAGTCGTAAGGACATTAGCTGCATTGTCAACACGCCAGAAAGGCATATCTGTGAGAGTTACAGTGGGTTCTTAATTGTAATTTGTGGTATTTTTGTGGAACATACGTAGAATAACAGATGAATATGTGTAGATTTTGGTTAAAGCTTACAGTATGCCATAGACTGTCGCCGATTTCTGTCCTATAGAAATGCTGGTCCTTTGCACCACTAAAAGTTTGTTCCACTCCAGTACTCGTGGTACGTTCTCCTTTTCCGCAATTCTTTCAGTGAGAAATTGTAGATAAGGTACCCTCCAGACATATGCAGGTACATCGAGCTCCAGAAGAGCACTTCTAGGGCATGAAACAGTAGTTGATTTCAATGTCTGATTGGCGGTCGCGTGCTCGAACGATACCGTATTCCTTCGCATATTCACACGTGTTACATTACACTTATTTACATAGAGGATCACCTGATAATGTACTTCTACATGACTTCTCTGCAGTTCACACTTAATTACCTGGCTGAGCGCTCATCAAACCCCTTTCAGATTATGTTTCTAACCTTCCAGTCTCGAACAGCCTCCAGAAGGAACAGTTAAAATTTCCTCTGCGAGTTCTGACTTCTGTTATTTTATTACGCTGTTTATTTCTTCCTTTGTTTGTGGGAGTCAACAAAACATTTTCGCTTTTGGAGGAGAAAGTTGGTGCTTGAAGTATACCGAAAAGATCTGGTCGCAACGAGAAATGCCTTTGTTTTAGTGATCACCATCCCAGCTTCGGTGACATACTCTTCAGTTTTCGCGATAATACTAATTTATTTGCCCTTCTTTGAACTTTTTCGATGTCCTACGTCAATCCTACCTGGTAAGGGTCACACACCGGGCAGCAGTACTCCAGAGGAGGACGGGAAAGCTTAATTTCTTACACCTGCGATGAAAATCATAACGTATTTAATTCGTGGAGAGCCATGAGTACTCTGAAACTTTTTCACGGTGGAAAATACATAATTTCAGGGATATCTTGTTTGTGAAACGCTTTTCGCAAGTTACCCATAACTCAGTCAGTGACATTCCTATATGCAAGTAAAGGTTTGTCCTACTTCAGTACCAGAGGCACGCTGCTGCAAAGGAGGTCTCGCCCTTTTTTTTGCATTACGCTCACACCACTCATACGCAGACTGGGCTGCTAGTACGGTCTGAGAGAATTCAAACTATTGTCTTCTTACAAGCTGCCTAGTTAACTCACCGTTCATAAACATTACTTATCCAAGGGCTAACAGAAAATAATGTTCATTTTAATATTATGGGCTTGGAAGGAAAATTATGATACTTTTCGGACTTACTCTTATTGACATAACACTAGATTTACTGTTCTAAAAACACATTTTTACGCGAAGTTTCATCGACAGTAAATTTCATTATTGGGTGGCTAACTTTCACCAGACTAAAATTTCCATTTCACAATAAATCTCAGCTCTAGTCTGCGCAAATTTTTCGCTTTTGTTACGTTCATTCGGAGCCAGTGAAGGAAACAAGAGGACTCTCTCTCTTTTTTATAATATCACTGAAAGTACAAAATCAAATGAAATTTTTTTTTTATAAAAGAAATCCTTTTCAGTTCGAAAACCATTGGATAAATAGAAGAATTTTAATTAGCAGTTGTCTGTGATCACAAGGCAGTGAATCGAATACTATAGTTAACGATCATAACTTTCAGGATTTAAATTATAGTTCCACATTCAAAAACATTCTCAGGCTTACTAACTTTCTGAAATATGTTAAACGTCTGTAACTGATTTTCTGTTTGTTCAAAATCATTCGAAACCAATATCGCACAAAATATATTTTATTCAACGCAACCGGTTCCAACAGAGTTTGCAGCCATCTTCAGGTTTTACACATTTATTGTAGTAAAACATTTTCTATTTGTTAGATACCTGTTAGACTTTATCATGCAAAAGTTCGCAAGGATTTTAAGAAGTAAGATGTACTTACATTTTTTAATCAGGATACTGTTTCCTGGTAAATTATTCTGTCAAGAGAAGACTTCAGTCAGACGATGGTGTGGCAGTAAAACTGTTACATAAAAAAGCAGCATTTTTAGTGTCGTGAGGAAGACGCCGAAACGTACCTGACACGATGAAACTAGTCAAAGTGAGGCTTCCTCGTCTATGCTAGGACGCCTCTGGGACTTAGAATACAGGTGCACATGAGTACACAGCCTCTCTTTCTGCCATGCTTTTCCCAGATGTTGATTGGCTATCAGAGAGCGTATTTTATGAGGAACCCGATTTCAGCTGGAAGAATTCTCATTTGATTTTGTCGACTATTTATGTCATATATTCGTGAAATTATCTCTTAATAAAAAACTAGAGAGCTGTAATGAGTTTGAAACTCATAGATTATAGCAAGGACGGACTTGTATATGGACTTCATCACATTGATTTGATTTTTAAACCCTGTTGCCGAGGGAAAGAATTTCTTTTTGAGAATTTTATATTGTCTGTTGTTGAATGAGTGACACTATGCCTGAGGATGGTTAGAGTCTCAGCTTTTTCTTGAAGTTCACAAGCTGCCATTAAGTTATTTAGGTAAGAACACAGTCATCTCAGTAGTGCTATTATTCCTTTTTTTTTTTTTTTTTTTGTTTTGTGGTTTTCGGGCGCACAACTTCAATGGTCATTAGCGCCCTGACTACTCTAAGAATGCACCGCGAGGCACAAGTTGACAACAACAACTAAAAGGGAAAACACAATAAAAGACAGACTGACAGGCATAGGATTAAAAAACATCATCAAATGTCCTTAGCGAGGTTTGTCAAATTGATAAAACAAAGAACACGAGCAGCTGCTCGTGGGTCATCCGCTAAAATGGCATCTAAAGTAGTAGGCAGGTTAAGATCGAGGCGCAGTGTTTTAAGATCGGGACAGGACATTAAAATGTGACGAACTGTCAGCAAGTGCCCACATGGGCAGAACGGCGCCGGCGCAGCCGTCAGCAGATGGCGATGGCTGAACCGGCAGTGTCCAATTCTTAACCTTGCTAAAACGACCTCCTCCCGCCGAGAAGGGCGTGAGGACGACGTCCAAGCCACGGGAAGAGGTTTTAAGGCCCGAAGCTTGTTGTCGGTAAGTGCAGCCCAATCGGCATGCCACAGCGACACAACGCGCCGACAAATGACCCTGCTAAAATCGGACGAAGGGACACAACAAGAAGCTGTCCGAGGCTGGAGGACCGCAGCCTTGGCCGCGGCATCTGCAGCTTCGTTCCCAGGGATACCGACATGGCCAGGAACCCACATAAAGCTAACCGGCGTACCGACGTCCACCAGCTGCTGAAGAGAGCGTTGGATCCGGTGTACGAAAGGGTGAACCGGGTACGGATCACTGAGGCTCTGGATGGCGCTCAGGGAATTTGAGCAGATGACATAAGCAGAATGTCGGTGGCGGCAGATGTACAGAACAGCCTGGTAGAGGGCAAAGAGCTCAGCTGTGAAGACCGAACAATGGCCATGGAGCCGGTATTGGAAACTTTGTGCCCCGACAATAAAGGAACACCCGACCCCGTCATTGGTCTTAGAGCCATCTGTATAAATGAATGTTGTTGAACTTCGAACGAAGTTCCAAAAAACGGGAGTGGTAGACCGAACCGGGGGTGACCTCTTTTGGGAGCGAGCTGAGGTCGAGGTGAACGCGGACCTGAGCCTGGAGCCAAGGTGGCGTGCGGCTCTCGCCCACTCGAAAGGTTGCAGGGAGTGAAAAATGAAGGTGTTGAAGGAGGCGACGAAAGCGAACTCCAGGGGGTAGCAAGGCAGAGACATACAACCCGTATTGAAGGTCAAGAGAGTCGTCAAAAAAGGAACGATAAGAAGGATGGTCGGGCATTGACAGTAGCCGACAGGCATACCGACAAAGCAGTATATCGCGCCGGTAGGTGAGTGGCAATTCGCCAGCGTCAGCATGAAGACTCTCTACGGGACTGGTATAAAATGCTCCGATCGCAAGTCGTAAACCCCGATGTTGTATGGAGTTGAGGCGGCGTAAGATGGATGGCCGTGCAGAGGAGTATACGAAGCTCCCATAATCCAGCTTGGAGCGGACGATCGACCGATATAGACGAAGTAGGACGGTTCGATCCGCTCCCCACGACATACCACTGAGAACACGGAGGACATTTAAAGAACGGGTACAACGGGCGGCCAAATATGACACATGTGGAGACCAGCTAAGTTTCCTGTCAAAGGTAAGGCCTAAAAATTTGATTGTCTCCACGAGTGGGAGAGCAACGGGACCGAGTCGTAAGGACGGTGGGAGAAACTCTTTGTAGCGCCAGAAGTTAATACAGACCGTCTTCTCGGCAGAAAAACGGAAGCCATTGGCGACACTCCAGGAGTAAAGACGGTCAAGAGAACGCTGAAGACAGCGCTCCAAGACACGTGGACACTGCGCGCTGCAATAGATGGTAAAATCGTCCACGAAAAGGGAGCCTGATACATCAGCTGGGAGGCAATCCATTATTGGATTGATCGCGATGGCGAAGAGAGCGACGCTCAAAACTGAGCCCTGTGGCACCCCATTCTCCTGGCGAAAGGTGTCGGACAGGACAGAACCCACACGTACCCGAAACTGTCGATCCATTAAAAAGGAACGAATAAAAAGAGGGAGGCGACCGCGAAAGCCCCACGTATGCATGGTGCGGAGAATGCCCGCCCTCCAACAGGTGTCGTAAGCCTTCTCCAAATCAAAGAACACAGCCGCGGTCGGGCGCTTCCGCAAGAAGTTATTCATGATGAAGGTCGACAAGGTAACCAGATGGTCGACAGCAGAGCGGCGCCTTCGAAATCCACATTGTACATTGGTAAGTAGGCGTCGAGACTCGAGCAGCCAAACCAATCGAGAGTTAACCATTCGCTCCATCACTTTACAGACACAGCTGGTAAGCGAGATAGGTCGATAACTGGAAGGCAAGTGCTTGTCCTTCCCCGGCTTAGGAATCGGGACAACAATAGACTCGCGCCAGCATGCGGGAACATGTCCCTCAATCCAGATGCGATTGTATGTACGAAGAAGAAAACCTTTACCCGCAGGAGAAAGGTTCTTCAGCATCTGAATATGAATAGAATCAGGCCCTGGAGCGGAGGACCGTGATCGGCCAAGTGCGGTTTCGAGTTCCCGCATGGTGAATGGGGCATTATAACTTTCACAATTCGAGGAGCGGAAGTCACGTGGCCTAGCCTCCTCGGCCTGTTTGCGGGGGAGGAAGGCAGGGTGATAATGAGCGGAGCTCGAAACCTCGGCGAAAAAGCGGCCGAAGGCATTGGAGACAGCCTCAGGGGCCACAAGGACTTCATTCGCGACCTTCAAGCCAGAAATTGGGGAGTGGACCTTAGTGCCAGATAGCCGGCGCAGGCTACCCCAGACAACAGAAGAAGGAGTAGAACTGTTGAAGGTGCTGGTGAAAGCAGCCCAGCTGGCTTTCTTGCTTTCTTTAATAATGCGACGACACTGAGCACGTAATCGTTTATAATTAATACAATTCGCCACTGTAGGGTGGCGTTGAAAGGTGCGTAAAGCACGTCGACGAGCACGTATAGCGTCCCTACATGCTGCGGTCCACCAGGGGACCGGTACGCGACGTGGAGAAGAGGTAGGGTGAGGGATGGAATATTCAGCAGCAGCGAGAATGACTTCCGTGAGGTGTGCGACCTGACGATCGCAGCTTGTGAAGGTTTGATCCTGAAAGGTCGCCCTGGAAGAGAAGAGCCCCCAGTCTGCCTTGGAGATGGTCCAACGAGAGGAGCACGGAGAGGGAGTATGCTGCAGGAGATGGATAATACACGGGAAGTGGTCGCTCGAATACGTATCAGCAAGGGCATACCACTCAAACCGGCGTGCAAGTTGGGGAGTACATATAGAGAGGTCTAAATGGGAATAGGTATGAGATGTGTCCGAAAGAAAAGTAGGGGCGCCAGTATTGAGGCAGACAAGATTGAGCTGGTTGAAAAGGTCTGCTAACAAGGAGCCCCTCGGGCAGGATGCTGGAGAGCCCCAAAGAGGATGGTGGGCATTGAAGTCTCCAGTTAACAAAAATGGTGCAGGTAGCTGAGCAACAAGTTGCGTCATGTCTGCCCTGGTAACGGCAGATGACGATGGAGCGTAAACGGTACAAAAGGAAAACGTAAAAGTGGGGAGAGTAATGCGGATGGCAACTGCCTGCAGGCCGGTGTGCAACGTGATGGGATCGTAGTAAATATCATCCCGGACCAGCAACATAACCCCTCCATGAGCTGGGATACCTACCACAGGGGGTAGGTCAAAACGCACAGAGGTGTAGTGTGCCAAGGCAATTTGATCGCATGGGCGTAGCTTCGTTTCCTGGAGGGCTACGACGAGCGGACGATGCGAGCGGAGCAGCAACTTCAAGTCCTCTCGGTTGGAGCGAACGCTGCGAATATTCCAGTTAATAAGTGCCATCGGAAGAAAAGGAAGATGAGAGAAGGGGTCACCTCGAAGGCCGCTGAGGGCCTGGCTTCGAGCGAGCACTGCCGCCGCTATCAGTAGGCGGACAGTCATCGTCCATTGGTTCTATAGGGTCATCGGCCATCTTGGGAAGATGGCCGGGAGGGGGAGCTTCCTCCGCCGGTGAACGGCCAGATGTTCGGCTACCAGTGGTGCGGCCAGGCGAAAGGGATGACGGCCTGGGGCGGCAACCGCTGGGTGGCGCAGGAGAAGAAATGCGCCGTGGCGGAGAAGGAGAACTGTGCTTCCTATTAGCCTTCTTGGATGGTCGTTTGGTGGAAGTACCGGACGAAGGCTGGGAGGTCGAGGTACGTAGGAAGTCTGCACGGGACGGTTCCTTCTTGAAGGCCCGTGCATCTGACTTCTGGGTCTTCGTCTTAGCAGAAGCTGATGAAGGGGCTGGTGTCTGTGGGGTGATGGGACGAAGAGGAGACGTCGACCTCGCGATCTTAGCACTGGCCGAACGGACGACCGTGGTGCTGAAGGTCAGATCGCATGTCTGGGTTGCTACCTCCCGGGTAGTCCGAGGAGAGGCGAGGACAGTGCTGTATT
Source organism: Schistocerca nitens (assembly GCF_023898315.1). Lineage (NCBI taxonomy): Eukaryota > Metazoa > Arthropoda > Insecta > Orthoptera > Acrididae > Schistocerca > Schistocerca nitens. Next base: position 914,400,456 of record NC_064617.1, read on the forward strand.
TCCCCGCTGGGAGCAGCGTGGGCTTCCTACTAGCCAATAGCTTGCGAGCAGCCGAGGTGGACACTTTCTCTTTGACTCGAATTTCCTGGATACAGCGTTCTTCCTTATAGACAGGACAGTCGCGGGAGGATGCGGCATGGTCACCCTGACAGTTCACACAACGAGGAGACGGAGGTGGACAGTCACCCTCATGGGCATCCCTGCCACAAGTGACACATTTAGCCGCATTGGAACAAGACTGTCGAGTGTGATTGAAACGCTGACACTGGTAGCAGCGCGTAGGTGTCGGGACATAGGGGCGAACAGAAATAACCTCGTAGCCCGCCTTGATGCGCGATGGCAGCTTAACACTATCGAAGGTTAAGAAAAGTGTCCGGGTCGGTACAAGGTCATTGTTGACCTTTTTCATGACCCGATGGACAGCCGTCACGCCCTGCTCAGCGAGGAAAGATTGAATCTCCTCGTCAGTCAAACCGTCGAGGGATCTAGTGTAGACCACACCACGAGACGAATTCAAAGTTCGGTGAGCCTCCACCCGGACAGGGAATGTGTACAGGAGTGTGGCCCGAAGCAGTTTTTGTGCCTGAAAGGCGCTCTCAGTTTCTAGTAATAAGGTACCGTTACGCAACCTGGTACAAGATTTGACAGATCCGGCTATGGCATCTACGCCCTTCTGGATAACGAAAGGGTTGACAGAGGAAAAATCCTTTCCGTCCTCAGATCGAGAAACTACGAGGAACTGTGGGGCAGGCGGTAGTATTTTTGTCACTGTTGGCTGGTCACGTTTCCGTTTGTGGGTCGAAGTCGAAAGCGATGGAGTAGAATCCATTGCGGAGGAATCCCCCATGATTGCCAGCGTCTCCGATGGCGCGCTCCTTCCTTGTGGGGACCCTCTCAGAGGGCACTCCCGCCTTAGGTGAATGTTTACACCTCAGGTCACACCTCCCGAGAAACAGACGGAGGGACCAATCGGCATGGTCAGAAGGTATCAGCTCAGGCAATCACCCCTCCCCGGGCCTGGCCTTTACCAGGGGGTACGCGCGTGCCTTACATGTCTACCCAGGGCGGGGACTTACGCGTTACCCCGTCACCGGCTACGCGTGCGAACGCGTGGGTCGGCCTTCAGACACGCACAGGGAGGAAGGAAGAAGAGGAAAAAGAAGAGAGAGGGAGAAAGAGGACAGACTGTCTCAAACGCCGAGGCGGAGACCAGAGAAGGCAAGGAGAAGAAGGCAATGAGAAAGCAAGGAGAAGGAGGCAAGGAGAAGGCAAGGAGAAGAAGGCAATGAGAAGGCAAGGAGAAGTCAAGGGAAAAAGTAAGGAAGACAGTGAAGTGGAGAAGAGCAAAGAAAGGAACCAACAAAAGGAAGGAAGAAACGAGAAGGAAAAACCAAAAAGACCACGATTATAGGTCGTGAAACCGTCCGTCTCCGGACGCAGGCGCTAACTACCCCCGTGAGGGGGATGGACTCCTTTTAGTCGCCTCTTACGACAGGCAGGAATACCTCGGGCCTATTCTAATCCCCGGACCCGCAGGGGGAGCTATTATTCCTTGATTCTACTTGGTACACAAGTTCGTATAGGCAATGCTTATGGCTTTTTCGTGCGAATTTCATATTACTCGAAGAAAGAACACAGAACCCATAGCAATTCCGCAGGGACAGTGGTTGTTCGTTTTAATATTATTTTCAAATGTAGGCAGTTTGTCTATTTTACTGTTTTATACGCTCAGACTGAATTTTAGCTTTCCTGAGGCAACTGTTGTGTGAAGTTGGTACCAGTAAGTTAAGGGAGACTGTGATAGTTCACCATTCGTCTACTTTGGATGATCTTTCTAAACAAATCTAAAATGACTCCGTTTCATGCATTAGATGTATGAAGATCGATATTCGTGTTTTTCTTTTTTTAAACTTCTATTGATTTACGGGTATCAGTTAAAGTTACTGGAAATATGTGGTGGCAAATCTAATTACGAAGAGTAAAAAGATTATGCCGTAACTTTAGTTCATGATCAGTTCCCTGTGTAAAAGCGAAAGCCAGAGATGTAAACGCGAACACAGCCACGCAGCAACGTCTTCTCCTCATTATATATTTTCAGTTATGAGAGGAAACACATCACCGATTACCTCAAGTTGTCAAAATTCAGCACTATACTCCATGTGTGACATATACGTGGGAAATGGGGGATGCCCTTGTGAATACATAATAAGACACGCTTATTTTCATGTATGGAACATCTTTCGTTAGTCATTCATTTTTCAGCTACCTCCAAAAGCTCTCCTGTAAAGAGGAGAAGGATCCATCACTTCTATTCACCCTCGTGGTACTTCCTTTTGTTAGCAGAAAGTGGTATGGAACAAGCACGCCGACAAAACACTGTAGAATAAGAAAATTATGTATTTAACACCCTCCCGGGCAGGCTACAGCTCCATAGAGTTCTGGCAGTAATACTATATTGCGAATAGTGTGTGAATCTTCATGTTCTCACTACGTATTACCTTATCCATAAAATAGAGGGAATTAAGGCAAGCCAAACGTAGTCTGGTTTGTTTTGACTGAATTCTTGGAATTTTGTGGATATATTTACTGTACCTGAAAAGGTAAAACCAGGATTCAGGGCAGGATACTTCTAATTCGCAAGATGTTTCGACTTATCACATAAACTCAAAGTAGCATACAGACTGCCAAAAGTAAAATAACTCAGTCTCTCCTGTGGCTAAGTCACTCTTCATTAAACATATTCACTAAGAGTGCAGTACAAGATCTTCTGTGGAAGATATGGTGAGGAGTCAGCTTTCAGTCTTTCCCTGTCACATATTCCGCTTGTTCGATAGAGAGGGTAATAATCTTGAAGGGCAGATACGAGGGCTCGAGTACTGATCTAACACAGTTTTAATTTGTAATATAGTAACTCCCTCATTGTTTCCATGACATTCTTAAACTTTCTACTGTTTGTGATTAGTGTGAGGTATTAGAAAAAACTGGTACCTTCGTGACTCTTGAATTGAACAATTTAGGTCTTTCTACATGCTAACATCCATAAAATTACGTATTTGAAGCACCTGTAGTTATTGTATCACCCGCCATTATCATTGCCGGTGATTCTAGACAAATCAAAAATTTCCCCTAGATATAATTTCTGGACAGAAGCATCCTTAATATAGCAGTAAGGTGTAAATACTATTTAGAAAATATTTCTTAAGTAAATTTAAATAATTGTGGACCGAGTACAGTCCCCTGAGAAACATACAAAATTTTCACATATCTGATAAAGCTTTGTCATCTTGGACAGCATAGTCTAGTCTAGCTCCCAGATATAGCTACATATGAGGGCAGATACTACTGGTTTAAGGAACATTATGTGATCCAGATTTGTGGACGCCATTACTTGTTTGACATGGTAAACTGTTCTGCTGAGGTGACGTGTGTTCCCTGCAGGTGTGCGCCGTCCTGATGGCCCTGCTGGTGGCCGTGGCCTTCGGCGCTGAGGAGAAGGACCTGAAGGGCTCCGAGGCAGTGTACGTGGCGTCGCCCTACGCGGCCACCTACGGCTACTACGGCTACCCCTACGCCTCCGCCGCCTACCGTGCCGCCCCCGTCGTCAGCGCCTACTCCGCCTACCCCTACGCCGCCTACCCTTACTACTACCGCTGAGGTCTCCACGAGACTCCGCAGCTGACCACTCAACACATGACGGATCAACGCCACACCCAAACACACTTGCCTTATAGCACACTTTTTTAAAAATACAACTGTTTCACAAAACAATATCAGCGTCTACGTTTATTATTATTTCTCTTCCCATCAATAATCCATTCCACATGACTCCCTTACAGTCTTCCTCAAACGAAAGCAGCATCTTCAGATTTATGGACAGTTCCTCAGCCGTGTAAAAATGTTGGAAAGTCTGAATGGTACTATAAGATACAGAGCAAACGAGGCTATAAATCTCTTGAATAAGTCATATTCAGAGCAAAAACTATTTTTCCAAACACAACTGAGTCAAAAGGCTTCTTTTGCCAACATTTAGAAAATAGGAGATCTCACAGGTTATGAAGTTGGCCTTTTAACCAAAGGTGATCAAAATCATAACACTTGAATACTAGACTTCCCATGCTGAATATGAAATAAGTAAAAACGTCTCTGAAGATAAATAATCAATGGAACCGGGGAATGAAAGCATTTTCTCCCCATGTGACTCCATGAATGGACGTGAAATAACCATACATTAGAAGAAACATACTGAATTTTGTGTAACTTTTCATATACGACGTGTGTCAATTTGAAGGTGTCAGGCCACTTAAATACTCCGAGGACCTCTGAGTTTTCATCTTTAACTTGGACACCCGTTGTTTTACAGCTCTAAAACCAGATTCATACACTGGATGCCGATGTTACACTTCACATTTGCTGAATACGAAAATTGGTGAGCTTGTCCATTACTTCCACAAAGCTATAAATTATGCATACTTTGGGTGGTATCTACTCAGTCAAATTATTTTATTAAATAAAGGAAGTTGTCTTATATTCTCAAATTTCGCTCAGTCCAAAAAATGTCTCACACACAAACAATTTGTGCACCTCTCCAGAGGCAAAACTGCGTAAATGGTATCAAATTGTTAACATTTTCATCTTTTGACGCTCTTTTATACACACTCTTCTGATTTGGACGCATCTGGCACTTGTTGCCAATTTTTCCACGTCACTTACTACGCACTGAGTTTTCTGAATGCAAAATAGCCTGCAGAACTTTCACTGACGCCCTTAAATCTACCCTGAGCAACGATTAAATAAGAGTTAGCCACTCCTTGATAAGATAGGTATTCAAAAATGGTTCAAATGGCTCTGAGCACTATGGGACTCAACTGCTGAGGTTATTAGTCCCCTAGAACTTAGAACTAGTTAAACCTAACTAACCTAAGGACGTCACAAACATCCATGCCCGAGGCAGGATTCGAACCTGCGACCGTAGCGGTCTTGCGGTTCCAGACTGCAGCGCCTTTAACCGCACGGCCACTTCGGCCGGCGAAGATAGGTATTATACAACTTCAGTTATTAGAGTAATTTGGCACAGTAAGTGAAATAAGACATTAGTAGCTGCAGACACGATTATTACTCATCTCATAAAACACTGATCCACAACATAAACAGGATTGAAGTAACCACTGAGGAAGAATAGTTGAAAATATTAACAATGTATTGGCGGTAATGGATCTGAAAGAAGATAAGAGCGAGGAGTAGGAAAAAGTGAAACATGGCAACGGGTAATGAAGAGAGGAAAGGACATCACTAATTCAGAAACACTGAAAGAAACAAGCGTAGCAGAGAAAACAAGTGAATACACCGCCTCACAGAAAAAGCGAAGCACTCTGAAGGAAAGGACAAAACGTAATGAAAAATCACGAGTTGAGAAGTTATATGATATTTCAGTGATTACAAATCGAATCAAATTAACAAAGAACGTGGCTTGACTTTTCCATACGACGTTGCACCCCCTCGAGCCTGGATGGATACCCTGATTCGGTTGGGAAGGGTGTTGTAAAGCTATTGGATCCTCTCCTGAATCAAACTGGTCTACAACTCTTGTACCTGATCCTTGTCATCCTGGACGGAGTTGACATCCCAGATGCACCCACACACATTCTATTGGGAACAGATCTGGGAATCCTGCTGGCAACAGGAGTTGCTCACCATCACGCAAACGCCAATACATTACACTACATTTATCGTTTTCCATGGATCCCTTGGAGAGGAGTCTCTGGGATGTGTACAGAGTCAAAGGTTTGTTCTCTTTTTTCTTTTTTTTCTCAGGTACATGGATATTGTACAGTTCTAGTTCAGACAGAATTATGAGCTATAATCATTGTGAAGATGAAACTTCCTGGCAGATTAAAACGGTGTGCCGGACCGAGACTCGAACTCGGGACCTTTGCCTTTCGCGGGCAAGTGCTCTACCAACTGAGCTACCCAAGCACGACTCACGCCCCGTCCGCACGGCTTTAATTAAAGCTTTAATGAAAGCTGTGAGGACGGGGGCGTGAGTCGTGCTTGGGTAGCTCAGTTGGTAGAGCACTTGCTCTACCAACGACGTGACGGAGCTCAGCATGTAGGCTAAACCGCTATTGTGGCAATGTTATACATTAACATGCAGTTCCTTTTTTCAAAACTTTACGTGAATCGCCATGACCGTGTTGCAGGATTTGATCAACTCGTAAGCCTTCACGCTTCCCTGTATTTTAGGTCGAAAAAGTTCCTGTACGCGAAATAAGTCTAAATAATATGAAAGAATTCACCGAACGTACTGTAGCGTGACAGCTATCATGCGACTGTAGATTTTTTCAGTAAGTTTCGTTACGTTATGAAGAGCTGTTTTGGAAGCCTACGGCGGCGGCCGCCATGTGGCCTGCCGTATGCGTCATAGCCACACCTGTCGCTAAAGCGGACCGTGAGAATTCTCACTGTGGCGCGTACTAAAATCATTTATTCACCTCACCTAAGAAACTAAATAACTACGTTAAATATTATCTGTTTTATTACAAATTTGGTACATGACCTTTTGTTATTCAGACGAACTTTGGGTCAAAATTTGATATTGCTACCTATAATAGTTTCGGAGATAAAGTTACTTAAAATGTCAAAAACCGACATTTAGGGAATTAAATGCAGTTAGTAACTATAATAGTTTATCTTTTGGTATTATTTGAAAATATAAACAGAACTCTCGGTACACAGAATTAATTAATTGAGATTTTCATATTAAAACTTTAATTTTCATCTTCGTAATATAAAATTCAGACAAAATTATTGTGTAGTTGTGGGAGGTAAATCAGAGTGAGTGAGAGTGTGTATGTGGGACATACATTAAATTTCATGTAATGCATTACGCAGTCATAGCGTGGGAAAGATGTTTGTACCCACATTGCTGACGACGTATGTCCAAGCGTACTTGTTTTTTCTAAGAAGGCAGCCAGAATAGTAATTTGTAGAGTAGTGTTTTCCTAAAATTAGTTCAAGATTAGTTTTCGTTTGGTTTGGTGGAACAATTTATTAATATTTAGAGCATAAAATGACGTAAATGCATCTGTGAATGTTGATTGGAGTAAAACAGTTTAGGTGCGAATATGATCTTGAAAGATTGATCTGATTGGCTGTTCATTGATCAACCAATCAGAATGAAGTCTTTCTCGCGCTCTATCAAGTAGTATATGCGCTGTAAGCAGCGGCATTGTGGGAGCCGTGGACTAGCTGCCGGACGAGAAGGTCATGTTAAACGTGTCCGAAAAAGTTATTTGTAAAATAAAGACGTGACTTATTTCACGTTCGGTTTATATCGCCTAGCAAGCAGATGCATTTACGGACAGTTCTGTGAAGTTTGGGAGATTATTTAGGAGTGTTTGTTCTAGAGAAAACCGCGTGTGAAACTATCTGTCTGTGTGAAGAATTCTGCGTGGCATGTTCATTATGAATTTACTGATCATTTTTGGCGAGCATCTTCCTTGGAAGAATCCACTAAAAAGGACCGAGTGTGGAACTCATTTCGTAACAGAGTATTGACTGTATTAATCTCGTAATATTCGGGGTCAGACATAGTACGTTTCTGGCTATCTTGAGTGTGATATAAGCTGTATGAACTAGTAGCAGATGTGCTATCGACGCGAATGTTGGCTTGTTGACACTATAAAAGACAATAAAAGACATTAGTATCGGGAAGCAGACATTTGCAATGAAGGAAGGAAGCATCCACTTTTGCCCGTTATTACTAGAGATTTATAGGTTTATTTTGTTACCTGAGTTACGCGGACTACGCAATCGTGGACGATGGTTTTCTTCAACGCTGCTTTTAACATCGTCTGCATAGCACCCACTACTGCAGAGCAACGGATGGTGAACGAACGCTATACTGAGGTAGGTGTACATTACTTTGCAGCTTGCTTGACTCAGTGCTAGCGAATCCATTTTTTAACACCACCATGGCGCAGTACCTTGATTAATATAGGTAATTATATATTTTCAGAATTTCCACATATCGCAATGAGTAGATTCTCATACCTGTCGGACGTAACTTCATAAATTACAACTTTTTCTTTAACTAGAAGTAATCGAAAGAAAGTCTCTTACCGTCATAATACCATCCCCTCGGAGTATGGGTCGCTCGTTCCAGAGAGTACACAGCAAACACGATGCAGTCATTTCTATAGCAACTCTGGCCGCGCCCGGCCGCCTAGGAAAACTTCACTTATTATGCACTTTACACGCATACCGAGAAGTGCATAGAGGGATGGGGATAGCATAGAAACGGAACAGAGCGTGCGGCACTCGAAGGCGTTACTCAGTGGCTCCTGGAGCACTGATTAATCTTGGTGATTTGTTATTACTGTTCACTCATATCTTCAAACGAGTAACACATTAAATCCGGGACCTTTCTATCGAATGTCCGTATGAAATAACAATTCAAAAATATAAGGAGTTTGCTAGCAGTTCACAAGGGTGCGGGGAGTGAAAGGACCAAGTCCTTAGAGGATTCCCAACAACAAACTTTATTTACCAGGCATCTAAACAACGAACACTAGTAATATCACAGAGACACAATGACATTAGAACTTACTATTCGTTGAAATAACGTATAAAGTAAAAAAAATCAGAAAACTCCTGCGAAACAACAAGCGTAACGTTTAAGAATAAATATTTTAATTTGAAAGGAATGGCAGTGACTTCCTTCAATAAAATAATTTAGGGATAGGCACCCGTATACAGAGTGTTTTATGATTAATAGCGAGAACAGCTTAGAAGGTCACCTGACCTCAACTCTATGGATTGAAGTATCTGCGGTCATTTCTAATGTGAAGTGTGCGGCACAAGCGTCGATGTGGTTAAACTGGGCAGCGTATTGTTCAGTCTTTTCAAGTTTTACGAGTTGATCCAGGAGCTTTAAAAAAATTCTTAGCTCACTGCAGGGAGGGATACAGTATTGTATCCAAAAGCGAAGAAAACCTCCTTTAAGATGTACGAATACACAGTAAACTGTAGCATGTTGGAGCACTATATCACCTCTTGTTAAGGTGGACAGTAAGTGAAATTTGAATCCAACTAGATGGGGAATTAATCTGAAATTATGTCTTTCAAACAAATCTGTACTAATTAGGATATTTCATGTTAAAGTCATTGGCGGAATGCAACTACACATTCGCAACCGGCTCGTTTCCAGACCCATGTCTATTGGAACGTTTTTTCCTCTATTATCGCATACTTCATATTTTCGCTGTTAATCATATTCACTCTAAATGCAAGGAGAGAGAGAGAGAGAGAGAGAGAGGCATTCTTTTATAGGGTTGGCATCACTGAGTGGTAGATGGGGATCCCCTGACCAGAGTGAAGACCCCAGGAACTTGGTAGTACGCAAACTCACGTTGTCGTGTGCAGCTGCGTGAAAGATAGCTGTAAAAAAAATCCCACCATGTGGGAGCCACGTGCTGTCACCCGCTTCTTACTTTCGTGGAAGGAATGACGTCTACGGAAGTACTTTCGTGAATGAAACTACGGCGAATGTGTTACAAACAACTCCGTTGTGTTTAAGAGTCCTAGGCAGGACAAATGTTCATGGGGAACAAAGTAGTGGAAGATCTTCCATTTTGAATGATGAATTGGTGCAAAAAGTCGTGGAAACTTTTTGGGAAGGTCGTAGATTGACAGTGGATGAAATTTCTGCGATGTTTCCACAACTCTCTTATGCGAGACACTCAGGGATACGGGAAACGGTGCGGAACATTGGTCCCAAAACAGCTGACAGCTGACAGAACAGCACAAGAAAAATCTGATCAGTAGCGCCCGTGAGTTTCACGAGCGACCTGAACTGGAATGTTTTCTGAGCTCTATTGTCACTAGAGATGAAACATGGGCGGCTCATCACGCCACTGAGACAAAAATAAGTCGTCGCGGTGGCGTCAGATCAATTCCCCATCTGCAATAAATTAAAACCACGATTTCTGGCAAAGAATCATGGCCTCATTGTTTTGTGACCGAAAAGACATAATTTTTATCGCATTTCTTCCTCAGGGGGAGTCCATCAACGTACAAAGATATTGTGACACCTTAAAAACTCAAAAGGAGCATTCAGAATTAAAAGAGGGGAATGTTGGTGGGAGGAGTGTGTTTGCTGCACAACGCCCGTCCTCAAACAGCCTTAGCCACCAACGAATTCTTGAGATTGTTCGGTCGAGATGTTTTAAGCCACCACCCGTATTCCCCTGACTTGGCGCCTTCAGATTAATATCTCGTCACCCTGAACGTACATATGAGCGGAATTAAGCTTTCAACCAACAAGCAGGTGCAGTAAGAGGCTCTGAAGAGCGGAAAGAAGCTGGCGAGAGAGTTCTTCGAGGAGACCATAAAGAAACTTCTGTTGCGATTCACCACATGAACTGAACGGGATATCGATTATGCGGAAGAATCTTCAATAAGTGTAAAAATAATATCTCATAATTTTTTTAGAAAAACGTTTTTTCTAAAAAATATAAGAATCTAGTACACATACTTTCTGAACATTTTTCGTAGTAACTGTCATAAATTTAACAATTCTCTTTCTATGTTAGTCCTTGACCTGCAACCCAATACTTGATGTAAAAGACATAACTCTTATATACCTCAATAATAGAAACGTATAGCACATTGGAAAAAGAAGACTAGACTTCAATGCCCCGTCGACATGGCTTTCCGAGATTGATGTCTTAAATACTCCACTGTAATACAGGCAAGGGGGAGATTGACTCAATAATTAAATCACTGAAAACTAAGGACTCTCATGGATATGATGGACTGCCTAGCAGAATATTAAAGTACTGTGCTGCACATGTTATCCCCGAGATTCCTTTAGGAATGGTCAGTTTCCTCAACGATTAAAGTACTCAGTAGTAAAGTCACTTTATAAAAATTATGAAATAGATAACGTACACAATTTTAGACCTATTTCTATGCCATCAGTGTTTACTAAAGTTATTGAAAAGGCTGTGTACGTAAGTAAAATTGATCATTTTATACCACATAATTTGCTATCAAATGAACAGTTCGGCTTTAGAAGTAGTTTAACAACTGAAAATGCTATATTCTCGTTTCTCTGTGAGGTACTGGATAGGTTAAATATTTCAAACACTATGCATATTATTTGATTGAACCAAGGCATTTGATTGTGTTGATCACAAAATATTGCTCCAGAAGTTAGACCATTACGGAATACGTGGAGTACCTCACAATTGGTACAGCTCTTACTTTAGCAACAGACAGCAAAAGGTCATTATTCACAGTCTTGTGATGTGGGGTCTGAGTGGGGTACGGTCAAGTGGGGGGTGCCCCATAGATCAGTGTTGGGGGCACTCCTGTTCCTTATTTATATAAATGATATGCCCTCCAGTATTACAGGTAATTCTAAAATATTTGTTTGCTGATAACATTAGCTTGGCAGTAAAGGACGTTGATTGCAGCATTGGCCCGGTTTCAAATAGTGCAGTTCATGACCTAAGTTCATGGCTCTGAGCACTATGGGACTCAACTGCTGAGGTCATAAGTCCCCTAGAACTTAAAACTACTTAAACCTAACTAACCTAAGGACAACACACACATCCATGCCCGAGGCAGGATTCGAACCTGCGACCGTAGCGGTCGCGCGGTTCCAGACTGTAGCGCCAGAACCGCTCGGCCACCAGCGGCCGGCACCTAAGTTGATGGTTTGTAGAAAATAAACTAACGCTAAATCACAATAAAACACAGTTTTTACAGTTTCTAACACACAATTCAACAAGACCTGACGTTTTAATTCCACAGAGTGGCCTATGATTAGTGAAACTGAACAGTTCAAATTCCTGTGTGTTCAGGTAGATAGTAAACTGTCGCGGAAATCCCACGTTCAGGATCTTGTTCAAAGACAATGCTGCCATTTTTACTATTCGAACGGTATCTGAAGTGAGAGATCGTTCGACACGAAAATTAGTCTACTTTGCTTATTTTCATTCGCTTATGTCGTATGGTATATGTTTTGGGTAACTCTTCCCATTCTAAAAGGATATATTTGGTTCAGAAACGGGCGGTTCGGGCAATAAGTGGCTTTCACTCACATAATACTCGGCAGAAATCAAACCAGCATTTGGATCGGCCACAAGACAGAAAGGAGTACAGTATACTGCTGCATCCATTTTCAGTAAGCTACCACTAGAATTCAAAAATCTTAGCAGTAATCCACGCGCTTTCAAATCGAAACTGAAGAGTTTCCTTATGGGTCAGGAGTTCCTTAAAAAAAATGAAGCTGATTCTTGTTGTATTGTTGATTGCGTTTACTTAAACTTATGGCTTGACTTTTTTCGGGTTCATAAACGTTTATCTTTTATTGCTTTTATGTTTTAAATTTTTGTACTGATACATTCCATGACAATTTAGTCCTACGGAACTTCACGCGTAAATAAATAATCAATCAATATCGCCACAGACGGGAGACCTGTTGAAGGAAATATGGTTGAGGGACGAAATGAAAGTATCTGTCAGTCATTAACCAGAACGATTTACGGACTCCATCATAAAAATAATCAGGATGGCATTACGGTAGTGTTGTAGCCCCACCTCGAGAGTCCAGCAACATCGTAAAAGTGTTCTCTGGAGCAATATTAACCGCACAAGCAGTGCATTTGCTATTGAAAGAACACCATCAATACATAAATGCGTTAAATTATTGGCGAAAGAAGAAAATAGAATCACTATGGTCCTGCGAACAGGGACAATAGACTGAGCAAAGTAGAAACATCACGAAACCTTCACTCGCTAGACATAAAGAGATCAGGCAATGTGGTGTACGTACCGCTTACGCGTGCGGCCTAAGCTCTCAGGCGACACTAACAAAATTCGGTCATTACCACAGCTACCAGTTTACACGCTGCTTTGTTTTACTTTTCTTCGTTTAATTCTTTAAATGGGATTCTTGTTCCACATGGCACTTAAACGAAACAGTAAAATCCAGGAAAAAAAGGTCAGCGTCGGTCATAATATCATGTGTCTGTTTTACTGCAGGTCTAAATGTCAGTTAATAGTGCAACTATCATAAGGGAGTAATAGGTAGTCATGTATACTCAACATAATTATAACAACACATGTTCCAATATAACTGATACGGCCGATAATCCCGCTGGGCAGAACAGGTAATAGGATTGTGGAAAGGGCCAAAGGTTGAGTTCAGCTTCTAATTATCATTTATTGTAATTTAATAACCTTTACAACCAAAGCAGCACATAGCCGGACATTTACCGAATGCAACTCTTTCGCGGTTGAAGGCCTCCAAACAAGAAACCTTAACAAATCAACAAGTTAAAAATCCAATTAAGATAGCAATAAAATAATTTTAAAAACCAGCAAGCATACGCAAAGTGCAATACAAATGGTTGAGGGCCACAATTAAGTTTCAGAATTTTAAAATATATTAACATAATCTTTTAAAGGTAGAAGTCCGCAATGTTTAAGCTTGAAAGATAATTTTTAAATTTTGCAAAATTTTAAGAAAATAAAATAACCATAAGCCATGAATTTAAAGTAACTGACAACTGATAATCAAACACCGGAGCCACTCAGAAGCCTCCTGGGAGGTCGGCCTTAAACCGGAAAGGTTACAAACGTCATAATCCACAATGGAGTATGTATTAGTTGTCAAAATTACACACCATGTTGGACAGCGACAACAGGTGAGGAAAGGACGCTGTCTGAAATTACGTTAGTGACAATGGCTCTGAGCACTATGGGACTTAACAGCTATGGTCATCAGTCCCCTAGAACTTAGAACTACTTAAACCTAACTAACGTAAGGAGAGCACACAACACCCAGCCATCACGAGGCAGAGAAAATCCCTGACCCCGCCGGGAATCGAACCCGGGAACCCGGGCGTGGGAAGCGAGAACGCTACCGCACGACCACGAGATGCGGGCCGTTAGTGACCATGGCAGGTAACCGGAGCACTAACGGCCACAAGACAGAAAATTTCACTGGTGCACTAAAATTGTAGTCGACCAAAATAGTAATTGTACCGCATGGCGGCTAAATTTTAGCAGCAGAAACACTGTATCGCTCACAGGATAACTTCCCCAACAGCGATCCACCGCTGTTCTTGTTGTTCTTAATATACATTAATGACTTGCCATTCTATATTCATGAAGAGGCAAAGTTAGTTCTCTTTGCTGATGATACAAGTATAGTAATCACACCTGACAAACAAGAATTAACTGATGAAATTGTCAATACTGTCTTTCAGAAAATTACTAAGTGGTTCCTTGTAAATGGACTCTCACTGAATTTTGATAAGACACAGTACTTACAGTTCCGTACAGTGAATGGTATGACGCCATTAATAAATATAGACCTTAATCAGAAGCCTATAGCTAAGGTAGAACATTCCAAATTTTTAGGTGTGTCCATTGATGAGAGATTAAATTGGAAGAAACACATTGATGATCTGCTGAAACGTTTGAGTTCAGCTACTTATGCAATAAGGGTCATTGCAAATTTTGGTGATAACCTTCTTAGTAAATTAGCTTACTACGCCTATTTTCACTCATTGCTTTCATATGGCATCATATTTTGGGGTAATTCATCACTGAGGAATAAAGTATTTATTGCACAAAAGCGTGTAATCAGAATAATAGCTGGAGTCCACCCAAGACCATCCTGCAGACATTTATTTAAGGATCTAGGGATATTCACAGTAGCTTCTCAGTATATATACTCTCTTATGAAATTTGTTATTAAGAACCAAACCCAATTCAAAAGTAATAGCAGTGTGCGTAACTACAATACTAGGAGAAAGGATGATCTTCACTATTCAAGATTAAATCTAACTTTGGCACAGAAAGGGGTGAATTATACTGGCACTAAAGTCTTTGGTCACTTACCAAATAGTATCAAAAGACTGACAGATAACCAACAAGTATTTAAGAAGAAATTAAAAGAATTTCTGAATGACAACTCCTTCTACTCCAAAGAGGAATTTTTAGATATAAATTAAGAAAAAAAGTATTTAAAAAATAAAAAAACACAAAAAAAATAAAAAGTTGTTATATTAACTTAAGTATGTTGTAAAATTAACTTAATTATGTCATGTATTGGAAAATTTGACTCGTTCCACATCATTACGAAATATCGTATTCATGATCCATGGAACTAGTATTAATCTAATCTAATCTAAACGAACCACCACAACATGAATGGACGTGGCTTGGGTAGTTGAAGCCACTACTGAACTTTGACGTCCTGGATTGGTGGACCACGAAGCTCTTAGTGATCGGACAGCTCCACACACGCTCTGACACTGCGCAAGGGCTGCCAGCGGCCCCAGCCGACTGCACCGCGCGGAGATAGCTTCCCTCGTCCGCAACAACCGACCGACTGCCTCCAGACGGCCGACAACATCTGAAACAGTCGTCAGTGGAAATAACGCCAACTACACACACAATCTGACAAACACTTGCACGGAGACCTGAACAATACGCAACAGTAACTAAACCCGAACGAAGACAAGACAAATCGGGAGTCGATGCGCGCGCGCACACGCGCGCACACACACACACACACACACACACACACACACACACACACACACACACACACACTGTAGTGTCGGCAGACTTGCCAACACTACGCACACTAATTGAAAGAGGCGGCCAATATGCACGCGCTAACTCACGAAGGATGGAGTGAGGTCTGAAACAGGATACGTAATGAATGTTATAAAGAAAAGTACGTAGCTTCTTGAATACTTAACTTTAATCCATCCTTTGTATACATCGTTCTTGATGAGACATCTGGAGATTGTGGCGATGCAAGTGAGACTCTTTTAAATACAAGCTATCTAAGGCTAATGGCGCCTTGCTAGGTCGTAGACATGGACTTAGCTGAAGGCTATTCTAACTGTCTCTCGGCAAATGAGAGAAAGGCTTCGTCAGTGTAGTCGCTAGCAAAGTCGTCGTACAACTGGGCGAGTGCTCGTACGTCTCTCGAGACCTGCCGTGTGGTGGCGCTCGGTCTGCGATCACTGCCAGTGGCGACACGCGGGTCCGACATGTACTAATGGACCGCGGCCGATTTAAGCTACCACCTAGCAAGTGTGGTGTCTGGCGGTGACACCACATTCCTCCCCCGCAAATCGGCGAACGGTCGTGAGATAAGGCTTCCGCCCGCCGTGGGGAGGACCCCATGTTGACGTATGCGATGAGGTGGGGAGCCTAACAACAGGCGAGGCTGTGCCACCCGCACCCGGCCATTCGGTCCGAGGGGAGCTAGGAAACGCCTGGAAACCTAGTCCAGGGTGCACGTCAACATGCGGTGTATGCGCCCGTAATGAGACAGGAGGGGCCGAAGGGTCGACCTCCATTGCGTCGGGGGATCCGACGCGCGATGACATCTGGTCCGGAGCGGGCAAGAGTTCCATGGCGGAGGACAGCTGGTCACTGGAAGCGATCGGCGGCGCGTGACCCAGGGAGGCGCTTGGCGGCTGCAGCGAAGAGTCCTGCGGGCGGCGCCGGCGGGAGAACAGGCGGCGGCGGCGGCGGCAGCGGCACGTCGCCATGGGGCAAAATGGAAGGCATCGTCGGTAACACCTGGGGATGAGGCGAGCCAGTAGATGGGTCCCCAGGGCGCTGACCGGACGGCACCGTCGCTGAAAGCAGACGGGGAGCGGCAGAACCCAGGCGACGACAGAGGCGCAGCTGATTGAGATGCCGACGCACCTCACCAGAGGCCCCCAAAACCAAATACATCGCGAAGCCGAGGCAGCGAAGAATGCGCCCTGCGAGCCAACGCCGTGAACCGCGATAGTTGCGATAGAAGACAACGTCGCCAGGAGCAAAAAGCAGGAGTCTGCCGCTGCACAGGAACCTGATGCGGCGGATGCAGCAAAGACATCAAGGTTCGATGAGGACGACCGTGGAGCAACTCAGCTGGCGAGCGACCATCGCGGGGCTGAGAGCGATACGAGGACAAAAAGAGCAATAATGCGTCCTCCCGAGAATGCGACTCTTTCAACGTCAACATCTGTGACTTGAAAGTCCGGACCAATCGTTCAGCGGCACCGCTCAACTGAGGCGAAAACGGCGCGGGTGTCAGATGTTGAATACCATTGGCCTTGCAGAATGACTGAAATTCTGCGGACATGAATTGTGGGCCATTGTCGGAAACAATAGTCTGCGGAAGACCTTCAATGCAAAAAATAGCAGATAACGCTGGGATGGTGGCAGATGACGTCGTGGAAGACATCCGGACAACAAAAGGAAAATTACTGAAAGAATCGACCACAACCAACCATCTAGCATTCCAGAATGGGCCAGCAAAATCGATGTGCAAGCGTTGCCAAGGGGAAGGGGCTTGTGACCATGCAAAGGATTTCCACGGCGGTGCGGATTGTTGTTCGGCACACGCCATGCAAGAAGAGCACATATTCGTAATCGCAGCATTGATTCCGAACCAAGTACAGTGCTGACGAGCAAGTTGTTTCGTGCGCACTATACCCCAATGTCCTTGGTGAAGAAGCCGTAAGACAGAGGACTGTAACGAACGTGGGACCACGACTCTGGACTGATCATGATCAGAACGCAACAACAAAACACCACGTCATACAAAAAGACTCTCCTTGTGAGCAAAAAATTGGCGAACCAGCGGATCCTCGATCCGCGACTTTGACAAGGGCCATTGCGTAGCAACAAAACGCAAAACAGTAGCAAGGACAGGGTCAGCAGCTGTGGCTGTAGCGACACGACGAAAATCAATCGGAAACGATTCGACCACGTTATCGGTTTCCACATCAATGAACGTGCAAGCAAGTTCGGAAGAATCGAATGCTTTATCCTCAGCAACAGGCAAACGGGACAACACATCAGCGTTGCCGTGCTTAGCGGTGGACCTGATTTACTACAGACATGTTAAACAACTGAAATAAATCTAAACCAAACAAGTTCACTGCAGAAGAAGAACGAAGGACTTAAAACGACACAAGCTTTGTTTGTCCCTTGTATGTTGCAAGAAGAGTGCACTGTCCTAACACAGGGATAGCTTGTCCTGAATAACTATTTAACTTAACATTTGCAGCACGCAACGGAGGTTTGCCCAGTTGTTTGTACATGTCGTGATTGATCAATGAAACTGCAGCTCCGGTATCGAGTTGGAATGGTATCACTTTGCCTTCAAAGTCCAAGTCAACAAAAAGTTTATTGTCCTGCTGACGACAAGAGCGACTTTCACGTGCAATTTGAACTGATACAGGGACGGAAGCACTCGGGACTTTACGGGATTTCCGGCGATGTCGACGCACACTTTTTGTGGGACGAACAGTCACTGTTAGAGAAAGTGGCACTGGATGGGGTGGAATTAACTACATGAATGTCCATGGGCGAAGGTTCACGAGCCTGATTGTCCATGGTTCGATTCCGGCGAGAAGCAAAGGGCCTGGAATGGTTGTGATTGTCTGATCTGAGCTTTTTCTGGCAAACACTTTGAACATGTCCTTTCTTATGACAGTAAAAGCAAATAGCTTGGCGTGACGGGCAATTGGCACGCGAATGTCTAGTTGCACACCACGGGCATGATTTCACTGCATTTGCTTGCCTACGCGGCGCACGTGTTTGAGAGCTAGGCCGCAGCAGCACGGACGTGCGCGAGGGCTGTGTAGCGGTCCGTGCAGTGCGCCCGGCGGGCCGGTTAATGAGACACACGGCTGGCGAAGTTTCAAATGATTCCTGAGCAAAGTCAAGTGTGTCTTGCCTATCTAATATGTCTATCACTTGTTGAAGGGAGGGATTTACTAGTTTCAAAATCTGTTCCCGTATACGAACATCTGAAACGTTCTGTGCAATTGCATCACACACCATTGTATCTGAATAAGGAAGTCCACATTCACACTCAAAAGCACAATCCCTAGTAAGGCCTTGCAATGTTGCAACCCACTCCCTATTAGTCTGACCGGCCGTACGTTTTCTACGAAAGAATGTATACCATTTTGCAACGACATTGACTGTTTCTTTGAAATAGGCATCTAATGCCGACAAAATTTCTTCGTAGGACAGAGTTGCTATGTCACGTCGGGGAAACAATTTCACTATCACACGGTAGGTGGACACACCTACACACGAAAGCAAAAACGGCTGCCGCTCATTACCGTGAATTCTGTAGGCGGCGAGATGGAATCCAAATTGGCGTAACCACTCCGTCCACGTTTCAACGGCTGCATCAAAGCTACGAAACGGGGCTGCAACTGCATGTTGTCGCTGCGGTAGCGGTGAAGCGGCGGCGGCCGCATCGGTTTGCAGTGCACGTTGACCCTGGACGAGTTGTCCAAGGGCATCCAAGAACGCCTGCGTCTGCTGATTCTGCAAGCGATAAAATTCGGACAGTACATCTGGCGAAGCCATGACACAAGGAAATGGAAGCAATTAGAAAGAACAAGATCGTGATTGATCCGCGTCGCCAAAATTGTAGTGTCGGCAGACTTGCCAACACTACGCACACTAATTGAAAGAGGCGGCCAATATGCACACGCTAACTCGAAGGATGGAGTGAGGTCTGAAACAGGATACGTAACGAATGTTATAAAGAAAAGTACGTAGCTTCTTGAATACTTAACTTTAATCCATCCTTTGTATACATCGTTCTTGATGAGACATCTGGAGATTGTGGCGATACAAGTGAGACTCTTTTAAATACAAGCTATCTAAGGCTAATGGCGCCTTGCTAGGTCGTAGACATGGACTTAGCTGAAGGCTATTCTAACTGTCTCTCGGCAAATGAGAGAAAGGCTTCGTCAGTGTAGTCGCTAGCAAAGTCGTCGTACAACTGGGCGAGTGCTCGTACGTCTCTCGAGACCTGCCGTGTGGTGGCGCTCGGTCTGCGATCACTGCCAGTGGCGACACGCGGGTCCGACATGTACTAATGGACCGCGGCCGGTTTAAGCTACCACCTAGCAAGTGTGGTGTCTGGCGGTGACACCACACACACAGCCGACTCATGGACGATCGGCGAGCCCAAACGCGTCGCCCGGTAGGACGACCGATCGGCGATCCACCGAGACCGTGTCCCGGCTTAAGTGATGCGTGGCGGCAATGGTTGGGCGAGCCATGTCGACGCAGACCTCACTGCTGCTCCAACCCGTCTGCATTACTGCCGCATTTAACTCCCGACTGGCAGGTCCGGACTGTGCTGCAGACGCGTTCTAACTGACTGGCCGACCTGAACTCGCAACCCGAACTCCCTTACGACAGACAACGGCCGGTAAGTAATAGCAGTTGAGCAAAGATACGATTGGAGGGGATATATCGATACGCGCTGCTAGCGCCGCTCACGGTCAGGCAAAGCAGCAACTCAGTGACAGTAGTAACTTAAATTAACGTAGTGAGCTGGAAGCACGTTAAAAACAAAGCGTAAAATACATGATGGCGGGAACACGAGCCACGCACGGCTCAGTAACTAATGCATGTGCATTATTGTCATGGAACTGAACGTGAATATATCTTCCTTGTCTCCACTTTTGCAGACTGATGGTTCCCTTGTTAAGGTATGAATTGATGAACCAAAACGTGACCATTAGCTTAGTAGCATGCTGGTCTACATTTGTAACGCAATGCAACTGCGATCCTGCGTGACATGAATTTTATAAGTCTTCTATTTGTTTCAGGATAAACCTAACTCTACATCTCTACGCACTGGTCACGCAATTTCCAAACATTCTGGAGGTTTTTGGGTGATTAAGCATCAAATCAGAGACGTGTACGAACTGGAAGATAATCTGAATACGGATGCTTTTAATTTTCAAGTCGTCCTAGGCAACTTTCTATAGGTACTAAAGTCTACACGTGTATGAAGAGACATCTTAACCAAAAGAAGTTCGGAGGAAGAAGTAATTAAAATAGAATTCAGAAGAAATTTTTTAACTTAGATATAAATTTTAATGTTGAAAGCGAAGTAACAGTAAATTTAACTGAGATATAATTAACAAGGTATGAGCAAAATATTTTAAATAAAGGGCTGCAGTATAATATGAATCCTTTAACTGACTCGAATGCACCAAAAAAATCTTCGTGGATGTGAAATTAACGTGTGATAACGTGAAAATGAGTAAACAAACCAACGCATCAGTTAAAAGTAAGTAGGTCAGTCGCAAGTAAACTACACTCAGCTCACAAGTATAGAAAGTAACTGCAGGTGCTTAGGAGTTTAAATAAGAAGCTAGCATCACAGAAGAATGCCGTAACTAAGGCAGATCAGGGCGCCTCGGTGGTCTTGACACATGCTTGATGGGGACTACATCGAGAAAATCGAGTGTTTTTTTTTTTTTTTTTTGCCAAGTACGAAAGAAAATATACGTGTGATGTGATGAAACCTTGAATACGCCAACGACGTTCGCAAATAAAGCAGCATAAGGAGAATAAATCTGTACAAGCAATTGTGTATAACAACTACACTCCAAATTACAAAATAAACAAGCAACTTAACAATAAACTGAAGCCAGCATATTTGAAAAGGTATGAATTTACGGGGTATACCTGAGAATGAGTCACCAACGTCATTTCTCATTATCAATTTATATACAAAAAGCGCAGAGAGAGAGAGAAACGATAAAAATCATCAAAACGATTTCCTCACACACAAAAATAGCAATAGGAGAAGTGACTGAAATAGTGAAAATGACTGAATTATTTCTATGAATTACTCCACATTTAATGTAAAAATTTATCGAAAGATGTATGGATTGGTTCAAAAATGGTTCAAATGGTTCTGAGCACTGTGGGACTTAACTTCTAAGGTCATCAGTCCCCTAGAACTTAGAACTACTTAAACCTAACTACGCAGGAATGCCGAAGGTAGAATTCGAACCTGTGACCGTAGCGATCGCACGGTTCCAGACTGTAGCGCCTACAACCGCTCGGCCACACCGGCCGGCTATGGATTGGCATTGGGCAACAATTTAGCTCGAATCTTTGCGAACATTTTATAAATAATTTAGAAAACAAATTCTTTAACGTAAATCCTGAGATTAAAGATAAAATCATATGTTGCAGGAGATGTGTAGATGATTCGATGTTATTATACAAAGTAAACGAAAAGGAGATTGAGTTTTCAATGCCAGTTTTGTCTCCTTTGTATAATAAAATCGAATTATCTACGTATCTTCCATGAGATAAGATTTGCACAAAAAATGAGTTCTCAGCACACGAAGATTAAATTAACTGTGGAGTCTGAGAGGAACTACTTGGTAACTTTGTTTGTACATGGGTCCACAGCCCCGACATAATTTTGAAAAGAAAACATTGTCGATAATGTTTATTTGCTGTTGGCCAATTTCGATTTTATAGTTATTATCAAGCAACCGTAAGCTAACCTCCATGCAACATGTAGCAACATACGTGACATACAAAACAATCCAACAGACGACACGTGGAACTACTCCAAAATAGGTACGTATTTGACATTCAGCCACACCGAACCCATATCATTCTATAAATATGTTCATGTATGGAATGATGTGAATTCTCTATATATGTCCATATGCAGTACGCAAAGATTCAGGCTCCGTCATAAAACCTGTAATAGAAGGATTAATTTTCGAGTTTCAGGTGTGTGCAGGATCAAGTGCAAGGACTACAGGAAGCAGTATATAGGGCAGGGAGGGACGTAGAAACTCGATTCAAAGAGCCAATTACTCTCAAAATAAAACAGCGTTTCGTGCGCATACGGCAACTTTGTAACACTCTGTCTCGATCATTGATCAGAATTTTGACATTCTGAACAGATTTAAAATACACTATTACTTGTGGTCTTAGGGGAAGTCGAAAGAAAAGCATGATCCGAATCTAATTTTGAACGACCAGAGCTAATTATATGACAATGCCTATTTCATGACAATGAGGTGACATTTATTCCTTGTGGGGCAACGGCCTTGCCGCAGTGGATATACCGGTTCCCGTGAGATCACCGAAGTTAAGGGCTGTTGGGCGTGGCCGGCACTTGGATGAGTGACCATCCAGCCGCCATGCGCTGTTGCCATTTTTCGGCGTGCACTCGGCCTCGTGATGACAATTGAGGAGCTACTCGACCGATTAGTAGCGGTTCCGGTCAAAGAAAACCATCATAACGACCGGAAGAGCGGTGTGCTGACCACACGCCCCTCCTATCCGCATCCTCAGCTGAGGATGACACGACGGTCGGATGGTCCCGACGGGCCACTTGTGGCCTGAAGACGGAGTGCTGCTTTATTGCTTGTGGAAGTCCAAGGCGGCAGAGGAGAGAAATTGTGCAGTGAGACCGCTGGAGATGTATGCAGTGCTTGAGATCGACAGAGGGGCTCTCCTGCTCTGGACTCTGCCCCTGGCACCTGTTGACAGACGACTGTTCGGCTCGCGGCACGGCACCAGAGCAGCGGCCAGCAGCGTCAGCACGCCGCGACGGGGACGGTGCCAGGGCAGCGCTGCGGATACGGATGCCGTCCACATTCAAATTAGATTTTTGTGACATTACTATAATGTCTTTTTTTACCCTCGACAAATCGTAAGTTTTTTATCAAGTATGTACAAGAACAGAATTATCAAAATACATAAGAAAAGTTATTATTAACTCAGTGTGGGTAAACTATTTTCATTCGTTTGTATCAAATGTACCAGACGTCATCTGCTGACAATTGCTTTGCGGGCTATATGTATAACATGGATTCTACCGAACCACTATCTTATCCTGTGAAGTAGCATGTAAATTATTCAGATAAGTTGGATGGGTTACTCTTATACCCGAATGGTTCTGCTACATTTGAAATGTGATGGTATGGTATAATACCAAAGTTGTTTTTCGTAGAATATCTGTTGATTAGTTGTTTGACTGTTGGTTATAGATCCTTAGTTTAGTGTTTCTGGGTCACGATGTCATACTCCAAGTGTCAGTTTTAGTTCCTGATAAGCACTGCTTGTTCTACTATCTAGCCGGCCGCTGTGACCAAGCTTCAGTCCGGAACCGCGCTGCTACTACGGTCGCAGGTTCGAATCCTGCCTCTGGCATGGATGTGTGTGATGTCCTTAGGTTATTTAGGTTTAAGTACACTACTGGCCATTAAAATTTGCTACACCAAGAAGAAATGCAGATGATAAACGGGTATTCATTGGACAAATATATTATACTACAACTGACATGTGATTACATTTTCACGCAATTTGGGTGCATAATCCTGAGAAATCAGCACACAGAACAACCTCTTCTTGCCGTAATAACGGCCTTGATAAGCCTGGGCATTGACTCAAACAGAGCTTGAATGGAGTGTACAGGTAGAGCTGCCCATGCAGCTTCAACACGATACCACAGTTCATCAAGAGTAGTGACTGGCGTATTGTGACGAGCCAGTTGTTCGGCCACCATTGACCAGACGTTTTCAATTGGTGAGAGATCTGGAGAATGTGTTGGCCAGGGCAGCAGTCGAACATTTTCTGTATCCAGAAAGGCCCGTACAGGACCTGCATCATGCGGTCTTGCATTATCCTGCTGAAATGTAGGGTTTCGCAGGGATCGAATGAAGGGTAGAGCCACGGGTCGTAACACATCTGAACTGTAACGTCCACTGTTCAAAGTACCGTCAATGCGAACAAGAGGTGACCGAGACGTGTAACCAATAGCACCCCATACCATCGCGCCGGTTGATACGCCAGTATGGCGATGACGAATACAGGCTTCCAATGTGCGTTCACCGCAATGTTGCCAAACACCGATGCGACCATCATGATGCTGTATACAGAACCTGGATTCATCCGAAAAAATGACGGTTTGCCATTCGTGCACCCAGGTTCGTCGTTGAGTACACCATCACAAGGCTCCTGTCTGTGATGCAGCGTCAAGGGTAACCGCAGCCATGGTCTCCCAGCTGATAGTCCATGCTGCTGCAAACGACGTCGAAGTGTTCGTGCAGATAGTTGTTGTCTTGCAAACGTCCCCATCTGCTGACTCAGGGCTCGAGACGTGGTTGGACGATCCGTTACAGCCATGCGGATAAGATGCCTGTCATCTCGACTGCTAGTGATACGAGGCCGTTAGGATCCAGCACGGCGTTCCGTATTACCCTCCTGAACCCACCGATACCATATTGTGCTAACAGTCATTGGATCTCGACCAACACGAGCAGCAATGTCGCGATACGATAAACCGCAATCGCGATAGGCTACAATCCGACCTTTATCAAAGTGGGAAACGTGATGGTACGCATTTCTCCTCCTTACACGATGCATCACAACAACGTTTCACCAGGCAACGCCGTTCAACTGCTGTTTGTGTATGACAAATCGCTTGGAAACGTTCCTCATGTCAGCACGTTGTAGGTGTCGTCACCGGCGCCAACCCTGTGTGAATGCTGTGAAAAGCTAATGAGTTGCATATCACAGCATCTTCCTGTCGGTTGAATGTTGCGCCGGCCAGAATGGCCGTGCGGTTCTAGACGCTGCAGTCTGGAGCCGGGCGACCGCTACGGTCGCAGGTTCGAATCCTGCCTCGGGCATGGATGTGTGTGACGTCCTTAGCTTAGTTAGGTTTAATTAGTTCTAAGTTCTAGGCGACTGATGACCTGAGAAGTTAAGTCGCATAGTGCTCAGAGCCATTTGAACCATTTGAATTTTGCTTCTGTAGCACGTCATCTTCGTGGTGTAGCAATTTTAATTGCCAGTAGTGTAGTTCTAAGTCTAGGGGACTGATGACCTCAGAAGTTAAGTCCCATAGCGCTTAGAGCCATCTGAACCATCTTCCACTGTCTATTGAGTCAAGCCGTTGAGTTTACGAATGGCTGGTAAGACGAATTTTCGTAGCAGTTTCGCTTGTGCTTGGCTACCTTCTTTACAAGATTAGTCGAGTTAAATCTGTACAGCAATATTTTCGCTGTAAATTAACTCTTTGTTAATTGAATGCAATTTCTGCAAAGCGTGTAGATTATCTACAATATAATATGCATGACTGTGCTGATTTTACTATTTTTTAAACTTACACGCGATCTCGTTGCACCAAACAATTTTCGTGACGAAGTGATCATCCACATCGAGTACAAACTTTTATTACCCATACAGCGTCGTTCGATTTGGATCGACTTCGGACAAAGCAAAAATACAGCACTTCAAATCGCACGTATTCGGAATATCAGAACAATTATAAGACTGAACATTTCCTTGCGGTAAGAGCTGGTATGTCGTTCCTCCTCTCACCATGCAGTTAAGAATTTCTGGTCAGACGAATACAGGGTAACATCAACAGCAGCAAAAATGGTACTAGTGAAGTAAGATTCGTTATGAACAGGGAGGTAAATCAGAGAGAGACATACTGTGAAGAGTTGAGTGACAGGGTTTTTTTTTTCAGGACAGTATGATTATTGTGGGCAAAACGTCTAAATTGCACACAGATTCACCTAGAATTTCTGGCGGTATTTGGATCGAATGTGATGTCGCTTCCAGGCGTATTGGAATGGTGCCAACAACTTGACCAAGGCCTCACAGGCGTGAGTGATGCTTATCCGGAAGGAAAGTCATCCACATCGACCACAGGCACCCGCGGAAAGGATTCGCGGCAATAGCAGATATCGTGCCGGTGAGAACGTTAATACACAGCGATTCACGAATGGCTCCGTGACAAAGGAGCGGATTTCTGTCGTTGATGGACTGAACGACTGATAGAACATTTACAGAGACTTGACGGCTATGTTGAAAAATAATGTCATGTATCTGTGGCAATTTGCATCGTAGTGCAACATTCAGTAAAAGTTCCTTGGCTTATAATGTTAAGATGTAACTTAATTTTTGAAGTTCCCCCGTGAGTGTCTGCAGTCCAGATGCATACTGAAACCGCCACGCCACAGTGCCATAGGACGTCGCTATCGTGCTTGGCATACATAGCCAAGCGAGGAGCTGGGAGTGAAAAGCTGCCAGACCATAAGAACATAACTCTTCAAACAGAAAAGACAAAAATGATTTAACAAGTCGTGAATGCTGACAAATTGAAATAAATGCAAGAAAATATTTGAAATTTGAGAAAGTTTCAATAGACGTTTGAAATCGTGACATTGCCTAGAACTTCAGTCTCAGAATAATTTCACTAAAGCACAATGTGATTTCAGTTACTACTAGAGCAGACAGAAAACCATTTTAGTTGACACATGTTCCGAACAAAAAACATCAAGCAACAACAAATATTTATTTACACATCAATCAACACCTGTAAGAACAGCATCAGAACAGAGCACGAGTAGCTATGAAACTATATGAAATAAAACCTTTCCATAAAAGAGACAAATGTTATTTCAACTCTCATAAATAAGTAGTGGCGTCTTATTAAGATAGCCAAACACGGAATTAAATAGTACGCAAATCTCAGCCAATAGAGTATGTATCAGTGTAAGTAGTTTCTTTTTAAGTTGCGACAATTCTGGTTAGTTTTATAAAAAAATGTTCAAATAAAATTTAAACCACAACACCGATATGCCTTCAACTAAAATAACAGGTAGTAAAATTAAATTTACACTAGAGGTGAGTAAAAAATAAATTACATAAAATCAGCACAAATAATGTTCATAAATTATCATCAGGGCTCAAATCTGACAGACATGAATAACTGTAGCGTAAAAGATTTAAGTAATGCAAGTTAGGCAAATTTAAGCGGTTGGCACTTTAAATGAATGTGATTTAACTCAAACCTAAAACAATACACAATAAAACAAACACATAGACATGGTCATAATTGGCTTCTAATTATCCAGATGGTTATTTGATTTCTAAATATACATCAAGTTGAACATCATAACTGACACACATGTCACTGATATAGAGATACATAATGTAAGTAGACATATGTTTCTCCTGTTATATACAGGGTGGTCCATTGATAGTGACCGGGCCAAATATCTCACGAAATAAGCATCAAACGAAAAAACTACAAAGAACGAAACTCGTCTAGCTTGAAGGGGGAAACCAGATGGCGCTACGGTTGGCGCGCTAGATGGCGCTGCCATAGGTCAAACGGATATCAACTGCGTTTTTTTTTTAAATAGGAACCCCCATTTTATATTACATATTCGTGTAGTACGTAAACAAATATGAATGTTTTAGTTGGACCACTTTTTTCGCTTTGTGATAGATGGCACTGTACTGGTCACAAACGTGTAAGTAGTGGTATCACGTAACATTCCGCCAGTGCGGACGGTATTTGCTTCGTGATACATTACCCGTGTTAAAATGGACTGTTTACCAGTTGCGGAAAAGGTCGATATCGTGTTGATGTATGGCTACTGTAATCAAAATGCCCAACGGGCGTGTGTTGTGTATGCTGTTCGGTATCCTGGACGACATCATCCAAGTGTCCGGACCGTTCGCCGGATAATTATGTTATTTAAGGAAACAGGAAGTGTTCAGCCACATGTGAAACGTCAACCACGACATACAACAAATGATGATGCCCAAGTAGGTGTTTTAGCTGCTGTCGCGGCTAATCCGCACATCAGTAGTAGTCAAATGGCGCGAGAATCGGGAATCTCAAAAACGTCGGTGTTGAGACTGCTACATCACGTCGATTGCACCCGTACTATGTTTCTATGCACCAGGAATTGCATGGCGACGACTTTGAACGTCGTGTACAGTTTTGTCACTGTGCATAAGAGAAATTACGGGACGATGACAGATTTTTTGCACGCGTTCTATTTAGCGACGAAGCGTCATTCACCAACAGCGATAACGTAAACCGGCATAATATGCACTATTGGGAAACGGAAAATCCACGATGGCTGCGACAAGTGGAACATCAGCGACCTTGGCGGGTTAATGTATGGTGCGGCATTATGGGAGGAAAGATAATTGGCCCACATTTTATCGATGGCAATCTAAATGGTGCAATGCATGCTGATTTCTTACTTAATGTTCTACCGATGTTACTACAAGATGTTTCAGTGCATGACAGAATGGCGATGTACTTCCTGCATGATGGATGTCGGGACATAGCTCGCGTACGATTGAAGCGATTTTGAATAGCATATTTCATGACAGGTGGATGGGTCGTCGAAGCGCCATACCCTGGCCCGCACGTTCAGCGGATCTGACGTCCCCGGATTTCTTTCTGTGGGAAAAGTTGAAGGATATTTGCTATCGTGATCCACCGACAACGCCTGACAACATGCGTCAGCAAATTGTCAATGCATGTGCGAACATTACGGAAGGCGAATTACTAGCTATTGAGAGGAATGTCGTTACACGTATTGCCAAATGCATTGACGTTGACGGACATCATTTTGAGCATTTATTGCATTTATGTGGTATTTACAGGTAATCACGCTGTAACAGCATGCGTTCTCAGAAATGATAAGTTCATAAAGGTACATGTATCACATTGGAACAACCGAAATAAAATGTTCAAACGTACCTACGTTCTGTATTATATTTTAAAAAACCTACCTGTTACCAACTGTTCGTCTAAAATTGTGAGCCATATGTTTGTGACTATTACAGCGCCATGTATCACAAAGCGAAAAAAGTGGTCCAACTACATCATTCATATTTCTTTACGTACTACACGAATATGTGACAAAAAATTGGGGTTCCTATTTAAAAAACGCAGTTAATATCCCTTTGACCTATGGCAGCGCCATCTAGCGGGCCAACCATAGCGCCATCTTGTTTCCTCCTTCAAGCTAGACAAGTTTCGTTCTTTGCAGTTTTTTCGTTTGTCGGTTATTTCGTGATATATTTGGCCCGGTCACGATCAATGGACCACCCTGTATAAAGTTGTCATATTGTAGAAACTGATGCACATACAGTTGTCTGTTCTTTTATATCAGATGACTCTAAGATGGGCTACACAGCCGAAAGGCGGTTTGGTTAATAAACATTTCAAGTGCAGCCCATAGTGTATAGAAGATGTTCTTTAACAAATTTAACACACAATTGATAGCCCCAAACAATTGTTCGTGCAGTCTACACACATAGGTTGTCGCCAAAGTGGTCCAACAACGGCTCCGTAATCTCACTTTGCCCATGAATTCTGCGGACGGAAATAGCAGGCAAAGTCGAAGGAACTCTCCCACCAAATGCGAACGACGTGCTTCTCAGACATTTACGAGAGGCATTCAATAAGTAATGCAACACATTTTTTGCTCGGCCAGTTTCGGTTAAAAAAAAATGTTGAATTTCTTTCGAGACATCACGGAATATTCCTGATTCAATCCCATAGTTTCATGAAGTTCCGATAGGTACGGCGCTTTACGTAGCCTTCCAAATGGCGTCTGTAACAGAGGTGTGTTCCTAGCACAGAGCTGTCATCGGGTATCTTTTGGCGGAAAACCACAGCATCGCAGATAGTCATAGGCGCTTGCAGAATGTCTTTGGAGACCTGGCAGTGGACAAAAGCACGGAGTTTTGTCATCATCGCAACAAGGTCGCACAAACTTGTCCGATGTTCCGCGTGCCGGCCGGCCGCACACAGATGTGGTACCTGCTATGTTGGAACGTGCGATCACTCACGACGGACCACAATAAAACTCCTCGCTGCCCAACTGGACGTCTCTATTGGCGTCGCATACGTATGCGCATTCGAAAGGAGACCACAAAACTTCATTGGACTGTTCTTCCAGAGGCACACACTACAGCCTGGATCTCTCACCTCCCAGCTTCCAACTGTATGGGCCAAAGAAGGATACACTCCTTCGGAAGGAATACGTGGATGATTGGGAGTTGGTATCCTGCGGGCATACAGTCCCTCACAGTAAGGTGGCATAAGACCGTCACATTGAATGGAGACTATGTCGAAATATAGTGTTTTGTAGCCAAACAAGTGGTCAATAATAGGATGCTGCTTTCCGATAAAAATGTGTTGCATTACTTATTGAACGCCCCTCTTGAGTTGGTAGAACAGAGAATCACTCGCTCACTCAAAGAGATATTCAACTTCAGCAAATTCCCATAACATCCACGTCCTACATGACATGCAGCAATTGTTCTTGGACGTCCATTCTGCAGTTATCCATGGGAAACAACTGATAGCGAGTTGATGCACATCGCCATTAGGTAAGCTAGATAAAGAGATCGCAAACAAACTGGCGCGATGCGAAGAATGTTGTTGCTTAGCTACACAGGCTATCCAGCTCTTGATCTCGTCTTCTACAAAAATTCATACCGAGATGGTGTAAATTCACGGCAACGAAATACCGTTACATGATACAGTAGTCCGATGCCACAGGCGCGTCAGTTGTGAACAAATAAGCCTGAAGGAAGAAGAGTGAGGTGGGTGACCATCTCTCTGTGAACGACTGGGAATTGCTATAGAGGTGGAGCCCATCGTGATCGGTGACCGCCGTATCACAATCACGGTGACAGTAGGAAAGGTGAAAATCACTTATGTCTCATTTTTCAACATTGTGCAAGATATTTTGAAATTAACTTGCCGTATGCTTGGATCCGCTCCATGACAACGAGAACGTCCCACTTCATTCTGTGCAGATCACAGTAACAAACGCTGCTTCTTTGAAATATCAAATTTTGCCTCACTCACGTATTCTCCCAGCATGCCAACCGGTTACCAAATCCTTTTCGTTCAGATAGAGGCGCCCTTGCGTGGCAGGCATTACCGGAACGATGATGAGGTGGTTTTCGATCTGGAATGTTTCGTGAACAACCAAAAGGCACACTACTGTAACCAAGGTATCTGAAGCATCGTCCGTCGTTTGGCAAAATTTGTCGCGTTGAAGGACTAACACGATAGTCAAGTTCCATGATCGCAGCTTGATTTTTTCCGAAGTAATATTTACAACTTTATGACTATGCCTCGTATACAGCAAAAGATTATACAGTGTGTTCCTTACGGATAAAGCGCATTTTAATGCTGCATGTTTTTCAGCACCCCGTATATGCTGTTCGCTCGGACGTGTGTCATCGTGCGGCCATACCAGGATGCTTGAGACAAGAGATGGGCTTGTTTACAGTACGACAAGTATCCCACAGGGACAATACGACCGACTTCAGGAGCATAACAAATTGTCATCGTGGCGACCATTGCTTCCCATTAAAATGCAGGAGAGAGAACGTGCACCACCATTCATGCGGCCAACGATAACACAGGATGCAGGAATGGAAACCACATTGTCTTTTCATGCGCGTCGCAATTCTGCAAAAGCATCACGACAGACGTATCCATATGTAGAGCTCCGAGGAGAACGAACGTTCCCACATTGCATTCGTAATCGTCTTACGGGTCCAACATCTGGCCTAATGGTGCGGAGTTGAAACTGTGTACACAACTCGTCGCCTCTGATACGCGTAGCCGTTAATGTGGACCGCAGCCGATACGTTTCTGACATGTTAGAGTCAATGACAGTGCCCTCTCTCCGACGTCTCCGTGTCATTGTCTTTCAACAAGAAACGTAAGATCACACTTGCCCCGGCCTACCTCGATGCAGGTGTTAGAATGTTGAGCTGATCAATACGTTCTCAGATCACTCATTCACTGAAAACATCTGGTTATGGTTTGCCTGGAGGGTAGCACATCACCACTCGTCAGTCATTACTGATGATGAACTGCGCTGTACAATTGAAGCAGCATAGTTTAACATACCTATATTTGTGTATCCAAGTTCAGTTAGATTCGCTATCCAGCCAGGATACAGCCACTTTGCAGACAAAGGTGGAACTCTGTGTAGAGGTTAACTCGCACACAGCTTCTATTTCCTGCCTCCGTGATACGGAGTGTATGTAAAGGTACATGATGCACCGTAACTTCAGTCTGCTTGGAAACATCGTAAAGAAAGGAAACCGCTTAATCGTTTTTCTGACGAGTAAGGAAACTTATTTGTTCTAGTAAACCTCTACATCGATTTGAGGCGCTGCTGGTGGAGGTTTCCGAAAGTGTGACTAACTGTGGTTGCATGAAGGTGTGATAATCTTCTGTTTCTGATGCATGTGAGCGTGTGATATCCATTTTGGTTTTGATATCCCTTTGGGGCTAGTTGTCATACCTATGACAACTCGTTCCACGCAGCCCCATCAATGATAGAATCCTGGCTTAAAGGCTTAGTAATAAGAAAGAGCGATGTACAGCCACCAATAACAGCGACATGGCTAAGGGTGACAATTCGAAGAAGAAAGCGCTTCCTAGAAAAAAAAAAAAAATAGCCGATTTGAATTTTCTTGTACGGATTCCCATGATCGCGTGTGAGATATTAGCTAGGCCGAAAATGAAAACAGATCGGTTTTCATTCATGACAGTAGATGATGTGGAACCTGTCCATGACGGAGGGCATTCACCCCCAGCCTCCTGCAAAGACGTCCAGAGGCTAGCGTTGCTGCCTCTGGATCACGGGGTCCCGGGTTCGATTTCCGGCCGGGCAGGGGATTTTCTCTGCTCGAGGACTAGGTGTTTGTATTGTCCCCATCATTTCATCATCATTCGTGAAAGCGGTGGGTATGATTGGAACTTTGTACGGGCGCTGATAACCGCGTAGTTGAGCGCCCCACAAACCAGATATCATCATCATCATCATGCTGCAACGACGGCAGTTCCCACGAACCCTGGACACCCTCAGACAGACGTATACCACATCGAACATCGAACAAGACCGACAACGAATACCCCACAATATCAAGGGACTCCTGATCACCATGTTATTTTGAAGTATAGTACCCGCTACTCCACTGGAAAGATTGTCGAAACCGATGGCAGCAGGATTCGTGTGTCCACCACTGATAAAAAAGGGAAAAACAAGAGATGGCCAGAACAGGATGGTTCCATTTAGTACTAACAAAATGAAATTTTCCAAAAATATAGGTCACCTGTTCAAATAAACAAGCACTCAACTCCGAGATTTGTGGTTGATCTAAAACATTGAACGAATTCTATGTGAATAATTACAGTTAGGTACAAGACTAAGCAGAACTTACTTTTCTTGAAGAATTCATTATTTGTTATACATTACGTTCATAGTGTTGTTTATACCTTCAAGTATTATTTCTTTCCAAAGAATTTGTTTTTTTGAAAAACATGTTCTCTGAAGAAGAAGTCACACGAAGTTCTGATTAAATATTTTTTTTCCTCGAAAATTGCTTTGTTGTACCTAAGTATCCCAATCTATATCAGCTTTCGCCCATTCACCTCTAGGAGTATAACAAGTAACCTCTTATACGGGATTAGTTGGCGTAATTGCAATCTTTAGGATGAGTATTTTTGGTGTTACCTACATACTTTCTCATTAAAGCGTCCTTTATGATTTTTCAGTCAGAAGATAAGCTATCCGCCGCACTCGCCAGAATCACTCCAAACACGCACAAAACATTGAAAAATCAAAAACCAAAATCTGTGCCAACTAGTCCCAGTTTTCCCTACTAAATTTCGCACTATGTATGGCCATGTTGTTGTTTTGGTCATCAGTCCTGAGACTGGTTTGATGCAGCTCTCCATGCTACTCTATCCTGTGCAAGCTTCTTCATCTCCCAGCACCTACTGCAACCCACATCCTTCTGAATCTGTTTAGTGTATTCATCTCTGGGTCTCCCTCTACGAGGTTTACTCTCCACGCTACCCTCAAATACTAAATTGGTGATCCCTTGATGCTTCAGAACATGGCCTACCAACCGATCCCTTCTTCTAGTCAAGTTGTGCCACAAACTCCACTTCTCCCCAGTTCTATTCAACTCATTGGGTATGTGTTCTACCCATCTAATCCTCAGCATTCTTGTGTAGCAAGTATGGCCATCAATCACCTATAGGTGTACTCATGTATAAATAGTACGGTACACGCAGAAGTGAAGTTTCAGTAATTGCTGTCCTTGCTGATGCTGCAATTTTAATGGCTAGCAATGATCTTGGCACTCGTCGCCGAAGCACATACAGTACGTCATCAGCGTGCGCCGTTGAGCGGAAACCCTGTCGTCAATTTCGCTGGCCGGCCGGCGTGCCCTGCAATTACTGACCTTTGCTGCTGACACGCAGAGCCGTTGGCGAGCAGGTCCGGCAAGCAGACGCGGCGGCAAGTTCAAGAGCGACACGGCGACCACGCCCGGGCCAGCCTGCACCAAGGCCGCGTCCGCAAACTGCTATAAATGCCCGGCCCACCGCCGTCCAGGCATCACTGTCTGCCGAAGCAACAGATCGACGCACCATGAAGGCTTTCGTAAGTACCTCCTTACAAATATGAAGCACCATTCAGTACAAGGGTATTCACTACTTAAGATGTTATCACCA
This sequence comes from Schistocerca nitens, assembly GCF_023898315.1. Classification (NCBI taxonomy): domain Eukaryota; kingdom Metazoa; phylum Arthropoda; class Insecta; order Orthoptera; family Acrididae; genus Schistocerca; species Schistocerca nitens. Next base: position 914,435,680 of record NC_064617.1, read on the forward strand.
TCAACAGCAACAGTAGGAGCCGTCCAACATCCGCTGTCAGATGGAGGTCTCCAACAGACTTGCCTATACATACACATCTGTATACATACTACACAAACTACTATGAAGTATATCGCAGAGACCACTTATCGTTGTACCACATTTAGGACCTTCAGCGACTTGCATCCATACTGTACCTGGATCTTGTTGTGATCTTCAGTCTCAAGACTAGTTTGACGCTACTCTTCACGATGGTCTATTTCTTGAACGTCTTTTCGCTATTGCAATTTATAACCATTTGAATCTGCTTACTGTAGCCAAGCCTTCCTCTTCCACTCAAATTCTTACCCCACACCCCACACTTTCCTCCACTGCCAAACTGAGGACTCTTGATGCCTCAGAAAATGGCCTATCAACCGATTCATTCTTGTACCCGATTTCTGTCACACATTTCTTTTCTCCCAGATTCGAATCAATACTTCCTCATTAGAAATCCAATCTATCCTGCTAATACGGTCCGCCTCGGTAGCTGTGGGGTCAGCGCAGCAGATTGCTAACTGATCGAACCCGAGTTCGAACTCCAGCTGAGTTGCAGTTTTTCCCTACTCGGAAACTGGGTGTTATGCTGTCCTCATTCTAGTACCGTCATAATTGACACGAAAATTGCCTGCATGACATCACTTGACTAGTCTCAATAACCTTGGTCCTAATGAATGCTCAGAATTGTCTAAACACACTATCGTACCTTCCACTATTGAGGTGGATCTATGGACACGCTCCGACAGTCAATTAAAAAAACTTCAGTATTCTCCTACAGCGTCACATTTCAAATCTTCCATTCTCTTCGTTTCCATACGCAGGTAAACTATAGACAAATGTCTCCAGAAAATACGTCCTAAAATTTTTCTTCCTATTGGCTATCTAATTTGACAATCGTCACGTATTTTTTCTCCAGAAATATCAAAGCTCGTCTGCGGTTCTTAGTATCTCATTTCCTAGTCTAATTCACTCACTATCGCCTAATTTAATTAGATTACATAGCATTATCCTTGTATCAGTTTTGGTTTATGTTCATCTTACAACGTCTTTTCGACACTTTGCGCAATTTATTCAACCGATCTTCAGAGTCTATGGCCATCTCTGAGGGGATTGATGACCTCGGAAGTTAAGTCCCATAGTGCTCAGAGCAATTTGAACTATTTTTGAGGCATCTCTGACAGAATTGCAAAGTCATCAACAAACCTCAAAGCTTTACCTTCGAAGAATGCTACAATCGCTGGTTTTCCTTAACCTATGTTCTAACGTAAGTTGCATAGTCAATACTGCTCTCGTGTTCCTACATTTCTCCATAACCCAAAGTGAACTTCACCGAGACAGGTTTCTACAAGTTTTTCCATCCTTCTACAGACAAACTGTGTCAGGATTTCGCAACTATATCTCACTAAACTTACGTCTTGGTAATATTCACAACTGCAAACTCCCGCTTCTTTGGAACTGGAAAGATTACATTCTTCTCGATGTCTGAGGATTTTTCCCTTGTGTCATATACCTCGCACACGGGGTGGATTAGTTTTGTCTCAGCAGGCTCTCCTAAAAGCTCTCGATAATTCTGAAGAAATATCGTCCACCCCAAAGGCCTCAGGCCTTGTTTTTTTTTACTTCTTGAACTTCAGCACAGATTCGCCTGAATACAGTTCCCAGCCAGTTCCATTTCACTTTCTTTGTGGTCATAACTGTGACTTTCACCCCAATCTTTATGTGATCGATTTGTTTACTATCGTATCTATATTAGTAATCCCCAATCTGCATTTCTTCATTGCTCGCCGAGTAACCAGCGGGTTTTCAATGGTACGCCTACTCTTCCCGTTTCAGACTCGTGACGGTCGGAAACTTACATGACAAATTAAAAGAGAGCGGTGAAACAAATAAATAATAAATAAATTAATAAAAACCTTTCATGGAAGATATTATGAAATACTGAATTTTTTCTGGCGTAATTCTATGACCTTATCTGGAGAGAGAAGTCTTTGATCTGAGCAGTCAGGGTCCGTAGTAGATCTGGTTGTCGAAACTTTTCTTTCCCTCATTTCTGCCTTATGAACTGTGGAACTCCTGTTCAGCAATATCACGCATTTGCAATGATAAAACAGAGATAATATTATAATTCAGACATGATTTTTACTGTTTTATTGCCTTGACAACATTGATTCCACAAGTTAACCAGTTATACAGTACTATTTTTGTCATCAGTTTCATAGCGGCATAGGAATTTGATCCCGGATCATAGTGTTGGGGGACAGAAAATTATCGGTATTCTCTTGAATAACACGAAATATGAATTTTCCGTGTTTTTCTGTATTTGATAATCAAAACAAAGAAGATGTTTGATCAACTGGTCTTCCCAAGGACCTAACCGTTCTCTTTTTGCGAGTTTTCAGCACTAGGTTAGTCATATCAGAGTTAAAATGGCCCCTGTTGTTGCAAGAATCCAGACTATTTGTTCGGCGTATTGTGGTTGATTAAAGTGTTCTTTCGTGTGTTGTGGTCTCAGTGAATAAGACAGAAGCTGACGCTGACAGAGGCTAGCACTCTAAGCTCATGAGAGAGAGGTAAGGCCCTCTACGATACCTCTGTGGCAACATAGTGGCTTAGCTTATATTGCCAGACAATATATCACGCAAAAACGACCCAGTATCCGTACAGCGTATGTAACACGCCTACATACTCGTAAAGAATCTGAGCTCAGCTCCAGCAGTTTTCTTGTGTTAGTTGGTTCTAAGAAACATATTCTTGTGGACTTACACTATTTATAATAGATGTTCGCTGTAAAACAGTTCAATACAAAGTATATCTTTACCACTTGCAGAACAGATTCTGGTGCCGTCTGAAAACTTCCATTCGATGTTGAAGGTTTTTAGTTGTGTCTGACACAAATGTTTTGCGCAGCACTAATAAGACACAGGACTTGCAGTCACGAGGACAATCTTTCCAGTTCCTGCCATCCATTTTTAGGTTTTCTCCTAAACTGCTAAAGGCCAAAACTAGTATGAATCCTTAGAAAAGTAAACAAGTGATTGTTTTCTCTATCCTTCGTCTTCCGAGCCTGTGCCCTGATTCTAATCACGTTTTCGTCGACGAGACGTTGAACTCTAAGCCTCCATTTTCTCGTTTTCAATTATAGCTGTGTTTCTCGACGGTATTGTTTATAGTGTGTAAGGGTTTGTCCCGCACATTGTTCTATATTTCGTAACGAGAGTCTGAAGGCTCAAACAGTTGAGATTTCCTATTATCTGCTACCTACATCAAGCTCACCAACTCATTTCAATAAGAATTTTCTTCTGTGTACTAAAATAAATTCAAAGTGGTACATTCAGTTTAACTTGCGCTAAAAGGCAGTACAGAAGGCCTGCAACCATTACACAACTAACTCAGCAAGCCCATAATACTGCTTCAGGAAGCCACCAACAAAAAACCTGTATTGACGAATTGCAGTCATGACCCATCATCAGAATAGCGGAAACAAATTTGTTATGATAGTTTCCATTAAGTTAGTTTCCAATTTTCTGATGACAGAGTGTACCTAAAACGTGACAAAGTATTTGTAGGACTGATTGTTATTTGGGGACTTTAAGTAGTATTCAGTGTGTGCGCAGATAAAAATGCTGCCAGGTGATTATATTAGCACAGCTACAAGGAATGTGTGTATTCACTTTGTTACGGTAATGTACGACATTTCAGTTAATGGTGTGTTCTGTGTTCGCAGGTCTGCTCTTTCTTCGTAGTGCTGCTGGTGGCGGCCGTGTTCGCCCAGGAGAAGGCCAAGGAGACCCTGAAGGGCGCCGAGGCCTACTACGCCTACGCCGCCCCCTACGCCTACAGCGCCTTCGGCTACCCCGCCATCAGCGCCTACTCCGCCTACCCTTACGCTGCCGCCGGCTACCCCTACTACTACCGCTAAGATGACATCAGTTCTGACATGATGTCTCCTGTACTGATTCTTCTGTTTGTCTCTTCCCTCTAAATACAACTGTATCACAAAACAAAAATTGTGTCGATTTCATTTATAATCTTATAACATCAACATTGTTAAAGAAATCTAATATGTAGTTTGCCCCTGGGTCAATTATTCTGAGATACGATGATGGTGACGAAGTCCCATACTCCTTGACGGAGCGTAGGGGACCGATGCGGGAGACCTGCACCGCCGTACTATGCAAGGTCCTAGTGGAGGTGGTTTGCCATTGCCTTCCTCCGACCGTAATGGGGATGAATGATGATGATGAAGACGACAACAGCATCCAGTCATCTTGAGGCAGGTGAAAATCTCTGACCCCGCCGGCAATCGAACCAGGGACCCAGTGCTCGCGAAGCGAGAACGCTACCGCGAGACCCCGAGATAAACCACCCATTTTTAAAGTTTAGATAAACCACCCATTTTTAAAGTTTAGATAAACCACTCGTTTTTAAAGTTTGTTTAACGATCTATATTCACTAACACAAAATAACACAGGCTGTAGCTCCACAAGAGTCATCAATATGCATGACAAAAGTTTGCTGCCAGAAAATATCCGTCTCATTTCTGGAAATAAATACCTATAAAACCAGCTGAGTTTAAACAACCAGTACCTCGAAAGCATGTCTCTCATTCGACACTTTTTGGGTGATTACTTGCCTAAAATGATGATCCGATTTTGAGAATGATGGTCTCGATTCATCTACCTTCATTATTAGTATCCACAAGGTGAGTCTGAGACAGAATGTGTCATCAGTTTCAGAGACCAGAATCAACACACGAGCATAATTGCTGAGTCTGTGTCCCAATCTCTGTATGGTAGTATTTGGAGTAGGGGAATATTATGGAAGGCACGTTTATCGAGATCTCTCTGATAAAATTTAGCATTTTGTGAATCACACAAGATTATTTCATCTTGAAAGATGGGTCAATGTCTGACTATTGTCATACACTGATTAATACACATCCGTCATCACTACACAATGCTGAGAATAAATGATGACTTATGATACAAAAAGTATCTACTTGACATTGCTTATCTTATTTATTATTAACAGCAAAACACGGATGGCTAATGAGAACGTCTGAACGATTGTAGCAAGCACCACTCAATACTACACTCAGGTTTTATCGGGACATCGGAACTTAGACGTACCGAATAGGTGGTATCATATTCCTATGTTGCGGCTTTAGTCTATATTAATAACAGTAGCTCGTTGCCATGCGAACGTAATATGGAAACCAAAAAAATCCTTGCTCCAGTTGTCGCTAGTTGCTTTCGGCTGGTTAAATGCTCGTCTAATGGTAACAGGTTTCACCACTTACACTTTGTTCTCCAGATGAGACTGTGTTTACCTAAGTAAATCATTTTAGATTTCGGGTACATCTCGCAATTCAAAACAATGTAACGTTGCAGCCAAACAATCCATATTTTCACATTTATTCATAACAGTTGCTATCACTCGGTATACAATCAAAGGAAGTAAACCTTACTGTTGTTCACACGAGAAAAAAACGAACTTTACACTACAAAAACTAGATTTTACATTATATAAATATCTCGAACATTCCCTTACAAGAAGTAGCAGCTAATCGCTATAGCAGGAAACCAGTTTGAATCAAGTACCTAAATCTGTATCATATACCTTCAGTAATCAACTTGTTCTCCTCAATTCTTAACAAAACAGAAAAGGAAAGCAATGTATAAGATGGCGCAACGCATCAATTTGGACAGCCTTGCTGCTCTGCAATACACGTATGAAATGCATTGCATACCGCTTCTGATTTTCACTGTACTCTAGAGATTACTGTTCCCACTGCAGCAGGCATAACAACTGCTTCAGTGTCCGCCTCATACTATGACACTTGCTAAAGTAAAACTTCCTTGGAATAACAGATGCCTACGTACAGTTCGGCTGTGAATCTTCCTGATCTTAGACAGATGCAAATCAGTTTTTGATTTTAAGAAATACGTCAATTCAGAAATGTTGCTGAAATAAACGTTCAGTGAACTTTAATATTGCAGTGTATATGAAAGCTGTTCCCCATGATAGCATCCTTGTGTAAAATGTTCTCCGTCATCCTCAAGCGCCAAATTAAAAACTCGAGCTTTCATCACTTGCTTCCACCACCTTCATGACCACAAACTGATAGGGATTTCTTTCATACTAAGAGATACTTCCCAAAAATCACGATCTCACACTCCACAAAATATTTGTTGTTAGCCTTTATTAATACATCGTGTGTCTGTTTCTCAGAGAGAAGGTTTCTCTTGAAGACACTTTGTGTAGTAGAATACAGTTTACGTAGAATTCAGTCATGTCAGTTCCATGAGACCATGTGAGGCAAAGGTACATGGTCATGGAACTAGTCAGTACATAGTTTACAGAATGGTGATCAGAAAAATGTCATATCATCAGTTACGTGGGGAACTCTTGTACGTAATAGGAGTATGTTATAAGGAAACCTTTCCACTTAATATCGAAGACGTGGGTCTACCATTCACTGTTTTGAGTTCCATTGAAAGCCTACTGAAAATTAATCTGCTGAACACCTTCGTCTACACCGCTTGTAGCAGTCTTATCCAGGTACATATCGACTTCTCGTTTACTTACCACGGAATGAATGTTGCAGATTAGACTAACTGAGCCAATACTGTCAACAACAAATCCCATGAAATGGAACACGAAAAGGGATGGTACAGTTAGAGTTCCGAAAAACCTGGCCAAAGACCTACACAAGGTCCACGAACTGACACTGCAGATCTATATGACTGTCCTTTTCTGAGCTAAGAATATTCCTTGTGAGTGGACAAAGCTGTCTCAGAATATTTATCAGTAGGAGACTGCACTTGAAAGAAAGCAAAGCAAACAAGTATTCCCGTTCTAGTTTCACTTACAAGAATTCTTTTCATATTCACCCGTTGCAAAACTTAAAAGAACCGTCTTCGCTAACGGTCTGACCGTTTTAGGACAATAAAACTTTACTTTTACAAGAGATCAATTTAAGAAATACTTGCATTGCGTTTATTGCAGTTTAGCGTTGATCCATCTTACGTCACCGACTAACCTACTTCCCTCATCATTTCAATTATGTTCCACGCCGTTAACAGCAGCACTTGTGTCATCTGCGAACAGAAAAGTTTTTGAATCATTTTTCATATTTAATGGAAGATCATTTATGTTGAAATCACTTCTCTGTGTGTTGAATGTATCGAAGGTACTCACATTCAAATGCTTTTGCTAGTTCTCAATCTATTTTGTAGCCCTGCCAGTGCCTCACACACTACTACTACTACTACTACTACGTGATCAGGCCCAGTGGACCGCACGCTTCTACAAGTTTCCTCCTCCACTGTATTCTATCCATTGCTGCTATTCGCCATCCGTCAACATCTATTGGCACTTGGTTTAAATCTTCATGGAGTCCATCCCTCCAACGCTTCTTGGGTATCCCTGGGGGTCTCTTTCCTGAAGGTGTGAAATCCAGGAGCTTCCGAAGCCATCTGTGATCCTCCATCCGGGCCACATGGCCGGCACACTGCATTCGTTTGATTTTGACAGTTCGTACCATGTTGGGCTGCTGGTATAGTTCCTCAAGCTCTTGGTTGTATCTGAGCCTCCATTCCCCTGTATCTGTATCCAGAAACGGACCGAAGATCTTCCGAAGCACTTTCCTCTCAAAAACGAGGAGCTTGTGGAAGTCCTGTTTCCGGATACTCCGTGTCTCACAGCCATATAGAACAACAGGCTGGATCAGGGTTTTGTACAGTCGAATCTTGAACTGTCTGGAGAGATATTTGGACCGAAGCAGTTGTGCTAGGCTGTGGTAAGATCGGTTTCCTGCCTCACACAGAAAAGAATAAAATGCTTATTTTGTGGATACTCTTTTTCCTGAACCAAACTGCAAGACCGCAAAAAAATATATGCACTAAGATGTCCATCTACCGTTTTAAATAGGACTTTGTTACATACTTTCGAAACCACTACCTCTGTGTCACTTTTTATAAAGATGGTTTTAATAAGGAGTCAGTCCATCAGGAAACTGACCACACCTGAAAGACCTATTGCATGGTTGACAGCACAAAGTTCTTATATGATACTTTGATCTTCAGAACACACCTTGATATTACGTGATATCCACAGAAGACTTTATTCTTTATGTTTTAATGACTGACTCAGCTATATCTTTGCTTTTAGGTCCGTGTGATAAAACTGTCTCTGAATACAAACTATCGAGAGTTCTACATTTACCTACAGCAATAATGCTTTATCTTGCAGACCACTGAACATCACCAAAAGCAAAACAATAATAATGGAATGTAGTCGAATTAAATCGGCTGATGCTGCGGTAATTAGATTAGGAAATGAGACGCTTAAAGTAGTTAATGCGTATTGCTATTTGGGGAGCCAAATAACTGATGATTGTCGAAGTAGAGAGGATATAAAATGTAGACTGGCAATAGCAAGGAAAGCATTTCTGAAGAAGGGAAATTTGTTAACATCGAGTATAGATTTAAGTGTCAGGAAGTCATTTCTGAAAGTATTTGTATGGAGTGTAGCCATGTATGGAAGTGAAACTTGGACGATAAATAGTTTAGACAAGAAGAGAATAGAAGCTTTCGAAATGTGGTGCTACAGAAGAATGCTGAAGATTAGATGGATAGATCACATAACTAATGAGGAGGTATTGAATAGAATTGGAGAGAAGAGAAATTTGTGGCACAACTTGACTAGAAGAAGAGATCGGTTGGTAGGGCATATTCTGAGGCATCAAGGGATCACCAATTTAGTATTGGAGGGCAGCTTGGAGGGTAAAAATCGCAGAGGAAGACCAAGAGATGAATACACTAAACATAGGTTGCAGTAGGTTCTGGGAGATGAAGAAGCGTGCAGAATAGCATGGAGAGCTGCATCAAACCAGTCTCTGAGCTGAAGACCACAACAACAACAAACATTATCAGGAATTGACTATTAAATATTTTGAACAGCTCTGGTAGATCACTAACAGTTTCATAATCACACAAGAGAGATGTAACTTGTTGAAGACCCGTATTTTGCTCTAAAAACTGCTCCATAATTAAGAACACGTTTTCAATTTTGTTCCGAGAACATTCTGTTTTCGTGGTGTAGTGCATTCACGTTGCCGTACTGACTGTAGTGAAATTCTGTGACTGTAATCTCACAGCATTAGATACTATGGAACATCTCCCTTTGTCTCCTGCATGATATTCTAAATCCAAACTCATTGCTTACTTTTACTGCGTGTCTGACGGCAACTTTTTAATGTGGAAGATATGTTAAAGAAAGTGTAAAGGTTTGTAGAATTATATTATATTTGTAGTTACAACTACATTTGTTCTAAAAGTCTTGCAAAGTTTCGAATTAGCTTTAAATGTTTGCAATGCAAGTGGATTCATTGTAACATATCGTTTCCTAGCAATGGTTGTGTGCTATTATGTTCAACAGAGCCTGTATCCGGGAGGAAGAAATTGTTCTCTAACCTGGTAGTGACTGGGAGATCTTTTCATAATCATCCTAAACTGGATGTGGCCGGATTCTCCATGACTGGCTTACTCCTCTGTGATTTGACAGTATTTTCTGAGATCTTTCGCATAGAAAAAGGAGAAGTGCTCTGAGGTAGCAGCACCTTCCAAAAGGTCTTTTAGAGGAAGGGCGCACAATGAAAAGGTCAATATTTAGGCTCCCAATTCTGATTGACCAGAATGACCAAAAGACTAATTAATTTCGTGGAGTGATTTGGAAGACCGAGAAATTGGGGAGTCGGCTGGCTTCTCTCGTGGGTTCTAGAAGTCGTTTGCCCTCTGAGTAGGGATGAGAAATACCGACCGGATAAAACCGATACCGGTATTTTAGTTCTGAATAGCATTATTTATTGGGATTTTTAAGGTCTCGGTTACAATAGGTGTTTTTTTATTTTTTGTTAATAGCCGCGTACAAAACCGAGATATCAATTAGCCGTAACGGTGGTGGTAAGATTGTTCGATTTTAAATAGCACTTTTATTTAAAGAAAAGTGACTTTTATTCGTAAAATTTGCACTCGTTTCAAATATTGCATTATAAAAGAAAATGGGGAAAGCTATTAATGCAATTTTAATCATGTCGACGGAAACGAGTAACGAACACATGCCATAAGAAGTGGTACAGCATTGCTGAGACAGTAACGTCCTGTTGGCGTGTGTCGTGGCTTAAGGTACGGGTGTACATACAGTGTCCAAGACTCGCACCCCCGCCCCCCTCCCCCAATCAGGGCTATTTCTCGCTGTCATCGCTGGACATCCGTTGTATCGCAGAATCGCATCAAGCCTTATCTGAAAATATTTTTACGAAGTGAAGTAGCAATGAGGTACAATGCATCGTTTGGTTTAAGAGATTAAGGATTTATCTGCCATTTCTACGATCTAATAAAAGAGAGGAAACTATGGTAACATTAATAAATTAAAAACTTAACAACAGTTCATTTATAAAATATAATAAAAACAGGAAGTAGCTGATCTGCTGATTTCGCCTGCATAATACGCCTTATGTGCTTGTAGCCGTTGAAGCTGGACAAATTAACAAGAAAAATAGGGTTCTTCAACCACAGTTCTCATCCTTCAGCAGTGAATACTTGTTATGCCGAAATAGTGGTGAGCTCGCCGATTAGAATATGAGTTTTGAGCAGAGTTTCAAAAAATTGGGATCAGTAGAAGAATACTGGTGATTTTTGTAGTATTCAACCACTTATCACTTTTCGAGAAAAGCAACGAAGGGTGGGCGGGGTAAGTTTCCTTTTATTTGTCTATTTAATTTAATATTTTGATTATTTGTATCTTGGAACTATCAGAGTCAAAAAATTTCAGTCTTTGTTCTATTACTAAGTTTATTACAGGAAGTAATAAGACTAAATGTCGAAAATCGATTATTTCAGAAACAGGTAATTTTGAATGGTTTTAACAGTCGGGTTAAAGTGGCGTGGAAAAATACCATACAGTTGATTTAATGATAACTGTAATGCCTACCTTTGAGGGAAAGGGACTATTTTCGTAGCAAATTTCACAAGTTTGGAGAAGGTGATCCTTTGAGAACAGTCAAGTCATTCCTTGCAACACTGAAATTTGAGAGAATCCGAAAGGCCCTTAGTAGGAGAGTACTCCTTCAACAAGATACGGTCTTTAACTTTAGAGTGTCCCACATGCAGCGGCAGGGTTGAGCGAGGAGAATGGTAAAATGCTTTCATAGTATTTGTAGAACCCCAGCAGCATCGTCATCACACACTCACACACACACACACACACACACACAGAGAGAGAGAGAGAGAGAGAGAGAGAGAGAGAGAGAGGAGAGTAATGTCCGGATCGGTGGATTGGAAGGAACGGTCCAACACCCTGGCCACCCCGCTCTCCAGACAATACGTCCCTTGACTTTTTTTTCTGGGGCTATATCAAGGACAGAGTCTTCGTCACACCAGCTGCTGACGTTGACGAACTGAAGGCTAGGATGCAAGCTACTGTGGCTACTGAGACAGAATACATGTTACGAAATACCTGGCGGGAACTGGAATACCGCCTCGACATTCTCCGAGTTACAAAGGGAGCACACGTTGAGGTTTACTAACGTAAGTGGTAAGTGGTCTTAAAAAAAACTAGTAACACTAACCTATGTAAAGGCATCAAATGTAACTTATCATGTCAAACGGTTATTCTGTTATAAATTGTTATAATCAGGGCAAGACTTGGTGCTCACTATATATATATATATATATATATATATATATATATATATATATATATATATATATATATTGCTCTCCTAACATGTTTTGCAGCTTCACCTAGCTGTCTCTCTTAAAACTAAATTTGCAGCATGTTCCTCGGTTGTCACAAAAGAACAGTGCATATTGGTTTCTACAAAGCAATAACAATATATAGGGCAATCAGAGCGCTACTAAGCCAACGTACACACACACACACACACACACACACACACACACACACACAATGGGAGGGAGAGAGAGAGAGGGAGAGACATTTTGATCTCCCAATCGCAACCCAATATTTTACTGCCATAGTTAATGAAACAGGCAACTGCTACATACCCGAGAGCCACTGTCTCGTTCTGTTAGTTCGATATCCGATATTCTGCTCCGGTCTTGTTCTCATAGACCGAACTGTAACACTCAAGATGTTACAACAGTAGCTGTATCTCTGACTCGCTACTCCACCATATTTGTTTTCGTAGTTCAACCATCCATCAGCTTTGTTGTCGTAGCTCAGTGTACCATCTTCGTTCCCGTAGTCCTATCTCTGCCTCCTGTGCTCCACCATCATTGTTCTTGTAGTCCGTTCCTTGTACCCAGGGGCATAACGTTAGGGCCTGCAATGCGAGCTGTCCAGGTATTTCAAGGGCTCACAGAAGAGCAAAGAAAATATGATTTGTATTGTTATCTAGATTAAAAATTAATATAAAAATAAAATATGTACAAACTTAAATACGGAGACATGTATAAGATAAATGGTCAAGTCAAATGACAGCCTGCAGAGGAATAGTCAGATCAAAACGGTTTCGTAGAATCGGTCCAAGTCAAGTCGATTTTAGCATAGCTAGATGAGTGTGTAAACTAAGCTTGACCTTTCCGTCTCTCTTAAAACTAAATTTTCAGCATGTTCCTCGGTCGTCACAAAAGAAAAGTGCATGTTAGTTACTACACAGCAATAACAATATATACCAAAATATCACATTTAGGTAGAAAATTATTTTTACATTACGTGTAGTGTTCAAGAATTTGTGGTGGTGGTTAGTGTTTAACGTCCCGTCGACAACGAGGTCATTAGAGACGGAGCGCAAGCTCGGGTTAGGGAAGGATTGGGAAGGAAATCGGCCGTGCCCTTTCAAAGGAACCATCCCGGCATTTGCCTGAAACGATTTAGGGAAATCACGGAAAACCTAAATCAGGATCGCTGGAGACGGGATTGAACCGTCGTCCTCCCGAATGCGAGTCCAGTGCTCAAGAATTTGTATTGAGCAAAATTTTTCGAAATATTTCCCTTTTGTCACGCCTTTTTTTCAGAAATCAATGTAAGTTTTGCACACCAGTGTATTACAGGAGACGTTGTTCCCAGAACGAACATGTTCTGAAAGTAAAAAGAGGGTGAATAATTGTTTTGAATAACGCAGTGCTTTGCTAGCCATGATGGTCTTGGATGTGGTACGTACTTTTTTTGGTCCAATTTTTGAACTGACTTGCTCACCCAGTGAGAGGGACATCTATTATGATGAGAACTCAGATTCATGGTGTTTTATTTCGCGTATAGCTTATTTTACTTCTGGCAATGATTTGTTACAGAGGAATTTGCGAAGGTACACAGATGTTTCAAGAATCGATACTAAACTTTTTCTGCGTCTGTATATGACTGGATAGGTCAGTTCGAAGGGCAGAGGAAGGCAAAGACATATCTGCTTTAACTAGAACGGACCAGAATGTTCAAAAATCTTCAAGTTGCGTACAGCTGTATATTCCCTGTAACAAGAGGTGAATTCAAGGTTACTGGTCTGGTTCACTATTACGATAACATCCTTTTTATCATGATCGTCTTTCATATTTTGGTTTCGTTAGTGTTCTGACGTAGAGTAGTGATGATGTTCCTCTCTGTAAGACTGTCTGAAGATGGCGAAACAGGCCATAGCTGTTAAAGTTATGCGATTGTGGAAGCAAATAATTATTGTTTTGCATAATATATGAGGTTTTCTATTTACTGGTTGTGACAGTGATAAATACTATAGAAATAGAAAGATGCACAGAGGTCAGCATTTCCCCATAGCCAATCTACAGACTGCTTGCCCGCCCTAATATGTGCGGTCGCTTCAAGAAGAGATCATTTGTATACAATCGCCAAATGACGACGTCGTCGACAGTCTATTGATTTTACATTATGACAACAAATAATCATAACGACTTTTTAAAACCGAGGAATTTTGCCACGGAGCCGTGAACGCATCTCCCGAGCTCTGATACACCAGTTTCCCACGGTTTGGGGCTTGTGTAGCAACTCTGTTGCCATGTTAGGTTAGCGGTCTGACCTATTAACGTTGCTGTGAGAAGGCTCGTACAATCACAAGGTGCGACAAAGTAATTGCAACGAAGCCTAGCTCAATTAAACAGCCGAAAGAAAGCCTAACGGTAGACCTGGATGTAGTGGAAAAGTAATCGTACTTTCGAAAATTGAGACTCGAACCACCTATACAGGGTGGTCCATTGATCGTGAGTGGGCCAAATATCTCACGAAATAAGCGTCAAACGAAAAAACTACAAAGAACGAAACTTGTCTAGCTTGAAGGGGGAAACCAGATGGCGCTATGGTCGGCCCGCTAGATGGCGCTGCCATAGGTCAAACGGATATCAACTGCGTTTTTTTAAAATAGGAACCCCCATTTTTTATTACATATTCGTGTAATACGTAAAGAAATATGAATGTTTTAAGTTGGACCACTTTTTTCGCTTTGTGATACATGGCGCTTTTATAGTCACAAACATATGGCTCACAATTTCGGACGAACAGTTGGAAACAGGCAGGTTTTTTAAATTAAAATACAGAACCTAGGTACGTTTGAACATTTTATTTCGGTTGTTCCAATGTGATACTTGTACCTTTGTGAACTTATCATTTCTGAGAACGCATGCTGTTACATCGTGATTACAAGTAAATACCACATTAATGCAATAAATGCTCAAAATGATGTCCGTCAACCTCAATGCATTTGGCAATACGTGTAACGACATTCCTCTCAACAGCGGGTAGTTCGCCTTCCGTAATGTTCGCACATTAATTGACAATGCGCTGACGCATGTTGTCAGGCATTGTCGGTGGATCACGATAGCAAATATCCTTCAACTTTCCCCACAGAAAGAAATCCGGGGACGTCAGATCCGGTGAACGTGCGGGCCATGGTATGGTGCTTCGATGACCAATCTAACTGTCATGAAATATGCTATTCATTACCGCATCAACCACACGCGAGCTATGTGCCGTACATCAATCATGTTGGAAGTACATCGCC
This sequence comes from Schistocerca nitens, assembly GCF_023898315.1. Taxonomy (NCBI): domain Eukaryota; kingdom Metazoa; phylum Arthropoda; class Insecta; order Orthoptera; family Acrididae; genus Schistocerca; species Schistocerca nitens. The sequence continues at coordinate 914,450,729 of NC_064617.1, forward strand.
ATTCTGTCATGCAGCGAAACATCTTGTAGTAACATCGGTAGTACATTACGTAGGAAATCAGCATACATTGCACCATTTATATTGCCATCGATAAAATGGGGGCCAATTATCCTTCCTCCCATAATGCCGCACCATACATTAACCCGCCAAGGTCGCTGATGTTCCAGTTGTCGCAGCCATCGTGGATTTTCCGTTGCCCGGTAGTGCATATTATGCTGGTTTACGTTACCGCTGTTGGTGAATGACGCTTCGTCGCTAAATAGAACGGGTGCACAAAACCTGTCATCTTCCCGTAATTTCTCTTGTGCCCAGTGGCATAACTGTACACGACGTTCAAAGTCGTCGCCATGCAATTCCTGGTGCATAGAAATATGGTACGGGTGCAATCGATATTGATGTAGCATTCTCAACACCGACGTTTTTGAGATTCCTGATTTTAGCGCAATTTGTCTGCTACTGATGTGCAGATTAGCCGCTACAGCAGCTAAAACACCTATTTGTTGCAGGTCGTGATTGACGTTTCACACGTGGCTGAACACTTCCTGGTTCCTTAAATAACGTAACTATCCGGCGAACGGTCCGGACACTTGCATGATGTCGTCCAGGATACCGAGCAGCATACATAGCACACGCCCGTTGGGCATTTTGATCACAATAACCATACATCAACACGATATCGACCTTTTCCGCAGTTGGTAAACTGCCCATTTTAACACGGGTAACGTATCACGAAGCAAATACTGTCCGCACTGGCGGAATGTTACGTGATAGCACGTACTTATACGTTTGTGACTATTACAGCGCCATCTATCACAAAGCGAAAAAAGTGGTCCAACTTAAAACATTTGTATTTCTTTACGAACTACATGAATATGTAATAAAAAATATGGGTTCCTCTGTAAAACGACGAGATGATATCCGTTTGACCTATGGCAACTCCATCTAGCGGGCCAACCAAGCGCCATCTGGTTTCCCCCTTCAAGCCAGACGAGTTTCGTGCTTTGTAGGTTTTTCGTTTGATGCTTATTTCGTGAGATATTTGGCCCGATCACTATCAATGGACCACCCTGTATAATAAATTCGCTGGAAGAGAACAGAGATTCTTCAAGAAAACTTAACTACTCACATAAATTACCAAAGCACCTGGGAATAACTCTCGGTATAATGTATCTGTCAGATGACATCTACCAAAAACGGTTAGAAAATGGAAAATGAGAAACAAGAAAATCCAAAAGCTGTGTGGTACAACGTGGAAGCATCGCCACCCACTCCACATTCCTCTGCTCTTGATATTGCCTTCCCAACCGTTGATCATTGTGTTCCACTTTGGCTAAACAGCCCACATGCACAAAACTATAGCGAGCTAAATAACATTATGAGAATGATTGCTGATGTCTTCATGTAAAATCCTATACAATCGCTATGAGCACTAAGCCATATTCTGCATCCTCAACTACAACTCATAAATGTTCTCGCGAAAGAGTACAAAAAGACATCGGATAGTACAAATCTAGCAATGCCCCTGAAGTTACCGATGATGCCAACCAAACCGACTCCACTCTAGACGACCGCAGACATAAACGACAAGGTTCGCTGTGGAAGTTGAGAAAACATTCTCATTGCTAAACAGAATTAGAGCCCAAAATGGCAAATGAGTATATTTGTTACACAAATGGGATAAGTAACACACTTTGTGACTGTGGAGACTCCAAACTCGATAGATTACATAAGTATCCCAGATGGTTGTTCAATTGCATACTGTTTTATTTCTACAGAGTGATTTTTTTCCACCGGGTAGAAATTACATGGATTGAACGATGGGAGCCGGCCCGTGTGGCCGAGCAGTTCTAGGCGCTTCAGTGCGGAACCGCGCTGCTGTTACGCTCGCAGGTTCGAATCCTGCCTCGGGCATGGATGTGTGTGATGTCCTTAGGTTAGTTAGGTTTAAGTAGTTCCAAGTTCTAAGGGACTGATGACCTCAGATGTTAAGTCCCACAGTGCTCAGAGACTTTTTTAGCAATATCTATGGTTTCCTCCTAGAGGGTGGTACTGTTCCTCACACGTCGTGTCCTAGCGCCCTCTCTTGCCATGGCAATTGGTGATGATGTGTTCGACTAACTTCTCTTGCCGCCTCACCTAGTAGTGGATGTGATACAGCGTTGTTGTACACAATGGTTCCCTATTCGAATCGAGAGCGAGAGATTGCCGACATATTTAGTTACGGAAAGGCAAATGGCAACGGGTAGCGGGTAGCCAGGTTGCATCAAGAGACCGATCCCCACCGACAACAACAACAGCATTCAATGTCTGCAACAGAGTTTCGCCGTTTGTTTGAGACAGGGTCGTTTCAGGAAGCGGGAAATCATGAAGGATGTACCCTAAATGTTCGAACACTAGACTTGGAGGAAAATACGATTAACACAGTGGCAGGAGACTGCAGTGTAACCACCAGGCAGTTGGCCCGACAGTACAGGATAAGCCAGACGACCGCGTGGTGCATGACAGTTGTTACTATCCTTATGACTTACAGTGTACGCAGGGCTTACTAGCGACAGCCTTCCGATATCGGAAGCAGTTTTGTCAATGATTTCTTCACGATTCCGGTATTTGTGTCATCCATCATATTCACAGATGAGGGCACCTTTTGTTGAAAATGTTCAAATGTGTGTGAAATCTTATGGGACTTTACTGCCAAGGTCATCAGTCCCTAAGGTTACACACCACTTAACCTAAATTATCCTAAGGACAAAAACACACACACATGCCCGAGGGAGGACTCGAACCTCCGCCGGGATTAAGGGCACCTATTACGTGTCATAAGTCATTTGTGGGATAGTATGCAGAACCCCCATGGTATGGTGACAGCGAGTCATGAACATCCGTGTAACGGGAATTTTTGGATCTGGATAATTGGCTACCTTATTTTGGGGCCAGTCTTCCTTTCAAATCTCCTAAAAGGCCGGAACTATCGGCTCTGTTAAATGATTGGCTCTAGTCCACTTAGCCATTAAAGTCCGAACGCATCTCAATCATGTCTTCTTTCCTGGCCGACTGATAGGACGAGGGAGGCTAGTTGCAAGGCCTGTCCATGCTCCGGATCTCAGCCCGTGCGATTTACGGTTGTGGGACCATCTCAAAAGTATCGTGTAAGCAGAGCCAACTCTAGTTGTGGGGACATTGGAGCGGTGTATTCATGCTGCCTTCGACACTGTTCGGATGCAGCCTGGCCGATGTGAACGTTTGAGAGAGGCGCTTAAACGCATGCGTTGAGGCACATAGAAACCATTTTCAACAATTTCTCTGTAACGATGCATGGATGAATAAACGGTCTCTACCACGGAATCCATGCATTTTCGGACATAAGTTCATTAAATCTTATTTGTTCCGTATCATCTCATCGATCAGCCCTAGAGTTGGAAAGCGGTGGAAACACTCAGTTTATATGTATTATTTTCAATATATCAAGAAGCCATATGATAAATAAGGAAAAGTATCAGCAGAGAAATAAGTGATTCCAAATCAAGGAAAGTAATGTGACTGGGAAGAGATGATCTCAGCCTCTGGCTGATAGTGCACCTCAAGTGTAAGAACGCGCCAGTGAAGAAAATACTTATGCCCGGATTCAGTAATGCAACGTGATCGTTGGCACGCGCACAAAACCAAGAGATAACAGCTTATCCAGAATCCCCGACGGCGAGACAAGGCGTCGCCCAAACCGACGTGTCCAGCGGGCAGCGGCAGGAGTCCAGCCGGCAGCCAAGGCCGCGCCGCCCTATAAGAGCGGCGGCCGGCGCTACCCACAGTAGTCACTGCAGACCGCGCAGCACACACACCTCAAAGCACCATGAAGGCTTTCGTAAGTACCGGCCACAGTAGCTCCTAGCATAACGTAAGGCGCGACGAGGTCAGAGACTCAGACTCGTATCAAACGTTGTATGTCGATAGAGTATCAACCAGAACGCCGATTTAGTTCGTGCTCTGTGTGCTGTCGTCTAGTAGAAAATGAAAGTAACCTCATACCCACGGAAAATAGGAAAAGCGTATGTATGGGGGAATGATTTGAAGATCTCGTGTAGGTAAGTTGGTAGAGCGCCAGGTCATCGTACCGAAGATCCCCCGATCAAACCCGCCGGCACGTTTCTTCACCGTGTTTAGTCAAAGTGTTAGGTGCCCTCTGTAATTAAAAAGAAACTGAATGAACGAATCAACGTTGAACTTAAATCGGTTCATGGAACGACCGCCACGAACAAATGCAACGAACAAAATGAGATAGAAAAACAGTTATGATGTTTCTTTAACTGCTTACATGGAAGAACATTTTCCTGACATGTAAAATGAGTTTTCGGAGTTTTTAGCAACGTTTTATTAGCAGTCTGCTTTCGCTTTGTTAGTTGAAAGTAGAAAACCTACAGAGTACATTTGTAAAGGTAGGTATGACGTCTCGTCCGACAGAAAACCATACCTATCTCTGCAAATGCAATCTTACTTTCAACTAACAAAGGCCGCGCGTGATTAGCCGAGCTGTCAAAGGCGCTGCAGTCATGTACTGTGCGTCTGGTCCCGGCGGAGGTTCGAGTCGTCCCTCGGGCATGGGTGTGTGTGTTTGTCCTTAGGATAATTTAGGTTAAGGAGTATGTACGCTTAGGGACTGATGACCTTAGCAGTTAAGTCCCATAAAATTTCACACCGATCTGAACACATCATCTGCTGTCAAAAGAACGTTGCTACAAACTCCGGAAAGTTCTTTTAGATGTCAGGGATATGTTCTCCCATGTAACAGTTTCTCGCGTAAACAATTAAAACAAATAGTTGTCAGTGGAGTATGAATGCTGGATCTTTGTTACGGTAACCTGGCGCTCTATCATCTCATCTACGCGAGATCTTCAAAGCTTTCCCTCATACATACTCGTATGCTTTTCCTATGCTCCGTAGTTCTGGTGTCATTTTTAATTACCGATTACACATCTTCTACTGGACGACAGCTGACAGCACGAACTAAATCGGTGTTTTAGTTGATACTCTATCGACACACAACGTTTGGTACCGATCTGATTGTCTGACATCTGGAGATTTGGGTGTAAGTAAGAGAAAAACCAGACTACTACTTCTCTGCGTAAGATTCCTTTCACTGGTTCGTGTCATTTTCCTCACTATACGACCAGTCTCTCTAGGAGACACTAATCGAATGTATACCCAGGTTTGAGAAGTTGTTAATGTCTTTACTGGCTAAATTCAGAACATTGTGGTATCTGAGAGCCCAACACATGAGGGAAGGTGTTCCCTAGGGATGTGAGAAGGGATCGCTAACGTTAATAACCTATGTTAAAGATTTAGAAAATATTGGTTGGTATATTCATCTGATACTTTCACGAGATAGTATTCATTGATACAAATTATGGCCATATCCATCCCATTCTTAGCAACAAATTAACATGTACCAAAAAGTTACAGTGAACTCTCACCGTGTCGGAACATTTACTTGTCCATGTCACAAAACGTCGTAATCATAGAGTTGCAATTGCAATTGAAATCACTTTTGTCAGTTACGGCAGTTGAAAGAGGTTGAGACTCTTGAGAGATTATAACTGTGTGCTGTACCAGTAATGGAAACTGAAACTTCCTTTGGCACGCAATGCTCCAACCAACTTAGCTATCTTTACACGACTGACCACCCACCCTCATAGTGGAAGTTCTACCAGTACCTCTTACCTGAAGGACGTTATATGGCCTATAACTGAACACCTGAGTTCTGCTTTAACTTGCGCTGATGTTCGCTGTTCTAAATTTAAACGGTATTTGTAAAATCTAATTATAAATGTATATCTCTCAGAGTATTAGGGAATGGCATAAAAACTTGAACGGATGCTATTCTCAGTGAATGGAAATTTCAAATGGCATAGGCAAGTGGTAAAGCATAAGTAAGCAGTTAGGAGACTCTGTGACGGTCACAATAAGCATTTCCCGTCAGATCACCAAAGTTAAACGCTGTCGGGCTTGGCTAGCACTTGGATGGGTCTGCTGAGCGCTTTTGGCAAGCGGGATGCACTCAACCCTTGTGAGGCAAAGTGAGGAGCTACTTGATTGGGAAGTAGCCGCTACGGTCTCATAAACAGACATACAGCTGGGGGAGCAGAGTGCTGACGACATACCCCTCCATATTGGCATCTAGTGACGCCTGTGGGCTGAGGATAACACGGCTGCCGGTCGGTACCGTTGGAGCTCCCTAGGCCTGTTCCGACGGAGTTTAGTTTAGTTTGGTTTATACTTTCCTCTCCAATTCCCCTTTACCAAGGTATATTGTGACTGATTTTCTGTCACTAAAACTCTGTATGTTACATATACATGTGTCTCTCCACAGGTCTGCTCATTCCTCGTAGTGCTGCTGGTGGCGGCCGTGTTCGCCCAGGAGAAGGCCAAGGAGACCCTGAAGGGCGCCGAGGCCTACTACGCCTACGCCGCCCCCTACGCCTACAGCGCCTTCGGCTACCCCGCCGTCAGCGCCTACTCCGCCTACCCCTACGCCGCCGCCGGCTACCCCTACTACTACCGCTGAACACGGACACGACTTCTATGAGGATGCAGCTCTTACTTCAGTGACTGCTGTACTCTCTTCCTTGCTTCAATAAATACAACTGTATTACAAAACGTAATATCCTGTCTTTTTACCTTACCATCCACTCAATGACATTCCGAATATCAGAAAATGAGAGGAAAAATACTTCTGACAAAGTGCCAAGTATATCAGATATTCAGGCCATTTCTTTCATTCAAATAAACAGCCACCTGCGGCCAAATTCAATGCAAGGGACAGCAATAAATGTATTGATTTTACCTTAGAAATTAAGATATGAAATACATTCTTCTTCTTTGCATCTGTCATTAGACGAAACACAGAAAATTAAAATTAGAGTGACTTTTTGTAAGAATTTACTGGACGGTGTAGTGTACTAGATTGTATTCTAAGCCAGATCCCTTCCTTTCGCGCGCTGTGTGGTACAAATTAAATGTAATTGGCAGTGTCTCCTGTTCTGCCATCCAATCCCAGGCCTCTACACAATTATAATTTGGCACAGTCATCACAGCAAATACTCTGCGTCCACAAAAACAATTATCGTATACAGAAGGTTATCAAAAATAGTTTTACACTTTTAAGAAACGGATTCCTCTCACCCAAACATGAAACAACTTCATATAAACATAAACATGCTTACGAAAATTGTTCATTTTTAGGGCTCCATATCTCAGTCGGTAAAGACGAACCCCATAGGATTACTTCGTTGTCCAACTGTATGTCTGACTGTTACGACCCCTTTTTTCAGGAACAGGCATAGGAATCAAGTTGAGATTTATGTAACATGCTAAGGTCTACGATGCCTTGACGATATAAATAAAGCTTCTAAATCAAGGGAATCAAATGATATGCCCATTTCTTGATATTCACAAATTCATTCATCTAAACCTGTGCTGTACTTCCCTTTGACCGAAAATCATGAAATTTGGCCAGAAGCGAAGTTTCACAATAAAAGTAAAGAAAAAACCTGATAATTGTTAATTTGTAATTATATCACACAGAAACATTTTTTTATCATTACGAACGTACATCACATTGGTAATCCATCAAAAATCTCAGGAACTACTAAACGAATTATAATCTAATTTTCAGCAACAGGTAAAGTGATTCACCAGAAAGGTATTTGTATATAGTTTATAAATACGTCATGCATCTGGCTGACCTATGATGATGCGAAGCCTCCTGACGCTGTGAAAACGATGCCTTCGCCATCCAGCAGTGACGTCCAGTAGCATCGCAGTTCCTTTACCGACTGCACTTCTACATGCAATCATTCCCTGCGACCACGACATGTAATGTATCTACAGGGTGTTTCAAAAATGACCGGTATATTTGAAACGGCAGTAAAAACTAAACGAGCAGCGATAGAAATACACCGTTTGTTGCAATATGCTTCGGACAACAGTACATTTTCAGGCGGACAAACTTTCGAAATTACAGTAGTTACAATTTTCAACAACAGATGACGCTGCAAGTGATGTGAAAGATATAGAAGACAACGCAGTCTGTGGGTGCGCCATTCTGTACGTCGTCTTTCTGCTGTAAGCGTGTGCTGTTCACAACGTGCAAGTGTGCTGTAGACAACATGGTTTATTCCTTAGAACAGATGATTTTTCTGGTGTTTGAATTCCACCGCCTAGAACACAGTGTTGTTGCAACAAGACGAAGTTTTCAACGGAGGTTTAATGTAACCAAAGGATCGAAAAGCGATACAATAAAGGATCTGTTTGAAAAATTTCAACGGACTGGGAACGTGACGGATGAACGTGCTGGAAAGGTAGGGCGACCGCGTACGGCAACCACAGAGGGCAACGCGCAGCTAGTGCAGCAGGTGATCCGACAGCGGCCTCGGGTTTCCGTTCGCCGTGTTGCAGCTGCGGTCCAAATGACGCCAACGTCCACGTATCGTCTCATGCGCCACAGTTTACACCTCTATCCATACAAAATTCAAACGCGGCAACCCCTCAGCGCCGCTACCATTGCTGCACGAGAGACATTCGCTAACGATATAGTGCACAGGATTGATGACGGCGATATGCGTGTGGGCAGCATTTGGTTTACTGACGAAGCTTATTTTTACCTGGACGGCTTCGTCAATAAACAGAACTGGCGCATATGGGGAACCGAAAAGCCCCATGTTGCAGTCCCATCGTCCCTGCATCCTCAAAAAGTACTGGTCTGGGCCGCCATTTCTTCCAAAGGAATCATTGGCCCATTTTTCAGATCAGAAACGATTACTGCATCACGCTATCTGGACATTCTTCGTGAATTTGTGGCGGACAAACTGCCTTAGACGACACTGCGGACACCTCGTGGTTTATGCAAGATGGTGCCCGGCCACATCGCACGGCCGACGTCTTTAATTTCCTGAATGAATATTTCGATGATCGTGTGATTGCTTTGGGCTATCCGAAACATACAGGAGGCGGCGTGGATTGGCCTCCCTATTCGCCAGACATGAACCCCTGTGACTTCTTTCTGTGGGGACACTTGAAAGACCAGGTGTACCGCCAGAATCCAGAAACAATTGAACAGCTGAAGCAGTACATCTCATCTGCATGTGAAGCCATTCCGCCAGACACGTTGTCAAAGGTTTCGGGTAATTTCATTCAGAGACTACGCCATATTACTGCTACGCATGGTGGATATGTGGAAAATATCGTACTATAGAGTTTCCCAGACCGCAGCGCCATCTGTTGTTGAAAATTGTAACTACTGTAATTTCGAAAGTTTGTCTGCCTGAAAATGTACTGTTGTCCCAAGCATATTGCAACAAACGGTGTATTTCTATCGCTGCTCGTTTAGTTTTTATTGCCGTTTCAAATATACTGGTCATTTTTGAAACACCCTGTATGATGTAAAAAGCAAAATAATACTTCTAACTGATGTAAGATTGCGCTTCCATTCTTCAGGATGCGCTTCCAATATACCATAAAATATCCGTTTAAGTGTTTCACAGAGCCATTCGACACTTTCGTTACAACATTAGCCCTATGGCCGGCTGTAACTTTTTCTTCTCCGGAGACTTCCGTCAGATATTACCAGTAATTGAAACAGAGACAAGTGAAGATGAAGTCAATGTATCTGCAATTGACAGTTAGTACAGTTGTTAATATATTTCCAAAATTAATAATATAAATGTAAAACTACCATACCGCGTGCAAATTACACGAAAATTTAAACTTAAAGTTTAAAATTAAAACATTCTCTAAATTCTTGGAGTTCCCAGGACCGTTACCATGCCAGTATTGAAACCGATAACAGTCGAAAATCGTTCATATTCTTTACTCCCGGGTTGGATGATCTATCTATGCATGTACATAACATATATATGTTTGCATGGAACTCTCAGAGGGCAAGTGCTACTCACGCATATCAGTCTTTTTTTTTCTACTAACACGGTTTTATATTCAGTGCTTGTTCAAGAAAAATCAAAAACTTAAGTTTGTAAACAGTAATTATAAATCTTTTTGTTGAATAACCAAGTACTGATATCAATCAAGACAATCTACTGAGCTCCTCGTTGCATCCTTGATGCCAATGTGTTGGCATGGAGTCACATTTACATTTGGCTTTTATGTTACACTTTGTGCAATTTTACACAGTACTGTCCTAGTCTTATCTTAGTGTAGCTATGGACAAAAGCACATTTCTCCTAAGGAACCATGAAGCAGAAAAGTTAAGTACAGATGACAACTGAACACCTTGTAGAAACCTTTTGGCAACTTTTGCATTTGACACTGACGCAGCGTGTGAGATGGTGGAGCAGTGAGACAGTGGAATAAAATTGGAGACAGGGCGGATGAAACCCTGATCCTGTTGCTAGATTTATGTTTTCCGTGGCTTCCATAAACAGTTTCAGTCTAATGTTGGGACTGTTATTTTGAAGAGGACACTGTTGAGTTCATTCCCCATCCGTCCCCAATAAGAGTGCGTGATGAGTAAAGTTGGAATGAACTGCGAAATTCAAAACCATAATACTATATGTTAAAAAGAATCTATGTAAGCTATGCGATCTTACCTAGAATTTAAAACTGAGACGTTCTGCTGCAACAATAATACCAGTAAAAATCAAGCAGAAAACTGAAAATACTCAAAAAAGTGAAAGAGTACTTTACTAATAACGCCGTCTGCAACTAATCACAATATTTAAACTCGGGGATTTAACTTCGTGTTAGCACAAATGGCTGTGTTTTTCTAGTAGAAACAGCGGCTGAGATGAGTGAGAGGAAGAGCAGTGGGCTTTCCTTTTCAATAAAAAATAAAAATACAGCTTTTATCCTTAGACTATCTAGAAGTAATTCCTAAAACTAAAATTTTGAGTTAATTAACACTATTTGAAATTGGTTGTTAGTTTATTCTATGCACTACAAGTAGCCTGTAGTGTCTGTTTTTCAGGTTAATATACGACTCGTTCCGCATCTCCGAAGCTTTTCCGTTAAGATACGAATTATGTACCACGATGTGTGTGTGAATGAATGTATGAATGAATTTACATGAAATGGCTTCACCACAGAGCACAAGCTATCTTGCAAAGTGAAGTAGTAGACCTTCGGTGCTCTTCTTGCATTTGTCTGCCTTTTCTTCTGCATGTAGTAGAGCTTTTCGTCCATCAATTTTATCAAAAAATGGCTCTGAGCACTATGAGACTTAACATCTGAGGTCATCAGACCCCTAGAACTTAGAACTACTTAAACCTAACTAACCTAAGGACATCACACACATCCATGCCCGAAGCAGGATTCGAACCTGCGACCGTAGCGGTCGTGCGGTTCCAGACTCAAGCGCCTAGAACCGCTCGGCCACAGCGGCCGGCTCAATTTTATCGCCAGATGACGTGTGTGTGTGTGAATGAATGAATGAATCAATGAATTTTATGAAATGGTTTCCACCACAGAGCACAAGCTATCTTGCTGGGTTCAGAAACCGGTACAGAAATTTTTAATAGAGATTAACATAAACACCATTTCCGCCCTTTTTAATGCTCATGAAAACTACACATTGCATGTTGTACCACCATGCAGCGAGACCTTCAGAGGTGGTGGTCCAGACTGCTGTACACACCGGTACCTCTAATACCGAGTAGTACGTCCTCTCGCATTGATGCATACCTGTATTCGTCGTGGCATACTATCCACTAGATTATCAAGGCAGGCACTGTTGGTCAAGATTGTCCCACTCCTCAATGACGATTTGGCGTAGATCCATCAGAGTGGTTGCTGCGTCAAGTCATCCATAAACAGCCCTTTTCAGTCCATCCCAGGCATGTTCGATAGGTTTCAAGTAGAAAGAACATGCTGGCCACTCTAGTCGAGTAGTTTCATTCCTTTTTGAGCTTTCTGTTGGAGATTTTCACGCTAGTTACCAATCGAGTGTTAGTCCAAAGTATTTAGTGAATTAGTTAAATGTTTAGGGCGGCTATAAATGATTAGATAAAAGTTATGGATGCGGGAGTTATCGGTAGTCCTTTCAATAATTATTGCTTCTGTTTAAGATGGATTTACCTGAGGAGCCATAGGCTCCGCCTAGAGAAGAGCTATTTGAGATGGAGGGATCGTTGGAATTTCTTAAGTGTACATGTCTAAGGAAGCAGTGTCGTCAGCGTAATGGATGAGTTAGTCTCCTGGGCGGAAATCTGAATTTTTAACACAGACAAGGGATGCTTGGTTAGACAGAAAGGAATCAGTTATGCGGACGTAGTTAAATGGAAGAGTATGTATCAAGTTTGAAAAGCAGACTGGAATTCCATAAAACGTCATAGGCTCCTTTAAAGGATACATAACTGAGAATTTTCTATTGTTACATGGATGAGATAAGAAATGTGCGAAGTGGGATGTGATAAGAAATGCGTGAAGCGGAGAAGTTGTTCATCAGAGAACAGAAACCTCACTGGTAAACAAAGAGGGGTAAGTGTTTGTTCAGGCATTTATGGGCACATTGGAAGATGATGGGTTTGAAAAAACATACTAAACAATGAGGCTAAACCGTCGTTGGAAGGTTTGCTTGGTTTGAGAAAAAGTAGGATTCTGGAGGTGTTCCGCAGATCAACATTGTATCCTGTGGAGTAAATGGTGTTACAAAGAGTTAAAAGGGTTACGATGAAAGAATGGGTACATCCTTTTAGATGTCTGTAGTTTATGCAGTCGCGACTGGAAGCAGTGTTGCATTTTTTTCTGTGATACTTGTTTTATGTCATGTGGTGTAATTGATGAGTTCTACTCTATCTGTGGTGTGTTGTGCCAGTAATGGAAGCTGGGAGCTAGTGGTGCTACAGAAGTATCGATACTTTCACAGACTGTAGGAAACACGGAGTACTAGCAATTGGGATCCTCAGGAATTTTGAAGATGTCAGAGAGACAGGATGGAAAGTGATTAGCTTTGCTCGGCTCGTTGTGAAGGAGTATTGAGGAATTATGCTGCTACATGAGAGTCTGTGGAAAGATTTCCAATACTTGGTGATGAGGACAGGGCAGGTGAGGGAAGGGAGGGGGGGGGGGGGTGTAGCGTAAAATCTGGTGCATGGTTAGTGCCAATTCCAACATTCTTTAGTGGTGAATAAGTTTCTGATATGTGTTTGCAATAGGCGGTGACGTGTGATTCTATGGTGGTCCCAGTGCTTCAGGGGCGAGCGGTGTATGCGAAGGGAGTTTTGTAGGCAACGTAGAACTGCTGGATGGAGGAGAGGTGATTAGGATGAATGTGCTTGTTACAAATGTGGGTTAACGTGGCGCCTAACAAGCCCTGGAGAAGGAAGTATCCAGCAGGATATGCTGAAGGGTTTGCGGCTGGCTTCTGACATGATCGTCTATGTATTTTCCGTGGGCATTCCAGTTCACTCGAGAGTCTTGGATAAGTTTTGGATGGATATTGACGGATGAGATCGTAAGTAGGGAGTGGTGAATGGAATGTATATCTGATCATTCACATTCGGGATCAGGACTTCTATGGTGATATTAAGAACATTAGGAGAAATGAAGATAGCGTGGTATTACTTTCGGAATTGGCATGTTGTGGAATGAAGATTGTGTTACCGTCGAGGGAATGAGCTAACTGATTCCGCCACTGTAGTTCTTCAGGAAGTCTAATATTGAATTTTAGATCAGCGGCAATAAAATAGATGGAAAAGTTACAGTCTATGTGGTTCAGAAAGTAAGATCAGCTACAATTTAGTTTTAAATATATTTTGATTTTACGTGCTGCTTTGACTATAAAGATTTTGCTGTTATCACTCCACCGCAGCGAAACATAAAAACTGTGCCTTTAGTGACGAAATTTAGGTTTGTAACAAAGGGTTACAAATGATAAAACAATTGTACTGACAGGTTAAAACATTTCGGGAAGGTAGCTTTACCTTGCGGCAGAACCAGTAACTTTCCCTTGGAGGAAGGTCTGTTGCTGCAGAGCCGATGCGAGGATGGAGAACACATCACAGCCAGCAATCGTTAATCGTTGCACCAGTCGTTTTCAAAATTAAAAAAAAGACGAAACAGACACACTCAGTCACCACTGAATCCACTCTGTTCGTTTAGCGTTGCTTGAAAATCTTTGTTTTTATACGTAAAACTATCAAGGTTATCAAGTTGTAAGTAGCCTGTTTAGGTTTTCTTATTGGTAACGCCACGTAGCGCTCTGTGTGAGAATCACTGGCTGTGCTGTGTGCAGTCTGTGGCTGGTTTGCATTGTTGTCTGCCATTGTAGTGTTGGGCAGCGGCAGCTGGATGTGAACAGCGCGTAGCGTTGCGCAGTTGGAGGTGAGCCGCCAGCAGTAGTGGATGTGGGGAGAGAGATGGCGGAGTTTTGTAATTTGTCATGAACTGCTATATATATTATGAGTATTAAGGTAAATACATTGTTTGTTCTCTATTAAAATCTTTCATTTGCTAACTATGCCTATCAGTAGTTAGTGCCTTCCGTAGTTTGAATCTTTTATTTAGCTGGCAGTAGTGGCGCTCGCTGTATTGCAGTAGTTCGAGTAACGAAGTTTTTTGTGAGGTAAGTGATCTAGTGATTTGTGAAAGGTATAGTTTAATGTTAGTCAGGGCCATTCTTTTGTAGGGAATTCTGAAAGTCAGATTGCGTTGCGCTAAAAAAATATTGTGTGTCAGTTTAAGCACAGTCCTGTATAATTGTTCAAAGGGGACGTTTCATATGTCGACCCTTAGCCGAGGATACCTCACTGGAATCTTCTGATTTTTTCTTGTAGTTTGTGTAATTAGTGTAGCTTTTGTTTATTGCTAGCGCGTAATTATAGAGAGAATTTCCTTTGTAGTTGCAGTCTTTCATTGTTGTACAGTAAAACAGTTGTGGCATGCATGTAGATTTGCAGCAAGTATTTCGCAGCTGCGCTTGCAATTAACTAGATATTATTTTCAGTGCTATGTTAATGTGTTCCCCTATTTTTGCTCTTCAAATTGTGTTTTTCTGTGTTGTCGTGTGAAATATTGTGACAATAATGGCGTGTGAAAAACGTAACACTAGGCTCCAAAGTAAATTGAGAAATGACAGCGAAGACGAAAGCAGTGTGTTAGCGCCACCGTGTAATGAATTAACTAATATTCAAAGTAGTAATTTGGTAATTGTGCATAGGGAAATGGAGCGGGTGGCAAATAATGGTGTAGACAGTGAAACAGGTAGTGAACAAGGATGCATTATCGATCGATCGGTCGGCAACAGCTCGCCTCAGGAATCCGAAATGACAGAACACAACATTGCAAATACTGTAGATTCAGGTTTTGGGTCCTCACCGTTCTCTCAAATAAGTCAAGACACATTTTCTGCTCGTCAAAATGTAAATGTTGCCGGTGCAAATGCAGTGCTGAAAAGCATAGAGGAACCGATTCCAGACACTAACACATTATTATTGCAATTAATGCAGCAAATGAAACAAAATCAGAGACAAACACAGCAACAGTCAGACACAATGGAACAAAATCTTCAAAAGTTAGACAAAATGGAACAAAATCAGAGACAAACACAGCAAAAGCTTCAAAAGTTAGACACAATGGAACAAAATCAGAGACAAACACAGCAACAGCTTCAAATTTAGACTCATTGGAACAAACTCTTGAACAAACACGTGAAGATTTAACTACTGAGTTACATAACATTGAATCGAAATGTCAAAAAGTCTGTAATGACGTAAAAACACAAATTTGTGAGCATTTCCAACCTATTTTTTCACGGCATGAAAATGCATTACAGAATCACGAAGCAGCCATAAAAGAACTGCAAATTATTGTTCATGAAAATCATGAGACCTTGCAAGCTAAAATTGACTCAGTGGCATCTACCGATTCGGTTACGCAACTTGCAAAAACTCAGGAAATTTTTAAGGACACAGTAGATACTCTGAAACTTGGTTCAGAAAAACACACTGAGGAAATAAGTACACTATCCGAGAAAGTAGCCGAACTTTCGGATCAGTTCACTAACTTATCTACAAAGGTAGATGATGATCTGAATGACACAAGACCTGTAGCCATCACTGACACAGAAGAGTATGAACAAATTAAGAAATTCAAACAAAATCAGAATCAAATTAATACGCAACACAAAAGAGAAATCCGGGAAGTACAAGATCAGTTGGCACAAGTAATACAAAAATTACAAATTTCAGAGGACACTCGCGCTCCAATACGGGAAGAGGGACATAGAAATACGGAACAGCCACAAAATAATAACACAGCGCATTTCGCAAATTATGAAAGAAATTGGCAAGGTGCACCGAATTTTGAAATGGAACCGCCGAAACGACGTAACAATGACCGATATGCGACTCGCCGACATGATGACTTTGACTATAAGCTGTTCATTACTACACGTAAATTCAAAACATTTAAGAATTCTGGCAACGACATTCATCCACAAGCGTGGCTCCATCAATTCTCTCATTGTTTTCCTCCCAACTGGTCATTGGAGCACAGGTTAGAATTTATGTGTGGCTACTTAGAGAATGAACCAGCTGTAAGAATGCGGTCGGTCATTCACGATTGTCACAGTGAAGGAGAATTTTATCATGCCTTCCTCTCAGCGTATTGGTCTCAAGCTACACAAGACCGAGTAAAACATAGCATCATGATGATGAAACACTTTGAACAATCTGAATTTTCCAGTCTTGTCAAATATTTTGAAGATATGTTGCATAAGAATCAGTATCTTTCAAACCCATACAGCCCCTCAGAAGTCATCCGCATTTGCTTAATCAAATTACCTGAACATTTACGACATATTATTTTAGCAGGACGTTGCAAAGAAGACATTGAGGCTTTTCAGGGACTGTTACAAGAACTGGAAATTGACACTGACAATCGGGGAACGCGGAAACAGGAGCACAACAATTGCAGGTCACATCTTTCACAATTCCGCAATGAAAGAAAATAATAACTGGACACGACAAGGCTATTCTTACAACGTAAATCGTGACCAAAACAGACACCACCTGTATGACAACCGTTGGCAGAGTAAAAATAATTACAGAGAAAGATCGCATTTCCATAGTAATGACTATCACAGAGATTACCATAGAAACAGACAATATGGGAACCAAAACAATTATTATCAAGGGAGACAGAATAACTTCAGACGCAACAGTTCGGCGCTCAGTTACGATTCAAGGAGAAATTCTCCACCACGTGACGGACAAGGAAGAAACTACAGAACCTACCGACATGACGACAGACGATATATTCGTAACGACAGACCTGAATTGCATCAGAACTGGCGGGATTTAAACAGGGCAGGGCCTTCTCGTCAGAGTGAATTTGTAGAAGTTAGGTCTCCTAATCCCAATAACGGCGCGCGCCAACAAAGAGACAGACAATGACTCGCACAGCAGGCAGCCGCGTGCGCCCGCTGGCTCCGAGAAAAATAACATAAGACGCTAGCCTTGAGAAAAATTTTAGCATTCTTTACCAATGTATACAACATGATAATTGCTTTAAAGTTGAAACTCTGTGCACTAGGAAGAGTAAAGGGTTACACCACATTTGACATGTAAAACCGTTTATTGAGAGATAATCTGCATTTTAACTTAGTCTTTGCTATAAAATTTATCACTTCACGCTACTAGTATGCTTTGTCACACTGAGAAACTGTTAACATGCAACAATGTTTGAAGTTAAATATCCAGTCTAGAACCTAGGGAACATTTTTAAACAGAAATTACGAATGCATTGTTATTGTGAACAGACGACACAGTGTTGTTATTTGTACATTCTTGCTTGTTAGTTACACGATTACGTAACGACTATCAGGCTTACATACTTCGAACATGTACTGGTACTGCTAATGAAATTTTAATGCAACATTTTGGTTTACTTGAAAATACATTATGGATTCAAAGTGCTTTCTGAGAGATACCAGATGACACAGTGGTTTGTTTATGTGACAGCTACACGATTTTATCACGACGCTGCTAATGAGTGACAATTTACAATGTTGCTTTTGCAGTGTTTCTGTTTTATATCTGCACAGTTTTCTGTTTTATTCTGGAAAGTAAAACATGTTTTAGTAGTAACTTTTGTGATATAGCAGCAATGAGACAGCCTTTTTCGTGGCACAACAATACGTTACTGTACAGTACTTTCTTCATCACGCCAATAAGCGTAATAACTACGATATCTATACGCAAAGCATTTCATTTTTGTGTATCGTGAGGTCAGTACATTGACTTCTGCAGAACTTAGCTTTCGGAGGACGATAACTACGACACTTCCACAGAGATTATCTTACAACAAGATGCACAGTTTAACGCTACAGTACACGCATTTGAGTGATTAATTTTGTACTTAAAACATTTATTTTTAAAGATATTTGAAGTACAATGATACAAAGATATTCCGTGATACATTTCATTCCATTGCTGTAATCTGTAACACCTGAGGGTCTTATTCATTTATCCTCAGGGGGGTACACGCTTACTTTGTGTACCATGTGTTTGGCAAGCACAAGGAGCCCTAGCTAATATGGTATTTGCTTATACAACTTTACACATCGGTATCATATTTCTCTAACACACAAATTACACAGCTATCTGATCATGTAACTGAGAGATAAACATTTGTTTTTACTACATCAGTGACAGATGTTTACGTAATTACACAGTTGGATAACTTCACACTTATGAAATTGTATTTTGTCTGTACTTTGTGAACTGTTCATATTTTTTCGGAACCATTGTGATACTATGAGAGCTTTGAATGATGTATTTGGTATGGGATCATGATTTTTAAAGTACGTTTGAGGCAGATGACACTTTTGACATGAGCAGAGAATTTTTTTTTTAGGTTTTGAAATTATTGGAGGAAGCTACGACGTTTTTGAGATTTGACTGAGGTGTTTTGATGCTATTATTACGATGACTATGTGTATTATGCTGTTGCAGTATGTTTATGATCAATAAGCTGATGCTATATGAGTTATTTGAGTATGCTACGTATCTGTTATCATAAAGTATTGAAGAAGTGTCGACTAATAAGGTAAGGAATAATGAGTAGTGTTTAGGGACTCTGGTTTGTGAAAAAGGTTGTTGGAAACCAAGAATCGTACTTTAAGAGTTATGAAATGTGTGTATATGCGTGAATGTATCACAATGCTGGCGAAAATTTTTTGGATGCTGTTATATTTACAGGATTTTGTTTCTACACATTTGTAACGCAAATTCTTGGCCTGTGAAATTTTTTATATGAGACTGCCACTGTAGCGGAAACTGCTGTCGTAAATATTTCCGTAAGAAAG
The DNA here is from genome assembly GCF_023898315.1 of Schistocerca nitens. Lineage (NCBI taxonomy): Eukaryota > Metazoa > Arthropoda > Insecta > Orthoptera > Acrididae > Schistocerca > Schistocerca nitens. The sequence continues at coordinate 914,470,035 of NC_064617.1, forward strand.
TTAAGTGACCACCTGCACGTAATGCGTCGTGGGCACCCAGATGGGCGACAGTCGCCTGGAAAGAAGTCATTAGTGTTTGCCAGAGGCGCAGGTGGAGAAGAAAAAAAAAAGGGGGAGGCCATTATCCTCGCTATTAACGTTCCTTTGTAGAGAGCATCGCAAAAACGACACGGTCGAACTTGAAAACATATGATTACACTGTGGACCTCTTAATTTATGATATTTACTGAAATGAAATGATGAGAAACATTTCAAATCTATTGTCTTTCTAGTTGAAAGATTGTTTACTGCACTATGAAATGCCATATGGCTAGTGAATGACGTTTCACGCCTTGCTTTGCCTATTTTGTTTAATATCTAGTTTCTAGCTGCACTGCAGCATTGGTTAAAATAAAATTTAATAATTGTACTAATGTAGTTATTTTATGCCTACAGATCCAGTCAATAAGAAATTTATGATCTACTTCCAAGAAAACGAGGGCACATAAATAGACATTTCCCTTCACAGGAATTGCATAAATAATTTCTTTACGATTTGGTAACTAATCTGCTAGTGTAAGTTCTCGTGATGCATCACTCTAGTGTTAAGATGTGACATAGGTATTAGACATGGCCATTTTTAGTGTAATATTTTTTCTGCTTGAGCTATATCATGTTTAGATATATGTTTTTTTTATTTGCTGCTGCTGTTTGCCAGGCATAGTGTTACTGAATTTGACTTTGTGTTACTCTGCTAAGCCAGTTTACTACTGATTTATTTTTCTTGTTTGCTGCTCATTGCCTTATATTAGTTGTAATTTATGCTGCTTGCTTCGCCATTTGTATTTTTGATCATTGCTGTTTGTGTTAATTGTTTTGTGCTGCTGCATTGCCTCGTCCCTTAGTTTAATATCTGAGCTCAGTAGATTTAAGTTAGCTGAAGAGGGGGTAGACTATATAAGAACCTAACTATGGAGAATAGGGAAAGGATGCTTTGAAAGTTATATGAAAACGATTTGGGCCTAAATGAGTATTGTACAATGAGCCATATTTATTTTGAAAGAAATATGGTTAGAATACAGAAAAGAGGTACAGATAGGACTTTTTGGGAATAATGATGAACGAAGGGAGATCTCCAAGAACAAAAAAGGTTTTGTTCGCAAAATACTGCAATACCAAAAGTTACACTGAAAACGAACCCTGTCCTTTCCATTGTGTTATCCCCCTATGTGTTTGTGTACCCTTGTGTATTTGTTTTCTTCCTGTCTCTGTGTACTGTTTCATAGAACTTTTTCTCTTCTAATACTAAGTTACATTCACTATGATGAGGAATACTGTTATCCTCAAATACAATTGGCATTAATAATATGTTATTTACTTTGTAAAGATGTTTAGACATTATTTATTCTGTTTTGTTTTAATGCTCATGTGTGAAGTTGATGTTTCAATAATTATTCTGATCTTTTATTTATTTACTTATGTCATAACTCCTGTAACACTGATGTATATGTATATTTCTATTCTTTTGTAAAGCCTGTATTACTACAATTTTATCTGTATTGTTATGTTCGTTAATAATATATTTGGTACCTTTGTAATTGTATTCTTATGTTATAAAATTGTAATTGACACCAGTTCATCATATTATTAACTTGTAAGTTACATTTCACTGCACACGTTTCTGTTGGTCATAGTATATGGACAATATGTGAGAAGTAGGGACTGTTAGTGTTTGCACGTGTGTTAATAATTCAGCAAGGGACTGGATAACAGCATTGCTGGTTCTAAGGACAATTTCAAAAACTTTGTGAGTGCACAAGTGGTGGTTTATGGACTTGCTATATTGTCCGCAAGACTCTTCGATGGTGATTGTGCACCTGCACATTTGCAACAGATGGCTGCTGGCCATCTCTACAAGGACTACAGTGGGTCTGCATCTTTGATGACCCACCAGTACCATCATCTCTACAAGGACTACAGTGGGTCTGCATCTTTGATGACCCACCAGTACCATTATCTCTACAAGGACTACAGTGGGTCTACATCTTTGATGATCCATCAATACCATTATTTCTACAAGGACTGCAGTGGGTCTACACCTCTGGTGGCCCACCAATACCGTAATCTCTACCAGGACTACAGTGGGTCTGCTCTGTGATGGCCTACCCACCAATACTCTTCAAAACTTCGACTGACTCCGCTGTGGGTTTGCTCTGTTGTGGCCCATGACCTGTCTGCATGTCAAGAGTCAGGACTGTCTTTCCGTTGGAAGGACAACACTACTTCTTCAAGACTGCATGGAAATCCACTACTTCTGTATGCAATTTCTTTTACTAATAAGACTTTGTGAAAAAAAACTGTAATTACTATTATGATGAATGATCAGGACTATCTTTATGGACTGTGAGAAAATTTTAGCTTTTGACCAACATTGTATCAATAAGTGTGTGCATTTGATTTCTTTGTTATTGTAATTACGATTACGAAAAATTTTAACAAATATGTATTGCCCAGTGCCCAAAACAATTTGTAAAATTTTTTGTGGGGAGCATGGGGGCTATGTAAGTAGCCTGTTTAGGTTTTCTTATTGGTAACGCCACATAGCGCTCTGTGTGAGAATCACTGGCTGTGCTGTGTGCAGTCTGTGGCTGGTTTGCATTGTTGTCTGCCATTGTAGTGTTGGGCATCGGCAGCTGCATGTGAACAGCGCGTAGCGTTGCGCAGTTGGAGGTGAGCCGCCAGCAGTGGTGGATGTGGGGAGAGAGATGGCGGAGTTTTGTAATTTGTCATGAACTGCTTTATATATTATGAGTATTAAGGTAAATACATTGTTTGTTCTCTATTAAAATCTTTCATTTGCTAACTATGCCTATCAGTAGTTAGTGCCTTCCGTAGTTTGAATCTTTTGTTTAGCTGGCAGTAGTGGCGCTCGCTGTATTGCAGTAGTTCGAGTAACGAAGATTTTTGTGAGGTAAGTGATTTAGTGATTTGTGAAAGGTATAGTTTGATGTTAGTCAGGGCCATTCTTTTGTAGGGAATTCTGAAAGTCAGATTGCGTTGCGCTAAAAAAATATTGTGTGTCAGTTAAAGCACAGTCGTAAATAATTGTTCCAAAGGGGACGTTTCAAAGTATGAAAGATTTTCTTTTGATATTCTGTGTATTTCCTCGCTTCCACTCATCTGAACCAACTTGAACTTAAGAGTTTTTAAGTGAGTCGTCAAAGCACTACCACACCCGTCGTAGCTGTGCTCCCTTAAAATTTGTCATGAAATTCCACCCTGTGTTTCCTGTATAAATTTAACACAAATCATTTTGGACGGTCTTGAGCCAATGTATTTGGCTCGTTTATTTTCAGTTTTGTGTCCTAAGTTATTCACGAAGCTACCTCTGGATTAAAAGCCTACGCTGATATTAGCTTTGTTCTAAAGCGTATTTAACAAAAATAGCTTAAAGCGAGACTTAAAGCAGTCAGATAGCAATTAAATAATCACACACATTTGTTTATGTTTTCTTAATGAAAATTATAATTACACTCCTGGAAATTGAAATAAGAACACCGTGAATTCATTGTCCCAGGAAGGGGAAACTTTATTGACACATTCCTGGGGTCAGATACATCACATGATCACACTGACAGAACCACAGGCACATACACACAGGCAACAGAGCATGCACAATGTCGGCACTAGTACAGTGTATATCCACCTTTCGCAGCAATGCAGGCTGCTATTCTCCCATGGAGACGATCGTAGAGATGCTGGATGTAGTCCTGTGGAACAGCTTGCCATGCCATTTCCACCTGGCGCCTCAGTTGGACCAGCGTTCGTGCTGGACGTGCAGACCGCGTGAGACGACGCTTCATCCAGTCCCAAACATGCTCAATGGGGGACAGATCCGGAGATCTTGCTGGCCAGGGTAGTTGACTTACACCTTCTAGAGCACGTTGGGTGGCACGGGATACATGCGGACGTGCATTGTCCTGTTGGAACAGCAAGTTCCCTTGCCGGTCTAGGAATGGTAGAACGATGGGTTCGATGACGGTTTGGATGTACCGTGCACTATTCAGTGTCCCCTCGACGATCACCAGTGGTGTACGGCAAGTGTAGGAGATCGCTCCCCACACCATGATGCCGGGTGTTGGCCCTGTGTGCCTCGGTCGTATGCAGTCTTGATTGTGGCGCTCACCTGCACGGCGCCAAACACGCATACGACCATCATTGGCACCAAGGCAGAAGCGACTCTCATCGCTGAAGACGACACGTCTCCATTCGTCCCTCCATTCACGCCTGTCACGACACCACTGTAGGCGGGCTGCATGATGTTGGGGCGTGAGCGGAAGACGGCCTAACGGTGTGCGGGACCGTAGCCCAGCTTCATGGAGACGGTTGCGAATGGTCCTCGCCGATACCCCAGGAGCAACAGTGTCCCTAATTTGCTGGGAAGTGCCGGTGCGGTCCCCTACGGCACTGCGTAGGATCCTACGGTCTTGGCGTGCATCCGTGCGTCGCTGCGGTCCGGTCCCAGGTCGACGGGCACGTGCACCTTCCGCCGACCACTGGCGACAACATCGATGTACTGTGGAGACCTCACGCCCCACGTGTTGAGCAATTCGGCGGTACGTCCACCCGGCCTCCCGCATGCCCACTATACGCCCTCGCTCAAAGTCCGTCAACTGCACATACGGTTCACGTCCACGCTGTCGCGGCATGCTACCAGTGTTAAAGACTGCGATGGAGCTCCGTATGCCACGGCAAACTAGCTGACACTGACGGCGGCGGTGCACAAATGCTGCGCAGCTAGCGCCATTCGACGGCCAACACCGCGGGTCCTGGTGTGTCCGCTGTGCCGTGCGTGTGATCATTGCTTGTACAGCCCTCTCGCAGTGTCCGGAGCAAGTATGGTGGGTCTGACACACCGGTGTCAATGTGTTCTTTTTTCCATTTCCAGGAGTGTATGTAAAACTTCTCTCATCAACCCATTACGTGATCAACACACCATTGCTTCACGTGGATTGCGAGTTTCTCGGTGACGCTTTTATTACGGGAACGTTGTCACTTTAACCCTTTTGACATGACTGTACCAACGATTCTAGTTCGGCGACGCTGCACAATTATGCTGCCTCCCGGGGTCAGAGGTTGTTCTATAAGTTTCCCCCTACCTACGATTACCCGTTGCTACACAAGACAACTAATTCAATTGTTCAGACAGGAAACACCAGCGGCAGCCTACCTACACAACATGCGTTCCCTGCATGCGCTAGATAAAATATTTTATTGTCTACGAGATATTAGGAACTCTCCCTTTGTCCAAATAACCACTTTTAATTAATTATGTAAAAATAAGTGCACTGTATCGTTCAAGAAGTAACCATACAAAACACAGCTATCTAATACACTTACTCCTGTTCAGACTCAGTACAGTTAAAAATACACTACTGGCCATTAAAATTGCTACACCAAGAAGAAATGCAGATGATAAACGGGTATTCATTGGACAAATATATTATACTAGAACTGACATGTGACTTCATTTTCACGCAGTTTGGGTGCATAGATCCTGAGAAATCAGTACCCACAACAACCACCACTAGACGTAATAACGGCCTTGATACTCCTGGGCATTGAGTCAAACAGAGCTTTGATGGGCACTGAGTCAGAGCTTGGATGGTGTGCACAGGTACAGATGCCTATGCAGCTTCAACACGATACCACAGTTCATCAAGAGTAGTGACTGGCGTATTGTGACGGTCCAGTTGTTCGGCCACCATTGACCAGACGTTTTCAATTGGTGGGAGATCTGGAGAATGTGCTGGCCAGGGCAGCAGTCGAACATTTTCTGTATCCAGAAAGCCCCGTACAGGACCTGCAACATGTGGTCATGCATTATGCTGCTGAAATGTAGGGTTTCGCAGGGCTCGAATGAAGGGTAGAGCCACGGGTCGTAACACATCTGAAATATAACGTCCACTGTTCAAATTGTTCAAATGGCTCTGAGCACTATGCGACTTAACTTCTGAGATCATCAGTCGCCTAGAACTTAGAACTAATTAAACCTAACTAACCTATGGACATCCCACACATCCATGCCCGGGGCAGGATTCGAACCTGCGACCGTAGCGGTCGCCCGGCTCCAGACTGTAGCGCCTAGAACCGCACAGCCACTCCGGCCGGCGTCCACTGTTCAAAGTGCCGTCAGTGCGCACAAGAGGTGACCCAGGCGTGTAATCAATGGCACTCCGGGTGATACGCCAATATGGCGATGACGAATACACGCTTCCAATGTGTGTTCACCGCGATGTCGCCAAACACGGATGTGACCATCATGATGCTGTAAACAGAACCTGGATTCATCCGAAAAAATGACGTTTAGCCATTCGTGCACCCAGGTTCGTCGTTGAGTACACCATCGCAGGCGCTCCTGTCTGTGATGCAGCGTCAAGGGTAGCCGCAGCCATGGTCTCCGAGCTGATAGTCCATGCTGCTGCAAACGTCGTCGAACTGTTCGTGCAGATTGTTGTTGTCTTGCAAACGTCCCCATCTGTTGACTCAGGGATCGAGACGTGGCTGCAGGATTCATTACATCCATGCGGATAAGATGCCTGTCATCTCGACTGCTAGTTATACGAGGTCGTTGGGATCCAGCACGGCGTTCCGTATTACCGTCCTGAACCCACCGATTCCGTATTCTGCTAACAGCCATTGGATCTCGACCAACGCGAGCAGCAAAGTCGCGATACGATGAACCGCAATCGCGATAAGCTACAATCCGACCTTTATCAAAGTCGGAAACATGATGGTATGCATTTCTCCTCCTTGCAAGAGGCATCACAACGACGTTTCACCAGGCAACGTCGGTCAACTGCTGTTTGTGTATGAGAAATCGGTTGGAAACTTTCCTCATGTCAGCACGTTGTTGGTGTCGCCACCGGCGCCAACCTTATGTGAATGCTCTGAAAAGTTAATCATTTGCATATCACAGCATCTTCTTCCTGTTGGTTAAATTTCGCGTCTGTAGCACGTCATCTTCGTGGTGTAGCAATGTAATGGCCAGTAGTGCATATTTTTCCCTTTTACAAAAGTTCCCGTTAACTGATTCACAAAATGCATTCATGGTTGTAGAATACGGTAGTGGGAATCAGTATAAAGGCACTGATATTGGAAGGAAATTTAAAGTTGCTGGTAGAAATAGTTGAGCGCAGTGTGTATGAGGTCCAATATACTGACAAATGCAGTCATATGGGGTTGCATTTGATGTCAATAGTACAGAAATAGCAAGACATCAACCATTCAGCTAGCAGAGGATGGAACTCAGTATGCAGGCAATCAGCTCTGTGCGGTGATACTGTGTGTTTACTGTGTGTGCGTTCCTTTCCTACAGATAATAAACAGATACTATTAGTAACAGAGCATACTGTGTCTAAAGCCATGACTGTGACATAGTCACGCGGAAGACATTTATCATGTGATGAAAAAGCAAAAATTTGTGCGTAGAAGGAAACAGAATTCTCTAAATGTCAAATCACCAAGAACTTGAACCGTTCAGGTACAGTGATCTATAATTTCGTTAGATTCGTGCACAATATCGACGCAACAGAAAATATGAGGAAAGTAGGAAACTATCAGGGGCATCCAAACGGTTACTTTTGGACAAAGCAAGAGCCTCAAACCGTTATTCTTCTCAACGTCCTGATTTTGTCAAATGGAAACATTTTGCAATCACGAAACTACTGCAGAAACAAACTCAAACTCCCAAACATAAGCTGTTTAGATTGTAGTTCGCTGAAAAACATATGTCATAGGCTTGAGAATGGAACAAAGTGATCTTCGTGATGAGAAGAAGATAATTTAGGTGGTCCGAATGGATTTCGATATGACTGGCATTCTCTGAGAACAGTGCAGCAAGTAAGAATCAGTAGAAATTTTGGTGGTGGAGGTGTTACGATTGGGCAACATTCTACACTGCAGCACTGCAGGTGAATCACATTTTCCTTGGGTGAACACTAGTATGAACTCTAATGTGTACCCTAAGATGTTAGAGACAGAATGGAGTATAATGTCTGATGACCTAGGGGACGAAAGTACAATGTTTCAACATGATAATGCATCTGCCATAACTTCTGCATAACAAAGAAATAGTTTTAAGGTAAATATATCGATGGCTTGACCTGGCCTACACGTAACATGGACTTGAGCACAGTGGAAAACCTTTGTGAAATACTTGCAATGAGTGTTTATCGCAATGGAAGGCAATTTGGGGCCGTATGTGCGCTGAAAGGAGCTATTCGGGAAGACAAGACGCCGAATTTTTTAGGTAATTATGTTGCACAAAGTACTAACAGTGCAATAACACAACAGGACAGTGAGTGCTTTTATACCAATTTCCATCTAGGAAATTCCAATGCCATATTTTGTTTTTCTTGTTATGAAAGAAACTAAGTAATGTCGTCATAATTGTTTATGTCTTATATGTATCTACTACTTTCATAATCAATTTGATACATCTATGCTTCAAACATTGTATATAATTTGGTAGGAACCCTACCTTTATACTGATTTCCACTGCTCTATATTGCTTACGAAAACTTCATGAAATACGGTTTTCATAGTCTACGGTACGCGTCTTGCAGTATTAATGTTCATTACTGAAAACAAACTTTCAAAGGTTAGTAATGAATAAAAGTTCCGACACATAATTCAGATGCTCACGTGACAAAATCGCTTCGTCTCCTTACTACAACTCTCCATTCTTTGTCTCCTGCGTAGTTGTACAGGACTACACGAACAAGTAGGAGATGCGGGAAACATGTTTTGCTGCTGCCGCGTAAATCTTTCTGGCACTAAAGGGTGCTGGATGACCCTCTGTTCTCATTGGATGGGACAAAACTATGTCTAACATGCGAAAGTCGATGTTCACTCAGGATAAGGAAGGTAGGGGTCCCCTCCTCGTCCAATGCGTCTACTTTAACTAAAATTTATCTTGTACGTAAATGGTTCTATTTGAAATGTAAACAAACTGTTAAGCTGTCTGCAGTGCACAACTAAAGATGTTCCTACTTTAGACACCCTTTTCAGTCCAAGCACAATGTATGACATAAATTATTTTATACACAATAGGTTATAAAGTCAACATACACACTTTCCATTCAGTCTCTCATTCATTCTGTTGGTTCTTCAAATGCTTGTTATTGAAGAAAATAACTGCATATGAAAGTTGTATATAAATTAATTACTCACATGATTAAAATTAGGAGTTATCAGATACCAGCTGATAAAATGATTAGCTCAACTGTCTGCATGATTTTATTACAGTACCAAAATTTTGTTAGGTGTAAAGAACTGCTAAACAGGTACTTAAAGTGAACTAAAATATTTTATTACTTATCGAATTTTTTAGTGGGAGCTACCATTCTTAGTTCCGCTCTTGCGTTAAAATTTGATGATAATCGTAACGGTATAATGTGCGAAACAATAATGAAGAATTACGCATTGCAGTCATCTCACAAAGGCATTTTAAAAAATTGAGTGAAAAAGTCATGCGATACCTCCCAATATCGTGTGGAGCCACCATTTGACCAGCGTAGTGCAACAATTCGACATGGCATATACTCAATAAATCGTTACAAGCCCCCTTCAGAAATACTGAACCATGTTGCCTCTATAGCCATTCATAATTGCGAAAGTGTTGCCGGTGTAGAAGTTTGTGCATATCTGGTTGTCCAGCCATTCAATCGAGTTGTCCAGAATGTTCTTTAAATTAATCGCGAGGAATTGTGACCCGGTGACATGGTGCACTGTCATCCACAAACATTCCATCGTTGTTTGGGAACATGAAGTACATGAATGGCTGAAAATGGTCTACAAGTAGCCGAACATGCCCATTTCCAGTCAATGATTGTTCCACTTAGACCAGGGAACCTAGTCGATTCCATGCAAACACAACCCAGACCATTATGGAACCACGACCAGCAACTTGTGGGGTCTGCGCCATACTAGAAATCAACCACAAGCTCTTACCAGCTCAAATCTAGACTTTCTCACCAGGCCACGGTTTTCCAGTCGCCTAGGTCCCAACCGATATGGTCATGAGCCCGTGAGAGGCGCTACTGGCGTGTTGTTAGCAAAGGCACTCGCGTCGGTCTTCTGTTGCCATAGTCCAAAATGGTTCAAATGGCTCTGAGAACTATGGGACTCAACTGCTGTGGTCGTAAGTCCCCTAGAACTTAGAACTACTTAAACCTAACTAACCTAAGGACAGCACACAACACCCAGCCATCACGAGGCAGAGAAAATCCCTGACCCCGCCGGGAATCGAACCCGGGAACCCGGGCGTGGGAAGCGAGAACGCTACCGCACGACCACGAGATGCGGGCAGCCATAGTCCATTAACGCCAGATTTTACCGGGTTGTTCTAATTGATACGTACATCGTACGTCCCACATTAATTTCTGCGATTATTTCACGCAGTGTTGCTTGTCTGTTAGCACCGACAACTCTACGCAAATGCCGCTGCTCTCGGTCGTTTAGTGAGGACCAGCAGAACTGCGGTGTCCTTGGTGAGAGGTAATGCCTGAAATTTGGTATTCTCGGCACATTCTTGACACTGTCGATTTCGAAACATTGAATTCCCTAACGATTTACGAAATGGAGTGTTCCATGAGTCTAGCTCCAATTACCATTCCGCGTTCAGAGTCTGTTAATTACCGTCGTATGGCCATTATCATATCGGAAACCTTTTCACGTGAATCACCGGAGTACAAACGACTGCTTCTCAGTGTACTGCCCTGTACGCGATACTCACGCCATCTGCATATGTGCATGGCGCTATCCCATATGACTTTTTCACCTCGGTATAGCTCTTGGCAGACATCCAGTGACGTCATCTATCGCTTCTTGCAGTGTGAGAATGAAATCTCCTCCCTATTGCCAACTGCACAATTGCAAGGTGTTTTGTATCGTATCTAAGCAAACAACTGCTGTTCTCGTACGTCACTCGCAATGCTGCGAAAACTTTCTGTCCCGTACGCATTCTGAACCGCGACCATTGGCTCGCGCCCTAATCAGGAGATGACGAGAGCCGACGTATCCGGAATGTGCACCGGCAAAACAAGGCGTCGCCCAAAACAAAGCTGCAAAGTGGGCAGTGCGAGGTGTCCAGCCGGTAGCCAAGGCCACACGGGGCCCTATAAAAGCGGGCGCGGAGACCCGCTCAGCATACAGTGCAGCCCAGGCAGCATCCACACATCAACCACCATGAAGGCTTTCGTGAGTACCGCCCACTGCAGCTAGCGGCGCGGCGTTAGGGCTAGTAGGAGCGTTACGAAGGAGGGTAGCCGAGCTGTCCAGTGGCTTAACCACTGTGCAGCCTTCCCATTTACCTCATTATGGGAAACTTTGAAGATGTTATACCAAGCATTTGAGACTAAATGAAGAGCGGGATGTTTTATTTTTTATTTATTTATTCCATTAGGACTCTCAGAAAATCTCTTACAAGGGGTCAAAACAGTATATATCAAAACTCATTAAGAGATTTGCTTACCAAGTTTCACAATTTCTAAGCATTCTTGTGTTTGTACCATTATGATGATATTTATAATTACTAACGCAAGTAAGAGGCTGAGATGTGAACGGGAATTTGGAGTGATAAGGGAGGCATGCTAGTGTAGTCCATGCAGTTGTGCAAAGGCACTGTGCCAGGGTGGTGTAGCGTTTAGTACATCCACCTAGTGAGCAGGGGGCCTGGTTTCGAATCACAGCTTAGGTACAAACTTTCATTTGTTGCCCCAGTCAGGGTATATATATATATATATATATATATATATATATATATATATATATCCTGACTGGGGCAACAAATGAAAGTTTGTACCTAAGCTGTGATATATCATTGACTTTTGAGACTTGAAAAGGTCTCAGAAAGGGTATAGTTTCATTTGATTAATGTTGGTTAGTAATAATATTAATAATAATAACAGTAACAGACATTCAGTATAATAATAAATTAACCAGACTAGCGGGTCTGAAGTCATGATTAAAGTCATTGGAAACACGAGTCACAATGTCAGAGGGGTAGACTGAAATGACAGTGACAGTATCTGTTCAGAAAGCAGACTTTCAGCAGATCGTTAACGAGGAGGAAGAGGGAGGACGAAGAGATGAGCTCAGTAAGCTGCAAATAATTACGTAGAACAAACATCTGGTCATTGTGTTTGATGACGCAACATTACCTCTAATTTGAAGGTAGAATTCTGTACAATTTCTCGACATTCCAGTCTGATTCCCAACACAGGAAATTATTTTGAGAAAATTACTGTGTTATGTAGTGGTATAACAGAGGATTTTTTGAGAACGATTTCCTCTGCTACGCTGTTCACATGGAGCCCTTAGAGCTGAGGACAAGTAAGAGGGAATGGAATGTTAGCGGGGACAGTAAAGTAAATAGAGGCATAGATGGGTTTTATAGATGATGGATGTCTCAGAGGGCCATGATCCCTGAGGTGAACTCATAGCAAATGTTGCGGGTTGCATTTGAAAAGTCAAGCCTTTCGTTTGCATGATATCCTGTGCTGTTCTCTGGATTAATCAATGCATACTGTTACCTCAGTATCTGACAAGATCACCAAAGTACTATAGTGTCTTGCAGAGCACAGGTCATTGTAGAGATGCTTCATAAAAAAATATGAGAAGTTATTATCACTTATGATATCACTGCCATTATTTACAATACGTACCTATAACTCAAAGCAAAGGGATGTTATATACAATCTGTTAATTTGCGCCGATATCATTGAAATACTCAATCGTTTAACTGAAACAATATTCCTACACTCCCTGCAAAATTAGCTTCTGCTGAGGTGCTGCAACATTGGCTAAGTTCTTTTAGAATAATAACGTTGGTGCACCTTTAACTTGTGATATACAACCCCTCAATGATGGATAGATACCTGGGAAAAAGCAACGCGTATTTGTTGAGTTTATTGACAGAATGATGGCAGTGTGTCACCCATAGTATCCTTGCTCCATTTCCCTGAAACGATACTTAATAAGCCATTCCAATAAAATATGTGATCTTTATAGTCTGTGTGAAGCTTAAATGACCTACAGCGTTTGTGTTAAAGCCCACATAAAGTACTGTGACGACATTTATCAGTATTTTAATTTTGTCTTTGGTCTTGGACAGTCATTACAATTTTTTACGAATGCCATCCAGAGCAGGTCATAGAAACGTATGAGAACGTTAGTGATGGAAAAACACATCTCAAATAGTTTAGACACATAACAGAGACATGGATGCTTTATAGACTGGTAATAATTAATGACTTTCTTGACCAATGTTCTATGTTTTGTAATCAATCAAATGGTTCAAATGTCTCTGAGCACTATGCGACTTAACTTCAGAGGTCATCAGTTGCCTAGAACTTAGAACTAATTAAACCTAACTAACCTAAGGACATCACACACATCCATGCCCAAGGCAGGATTCGAACCTGTGACCGTAGCGGTCGCTCGGCTCCAGACTGTAGCGCCTAGAACTGCACGGCCACTCCTGTAATCAATCCTAGTAGAGTATACGTAGCAGTATAATAACTAAAACTCCCAGAAATAAAACCTGAAAAAAACGAACCTTGATAAAGGACTCTGAAATACTTACTCAAATCTCTATAGTATTTTACGCGAAAAATCACAATTATATGTTCTTGTTCATTTTCTACATCAGTTTCTCGAACTATTCTTCACCTACAAGCCATTTTACAAAAGCTTTCTGCCACGAATCTAATGTTTTCAAGCCATTCTGATGCATGGACGTTTCTATCATCCACAGGTTTGCTCTTTCCTCGTTGTCCTGCTGGTGGCGGCCGTGTTCGCCCAGGAGAAGGCCAAGGAGACCCTGAAGGGCGCCGAGGCCTACTACGCCTACGCCGCCCCCTACGCCTACAGCGCCTTCGGCTACCCCGCCGTCAGCGCCTACTCCGCCTACCCTTACGCTGCCGTCGGCTACCCCTACTACTACCGCTGAAAATGGACACGACTTCTATGAGGATGCAGGTCTCACTTCAGTGACTACTGTACTCTCTTCCTTCCTTCAATAAATACAACTGTATCACAAAACGTACCCCTGAGTCTTTCTAATTATTTGTATTTCCTCTGTTCAACAATGGACAGTACTCCTTACACCAACTGCACCGATAAGGGTTTCTTAAATTGGTATAACCCTCTAAATTACTCATGCAAACGTTGAGAATGAACAAATAATTTAAATAAACCTTCATAGATGAGAAATTATCATTGAAGTTCTAATAATTTGTTAGATATAACAGGTTCTTCACTGTATTCCAAGAGATAATGGAAGATCGGGACAATGAGCTAATGGATGACAGGTGGATGAGAAAAAAGAAATTCCAGAACCAAAATGGATTCATATAGCTGAAGACCACATACACATCCACACAGTCAGCCACACACACACACACACACACACACCGGGTTGCCAGCAGTCATCGTTCCCTGGAGAAAGGGGCATTAGTCGATTCTTACCTTCTGAAATCTATGTGCTGTATTTTTATTTATACAGTCCTGGTAGTAACGGGTTCCTGACAACACACACTCAAATCGGTTGCGATATAACGCACTGTAGGTGAACAGTTGACATGCATAGCTTTTACGAGGCGTAATGACGTCCACTCGACAAATGAAACACTTTTGGCTGCCCTGTATGGAAAATTATAAACAAATGGTTCAAATGGCTCTACGCACTATGGGACTTGACATCTGAGGTCATCAGATCCTAGTCCGGCTGAGAGTCTCAGAGCAATGGTGCAGGATCACAAAGACTGCTGCAGGGGATCCATCACTTGTTTCCGGATGGCAGGCTTAGGTGTGAAGTGGCTATGAAGTGCTTGGTCATCTGATTCAGTACCTCTCCGTAAGTTAACCGACCTTTCATTCTAATCTTCAACCTTCTTTTCTTACACCACATTTCAAAAAATTCTATTCACTTCCTTTCTATACTGTTGTCGACCACGTTTCACGTCCATGCAGACTACAGTTTAAACAAATACTTTTCCAAAAGAATTCCTAACACATATTGGGTGTTCTCTGACAGAGTTTGAAACGGGCTTCATTGTTGACCTCTACTTGGCCGGCTGATCGAATCATGCAATATCAAGCTTTGTTGCGTATTCGGATGTGACAATGGCACGACGTTGGACTGCATGAGAATGTGAGGGCAACCGTACTCGTTATCATGGTTCTGGTCGACCACGGCTGACCACCACAAGGGAGGAAGTCTGCAACGTGGACCAAGTCATTTCATTTGTTATTTATTTCTACTTAATGCAGGTACGTGCTGCCACGCCGGTCACCATATTGTCCACACTTGTTGCGGCCAGCTTTGTCATGTATGGTCTGAGACGGCATGAACAGTTAACTAAATTAATTACTTCTCTAACAGTAGACCATTAGCAATATATACTCTGCTTCTTTGCATGGAATTACGCTTCAGATAGGGGAAAGTACGTCGTCGGCTGCTGTTTTGGAAAACTGTTGTTTTTTAATGCAATGTGTAGTGATGTGGTAGAGTAGTGAGATACATTGTGGAATAATATATGTTAGCCAGGGTTTCTCTAATTGTAGTCTTAATAGATTATGTTGTTAGACTCTGTTACAGTCGTAGTGACTCAACAAATTATTTATTTAATTCTTCTTTCAATCCTAGATTCAGTAAGCACAGGTAAGAGTAACATATTCAGTTGAAATGCTTGGCGCTATAAGCCAAAAGCAAACACACTCTACACTTTTTGAGTAGTTTCCTGGTAGAAAATGACTTACTTTATAACGTTAGAACAGTTACCTGTGCAAAATTCCTTACCGTTGCGACTAAATTAAGTAAGTGTGTGTGTGTGTGTGTGTGTGTGTGTGTGTGTCTGTGTGTGTCTGTGTCTGTGTCCACTCCGTTCAATGTTCATTTAGGTTTTCCAGTTTGTTTTATGAGGCATGTAGTTTCATATGTTGCAGCATAGGTTAACAGACCAGGGTTCTAATCAACTGCTCATGGTGGTAGTTCAGATTTTAGCACTCACTTACACATTATAAGCTTACGAATCGTTATTTATACTTTGTTAAACTCATGTGTTATGTATGTGCTCTCTAACTTTGTAGAGTAGCTGAAAATGACCAACATGAAGGTGTACCTTACAAGGGTTGCGAAGAAAAAGGAATTAAGGTTAGGGTTTCGTGTCTGAAACATCACAATGGTTGTTTTATAGTCCTGATCTGTGCATTTCATCTCGAGTGAATAATGATATTTAATCAAACAGAAAATCATACGTTTCCTTCGAGTGAGGAACTTGCATAATGTTTAAATATATGTACACGCATATGTATATGCACTCATATATCTTAGATTCATGTTTCCTTCACATTTTTCTCCATGCTTGTAACTTTTGCAACGGAAGGTCCATGTAAGTGTTATTAAATAATAAGAAATGTTTACAAGAGCGATGTAGGCCGCTTTATCTCTTTATTTCAATACCATAACATGCTCACTAAATACTAAATGTTTTTTATTTTTTAGCGGTCACTCAGTGAGAAGAATTGGCTGGTTTCGTCGAGATTTGCACACATTGTGGTCATCTCATTGAGATGGTGATCACTGATATTTATTACGTAGAACTGGCATATTTCATCTTAACGAAGTTCTGTCTGTCAGCGGGGACATAAGTTGACACACTTACAATTTTGAAGATTCGCGGTCGTACAGTTTTCAACCGAGCCGGTTAATTCTAAAAGAAATATTTCGTTTTCACTTATTAATGACATCGAGAGAGAGACATAGTAATATCATTATGAAAAACTCAGGACAGTACTCTCTCTCACCGATGTAACGAGCGTTTTTGCGTCATCAGAAACGACGATTCGCTCTTGAAGCAGTCCGACATAGGACATTTGTTTAAACTGAAAGATTTTTCGTAATTCTGTCTTTGCTCAGATCGCTTATAAACCACGTTACATGTACCATCGACGACGATTAGATATAGATTACGATCTGGGACTGTGGAAGGATGAGTAAGGAAATCAGCCATACCGTTTCAAAGGAACCATGAATGCATTTACTTGAAGCACATTAGGCAAGTCACTGATAACCGAAACAGATATGGTTCGACTCGCATTTGATCTACTGTCCTTCAGAATACAAGTCCGACATCTTACCACTGCTTGACGTAGCTCGGCAGGCAGTGAGGAGAGGTAATTCCATTAATATACAGCAGAGGGTGAGGTGTTCACAGTATACCGTTAAACGTCCTTTAAACTTATCTAAGAATTCAATCTGTGGTTTCAAATTGAAACATACCATCGCTCAGTCCTACTGGAACTGAGTACTGTTACGGATGTGGCATACATGATTCTTATGCACAAACAAGCAAATGAAATCCGTGAGCAACAGGTTTGAACGTAAGAGATTTATAGCTATTTCGTTTCTAGGTAACATATCGTATAAAATGCAACGTGTGCTCCAAAAACACGTCTGTAGTGTAGCATTTTCCACGAACAATAGCTTAAAATGGAATTTTGTATGTTTTAGCAATAACAATTATAATAAGCTATTGCAATCGGGAGTTTATAAATTGAAATGTAATGATTTCCCAGCTTATTACATAGAGCAGACAGGTAGATCTACAGCCATAAGATATAAAGAACATATTCCGGGGAGAATGGGTACGAATAAGAATGGGTCAACGTTTGCCGAACACATCATTAAAGAAGGACATACGCCCCAACCTGTTAATGACACCGAGCTATTGTGTAAAGAAGCCAAGGGTATGAAATTACATTTACTGGAGGAGGTGCAGATATAGGCTGCCATTAACACCACAATACAGATGTACATGTTTGGAGTTTTGCGGTAACGGAGAAGCACGGACTGCTGATTAACGGCGTCGTATTGTGTTGAGTGAAGAATAGCGCTTCTGCAGTACACTAAATGACCATCATGAGCGACGTGGGTAGAGGTCACATTCTTCAGATGTTTCGGAGGAGCAAAGCGCTGCTACTCCTTGCATCATGGTGCAGGAAGCCACTGGATACGACTCCACGTCACGATTGGTAGCGTAGTAGTGATTGGGGGAGCTCTGACATCACAACAGTACGTCACGGACACTCTGTGTCCTCTTGGGGTACCTCTCATGCAACGGTAATGTGGCGCCATTTTTCAGCAGAGCAATGCAAGTGCATACGTGGCATGTGTGTCCACGAGCTGGCTACGTTATATTTATGTACTCCCAGGCTCCCAAACCAGTCTCAGGACTGAAGACCACAACAACAATATGCTCCCATGGACAGAAAGATCCCCATGTCTGCCCCTAATACAACATGAGTTCAGGATATGAAGAACCAGTTACAACAGTTGTGGATCAGTTCGCCTCATAAAGTCTTTATGATAGCCTTCCCCATCGATCAAGTGAATGTGCATCCAGACCAGATACCAGATGCTGGCTGCGGGGGAGGGTGCGGGGGGGTGGGGGTGGAAGAGAAACATGATTCTGGTAAGAGGACTCACCCTGCCAAGTTCCTTTCAACTAAGTCTCATAATTTTAAGGTTGTGAGTTCGATCTTCACTCAGGCCATTTAATCTGTTGTACTTCATTGCTGAATTAAAAGCGTTGATGTTACCGAGCGACGTGGTGCAGTGATTAGCACAATGAGCGCGCATTCGGGAGGACGACGGTTCAAAACCGTGTCCGGCCATCCTGATTTAGGTTATCCAAGTTTCCTAAATCGCATCACGCAAATTCCGGGATGGTTCCTTTGAAAGGGTACGGCCGACTTCCTTCTTCATCCTTCCCTAATCCGATGGGACCGATGACCTCGCTGTTTGGTCCCCTCCCCCCACTCAACCAATCACCGTTTCAATTAATCTTTGAAATTCCTTGCCGTCTCTGATAGAATATCAGTATCACATACAAATATAAAATTTTCTTTATTCTCCCTGAGTTCTGACTCACTTCCCAAATTTGTCCTCGGATTCATTTTCTGATTGATTCATATACAAATAAAATACCATGGAGATTTGCCAACAAACATGTCTCAATCACTTCTTAAGTCCTGCTTCCTTTTCATGTACAGTCGTGGACAAAACGAGCGAGACCCCTCGCCTTTTCGTTATGCTGAACAGCACAGCTTTAAAGTCTGCTACACAGCATAACAGGCAAGGCGACGAAATGCTACCAACATACTATGCACAGGTGTGAAAATGAAAAACTATCCGAAATTTGTCAGACTGTTTTCAATCATGTGTGAGACTATATTAATGCTGATTAGTGTGTTAACCACAACACCAAATATAAGATATAAATGAAACAAGAAGCGCTAATTAGTATAAACTGTACTAATAAAAATGAATTTCAGCGTATCGAGATAACAGAACTGTTTTAGTAAGACAAAGTACCCCAGATCGTTACGAATTAGCAAAATATTATGCGCATTTGGCCGTGAAATGGTCCGTTCAGACCAGTCATACTGGATTACCGTTGCTGACCTACCATGAAAGTATGCAAATTTAGCAATGCGTAATGATTCATAACTCCACTCCTGGAAATGGAAAAAAGAACACATCGACACCGGTGTGTCAGACCCACCATACTTGCTCCGGACACTGCGAGAGGGCTGTACAAGCAATGATCACACGCACGGCACAGCGGACACACCAGGAACCGCGGTGTTGGCCGTCGAATGGCGCTAGCTGCGCAGCATTTGTGCACCGCCGCCGTCAGTGTCAGCCAGTTTGCCGTGGCATACGGAGCTCCATCGCAGTCTTTAACACTGGTGGCATGCCGCGACAGCGTGGACGTGAACCGTATGTGCAGTTGACGGACTTTGAGCGAGGGCGTATAGTGGGCATGCGGGAGGCCGGGTCGACGTACCGCCGAATTGCTCAACACGTGGGGCGTGAGGTCTCCACAGTACATCGATGTTGTCGCCAGTGGTCGGCGGAAGGTGCACGTGCCCGTCGACCTGGGACCGGACCGCAGCGACGCACGGATGCACGCCAAGACCGTAGGATCCTACGCACGCCGTAGGGGACCGCACCGCCACTTCCCAGCAAATTAGAGACACTGTTGCTCCTGGGGTATCGGCGAGGACCATTCGCAACCGTCTCCATGAAGCTGGGCTACGGTCCCGCACACCGTTAGGCCGTCGTCCGCTCACGCCCCAACATCGTGCAGCCCGCCTCCAGTGGTGTCGCGACAGGCGTGAATGGAGGGACGAATGGAGACGTGTCGTCTTCAGCGATGAGAGTCGCTTCTGCCTTGGTGCCAATGATGGTCGTATGCGTGTTTGGCGCCGTGCAGGTGAGCGCCACAATCACGACTGCATACGACCGAGGCACACAGGGCCAACACCCGGCATCATGGTGTGGGGAGCGATCTCCTACACTGGCCGTACACCACTGGTGATCGTCGAGGGGACACTGAATAGTGCACGGTACATCCAAACCGTCATCGAACCCATCGTTCTACCATTCCTAGACCGGCAAGGGAACGTGCTGTTCCAACAGGACAATGCACGTCCGCATGTATCCCGTGCCACCCAACGTGCTCTAGAAGGTGTAAGTCAACTACCCTGGCCAGCAAGATCTCCGGATCTGTCCCCATTGAGCATGTTTGGGACTGGATGAAGCGTCGTCTCACGCGGTCTGCACGTCCAGCACGAACGCTGGTCCAACTGAGGCGCCAGGTGGAAATGGCATGGCAAGCCGTTCCACAGGACTACATCCAGCATCTCTACGATCGTCTCCATGGGAGAATAGCAGCCTGCATGGCTGCGGAAGGTGGATATACACTGTACTAGTGGCGACATTGTGCATGCTCTGTTGCCTGTGTCTATGTGCCTGTGGTTCTGTCAGTGTGATCATGTGATGTATCTGACCCCAGGAATGTGTCAATAAAGTTTCCCCTTCCTGGGACAATGAATTCACGGTGTTCTTATTTCAATTTCCAGGAGTGTAAATTCAGTTAAAAATCATTCAGTGCCACACTTAAGTCAATTAAATTATTGACAGAAGCGGAAAACAGTAACAAGTATGAAATTCTCCAAGAGTTCCATATCGACATCCACAGGGCGCCGGTACAGAATAAAGGTAGCAATAAAACGTATTGGGGCTGCGAGAATTTCTTAAAATTCCTTTACTGATAGTCTATCTGCCTCCATCGCGATCAGAACCGAAAACAAACCAGACCTCCTTTGCAGTAGCTAACATCTTTCATTAGGCTAAAAGAGTACCCAGGCAAACAGCCGTCTGTTATTACCCCAGACATGAATAAGCGGGCAATTTCGCAATGAAAATGGCAAAATGATCTGCATTTTCTGTTGCTTAGAGTTTTCTGGACTCAAAAACATGGTCCACCTTTATGTCACTGCTTATGTGACAACTATTCGGGATGTTTATCGAAATAACAAAAAACTGTTAATAGCGAGTATATTTAGTAGCATAATTCTTCACCACCCCAGGAAATAAACGGCGACGTAGCTGTCAAACGTATTCTGCAATGTTTCGAATTCTCCGTTAGCCGTGCCACAGCCAGAAAATGTTCATTAGCCGAAGTGTTCCTTAAGGTAGCTAGCAATGGGAATGCTCGCACATCTAAAACGCGGTGGCATTACTAGTGGGATCTGAATAACCACGTGTATAGGCAAATGGATTTTGTTTGCATTCCTGTAAACGTGATTTGGATCGAAAGCATAGCTACGATTAATATGCTGATGTATCGACTGCAACTGGAACATTTCGAATAAAGAGTAGGGGAAATTATTATGCGGCCCTCATCTTCAGTAACTGTGGTAGCTATTTTCTTTGTTAGGATTTCGTCACGTAAATCGGTAAAAATGGAACCCTACTAGTCTCACTTTCTTTACCGTCTGCCTGTCTACCCAATCCTTAAAACCCATTTACCTCGAGTACGGGTGGACATAACAAGCGGAAATCTATCGCACTTTCTGTGGTACACGGTCCCTTGGTGGTGTAAAAAGTGAGCTATGTCAACGCAATCTAAAGATACGGCCGTTTATGTAAATAAAATTTACGCCGAAGGTCAAAAAATGCCTCTAAGAACTACGCCACCAAACTGCTTAGGTCATCAGTCCCCTAGACCTAGAACTACTTAAAGCTACCTAAGCTAACACACATCCATGCCCGCGGAAGGATTCGAACTGACGGCGCAAGCAGCCGCGAGGTCAGCGATATGACGCCGTTAAGGGCACGGCTAACCCGCGCCGGCAAGCTGTTTTAATATCAACTGGTGTTACTAAAAAGTTATTCACTTCTGGTGAATGATTTTCTGTGCAGTTCATTTAAGATAGAATAACTAAAATATATTTGATGTTACGGAAGCGGAAGGACGCCTAATTCATTTCCCCTTGTCTTTATTCATGATGTTAGAATCGCAATCTGAGCATACGTACTATCCATAACCACACTTAAGATCCAAGTCATAGTCACATGTATGCGAATACAACACATTGGCTTATACTTGAGGTGTTTCATTTCCCACGAAGTGGTGGCAGACGATGCTGTGGCGTCTTCGAAACGCGAGTTTCTCAGCACATCAGCTGAGCGAACTTGGGTAGTGTGTTAGTAGCACTTCGTCGCCTTGCCAGTTATGCTGTGTAGCAGACTTTAAAGCTGTGCGGATCAGCATAACGAAAAGGCGAGGGGTCTCGCTCGTTTTGTCCACGACTATACATCGACTATTAGAACTGCAGACTGGTTTCTGTACTTGTACGCTGTATTTTTTCCGTGACACCCTGACTAGTATTTCTGTGAACTATATCGAACGATGTTTCGAAACCTACAGACGCTATAATTATAGTTTTAGCTGTGTTAAAAGTTTCTTTTCAGATAAGTAGCGGACTCAGTATTGCCTCGTGAGGTCCTATATTTCTCCATGCCCAAGTTAACATGTACCAGATTTCTGTTCTTCTGTACATAACTCGAGTCCGTATTTTTGAGTTATGACATATTAAAATAATGGTTTGGTAACAATAGAACTTGTTAATTCCCAATATCGCTTCAGATGAACATCGCGGTAATTTTTTTGTATCTGATCATTTTCAAACTACGAACGAAATAACAGAGAGATATACATAGAAAAAATACAGTTAGACACTAAACATAACCTTCATAAATTTTAGAAAATCGTTCTGCTGTCTGTTTCTGACAAACTTATAAGAATCCTTCCAAAAAATATAACCACGAACTTTAGCAACCTAATACAACATAACTACGATATCACTTATGTCCATATTGAGTTGGAAAAATTAGGTGAAAAATTTATCTTTGGAAAAGAGCCAACCGACCAAAGGTGTAAAATGAGACCAAAATTATTTACAGAAACTATGGAACATGTCTTTAGAATACCAGTTAGGAAGTAACAGGAATCACAACTTAATGAAAGAAATTAAAGTACTGACGATTTCTTGGGAGATAGTGTTCTCTTCACACAGACAAAATGAACTGCTCGTGCTTCTGTTCTTACACCCATCTCCAATTGGCATTCTGGCCACAAATCAAGCTACTGTTCCCTATTTCATACACACACTACATTCATTTAATCATATTCTCTCTATGTCCCACTATATATTGTAAGTTCGTACAGCTAAAGACTAAATTAAATACAGTGTCCTGTCATGCAGATGCCTCATGAAATTTCTCTTACCATGATGTAATAATAAAATGACCTGTGCTTTCTGGTCTCACTGCTGTTCATACAAGACAGTGGAAATGTGACGTAAGGACTTTGGTAAAGAATAGAATTTTTGTTTTGTTGCTGCCGAAATAGGTACAGCAAAGCAATTTCTCCTCACTTACTACGCTCTAATAAAAATTTATAGTGTAAACTGTTACAGATATAAAGAAGTACAAGAGCAGTACGGTAAAAGCCGACAGACACAATCTATTCACAGAAATTGTGAAAGGATAAACAACGGTCGAAGTGAAATTGGTAACATTAATTAACCTACTCCTCATACAATTGTGAGGTAATTAACCTACTCCTCACACAAATGTACTGTTATAACCACATGATCAAACTGTAGTGCTACAGTAGAATGCTGAAGATTAGATGAGTAGCATACGTAATTAATGAGGAGGTAATGAATAGTACTGAAGAGAAAAGAAATTAGTGGCACAACCTGACGAGAAGAAGGGATCGGTTGATGCGACACATTCTGAGACATCAAGGGATCACTAATTTATTATTGGAGGGAAGTGTGGGGGGTAAAAATTGTAGATGACGAGCAGGAGATGCAAACAGAAACAGATTCAGAAGGATCTAAGTTGCAGCACTAATTTGAGAATGAAGAGGTCTGCACAGGATAGAGTACCATGGAGAGCATCATCAAAACAGTCTTCGGACAGAGGACCACAACAACAACGACAACAACAACAACAACGACACAGTAATTATACGTACACAGAACTACTTCAAAACTGGCATTGCGTACGTACAATGCAAGGGCACGACCAATATGGGTCTCCATCATATCAACACTAATTATTTTAGACATAGCAATATTTATAGACTTCTTCAGAAATTGTGTTAGTCAATAACTTCTTTGTGACACATAAACATCATTCAAGAATACGCCATGTTAGTGGAAGAAGCCTAATAAACTAAAATTCTGTTAAAAACTGAAAATGAAATTCCGATTTGAAAAGATTAGTCTACAAAAATACCTACATCCAGCACCCCCAAAAAACTACATTATCGAAATTCTTGAACCTTAGGCGATATGTAGTTTCAATCATTAAGTATCTATTTGAATATATACCTTAGATTTTCATTTTTGTGGCAGGGACGTACACTAGTAGGTAACATAAAATGTGATAATCACGAACCACACTTACACAGACACAAAAGTTACAAACAGAAATACAAAAAGTCTCATTCGATATGTGATATTTTCCGACAGCGTTTTAAGTTGAAAGTGCTGATTCTTGCTGTTCTTACGCTGCTGATATTGTGACTGCAGGCTATATGAGACTCTGGCAGTACAGACGCCTCTCTGTACATTGGGATCACACACAGAAATCATGGATATCTTCAGGATCTTCTTTGCGATTCACTTTTCAACATCATGCAAGGTAGCCTTGCATGCCACTTTTCTACTTCAATGAAACGCAAATTATGACCATGAGTCCAGCCGGCCGCTGTGACCAAGCGGTTCTAGGCGCTTCAGTACGGAACCGCGCTGCTGCTACGGTCAAAGGTTCGAAGCGTGCCTCCGGCATGGATGTGTGGGATGTCCTTAGGTTACTTAGATTTAAGTAGTTCTAAGTCCATGGGACTGAAGACCTCTGATGTTAAGTCCCATAGTGCTTAGAACCATTTGAACCATAAATCCAATCACTCTTGATTATTGTCAGCCGGGCGCAAGTTTTAGTTGCTCTGCAGCTACATCATATTCCTAGCCGCCTCAACAACTGTCCGTTTCAGCGGGAGTTCCCTCGTGCTTTTCTTATCAAACTGTACATAACTTTTTCTGCTGTCGAATATCCTTATAAATATATCAGCCAACCGATTTTATAAAGTATATTTATCGTCGTTCCACTATATTGTCACGTGGTAGCCACACTCAAGTTAAAATCCGAAAGCAGGGCCATCAATGAAATATAACACTTAGCGCTGAAAGCACGTTTATTATGAACACCGACTTACAGCCAGCATAGAACTGAACTCATGGACGCTATTTAAAACATTGAGTTTTTCACAATCCTAATATTTATACAAACATTGAATGTTCCATAACTATCAATACGGGCAACGGCCTTGCCGCAGTGGATACACCGGTTCCCGTAAGATCACCGATGTTAAGCGCTGTCGGGCGTGATCGGCACTTGGATGGGTGACCATTCAGGCCGCCATGTGCTGTTGCCATTTTTAGGGTTGCACTCAGCCTGGTGATGCCAATTGAGTAGCTACTTGACCGAACAGTAGCGGCTTCGGTCAAGAATACCATCATAACCACCAGGAGAGCGGTGTGCTGACCCCACGCCCCTCCTATCCACGTCCTCCACTGAGGATGACACGGCGGCCACTCGTGGCCTGAAGACGGAGTGCTTTTTTTATATTAATCAATAACTACTGGCATACGATGTTGTAATAACTTTCCAGAAACGATAGATACTCGATAACAGGTAATTGCCGGTGCACGGTTTTGAAGTAGCACACCAGTCAGTGACGCTAACCATTACGCCTCTTGTCATATGCGGTTACTCAAGCCTGCGCAATAGATCCCGGAAACCGCCGAACATGATTTTTTTGGTGATCCAGGTATTACGGTGTTCGGAGGCATAATGATGCATGGGCATAACGACTTCCAAATCTTTAAACACGGTACACTCAGCGGTCAGCGTTACTGTGTTATTGTAATCCTTCCCCATGTAGGGTCTTTTCAGGGGTGTATTCGGCTCTGACTTTATGACAATGGGCGACCGCATCGAACTGCGCGGGTGAAGGAGCTATTGGAAGGTGACGATATTCGCCGAATGGACCGGCCTGTCCGTTCCCCCGATTTAAATTCCATCGATCACGTGAGGGATGCGGTGGTGAGACATGTTACAGCGCGTTCACTTCCACCAACGCCCGTCCAACTGCTGTCAACCTCGCTAGTGAAGGAACGGAACGCCCTGCAACAAGAACTCTTTACCTTCCTTGTGGCCAGCGTGGGAGCACATTGCAGAGCATACACTGCAGTCCGCAGTGATCACACACTCCGTTAAGGACCCTTTCCCACCTTTTGTAATCTCCATAGGACGATCGTCAATCGCGATCACTTCAGTGTAATTATTATCTTTGGATGAAAGTGTCATTTCTGTTCGTCTCATTACGTATTTCCTTCAGTTAGCTTCTGTATTATACTGTAGCAGTTATTTATAACTCATCCCTATCTCATGGAGCTATGTTACTTGACGGTGACACACAATGCGAAAGTTACTTTCGCCCTTAAGTTTTGCACATTAGTATATTACAGAAGATGTCGTTCCGAGAATGATCAAGTGCTGAAAGTAAAAGTAAGCTGAATATTGCTCTGAATACCGCAGTGTTTTGCTAGCCATGGTGGTCTTTGATGTGGTACGCCCTTGTCTTCAAAATGGTTCAAATGGCTCTGAGCACTATGGGACTTAACAGCTATGGTCATCAGTCCCCTAGAACTTAGAACTAATTAAACCTAACTAACCTAAGGACATCACACAACAACCAGTCATCACGAGGCAGAGAAAATCACTGACCCCGCCGGGAATCGAACCCGGGAACCCGGGCGCGGGAAACGAGAACGCTACGCCCTTGTCTTCCTCCAATTTCTGAATTTACTTGCTCACCCAGTGGCAGGGACACCTAATGTGTTGAAGACTCAGAATCATGGTATTTTCTTTCGCGTATAGCTTCTTTTATTTCTGGATTTGTTTTTATTTATTTATTTATTTATTTATTTATTTATTTGCCCCTGTATCTGACGGGATAGGTCAGTTCGAAGGGAACGGGAGGGGGGGGGGGGGGCTGGCAATGACATATCTGCTTTAACTAGGACCACGGACAGTAATGCACCACAATGTTCAAAAACAAGTTGCGTACAACTGAATATTGTCTCTTCAAGAGGTGAATTTAAGGTCACTGTTGTGGTTCGCCGTTACGGAACATCCTTCAGATTTTGATTTCCTTAGTGTTCTAACGAGGAGTGGTGATGATAATCCTTTCTGTAAGATTGTCTGAAGATGACGAAACAGCTGATAGCTGTTAAAGCTATGCGATTGTGGTAGCAAATAATTTTTGGTTTCCATGATCTGTGAGGTTTTCTATTTACTGGTTGTGACAGTGATGATGATACTATAGAAACAGAGAGATGCACAGAGGTCAGCATTTCCCCAAAGTCAATGCCGGCCGGTGGTGGCCGAGCGGTTCTGGCGCTACAGTCTGGAACCGCGCGACCGCTACGGTCGCAGGTTCGAATCCTGCCTCGGGCATGGATGTGTGTGTTGTCCTTAGGTTAGTTAGATTTAAGTAGTTCTCAGTTCTAGGGGACTTATGACCTCAGCAGTTGAGTCCCATAGTGCTCAGAGCCATTTGAACCATTTGAACCCAAAGTCAATCTACAGACTGGCTGCCCGCTCTAATAGATGCGGTCGCGTCGAGACGTGATCATTTGTATACAATCACGAAATGACGATGGTATTCACGACGTCGTCGACAGTCTATTGCTTTTACATTATAACAATAAATAATCAGAACTACTTTTTAAAGTGGAGGAGTTTTGTCACCGAGCGGTGAACACATCTCCCGACCTCTGCAACACCAGTTCCCCCCGGGTTGCCGCTTGTGTAGCTACTCTGTCGCCATGTTAGGTTAACGGTCTGACCTATTAACGCTGGTGTGAGAAGGCTCGTACAATCACATGGTGACGACAAAGTTTTTGCAACAATGCGTAACTCAGCTGAACAGCTGAAAGAGATCCTAACGGTAGACCTAGATGTAGTGGAAAAGTAATCGCACTTTCAAAAATGGAGACTCGAACCAAGGGAACCAACTAAGACTCGAACCTCGTTTCAGCTACATAATAAATTTGCCGGAAGAGAACTCAACACAGATTTTTTTAAAAAAACTGAACTACTCACCATAAAATACCAAAGTAGTCTTGGTAAAATGTATCTGTCAGATGACATCTACCAAAAGCGGTTAGAAAATGGAAAATGAGTAACAATAAAATCGAAAAGCTGTGTGTTACAACGTGGGAGCATCGCCACCCATCCCACATTCTTCTGCTGTCCACACGCAGCGGGCAAAACAACATTATGAGAATGATTGCTCATGTCTTCCTGTCAAATGCTATGCAATGAGCACTCAGCCATATTCAACATTATCAACTACTGTGCATAAATGATCGCCCGAAAGAATACAAAAAGACTGCGGATAGTAAAAATCTAGCAATGCCCCTGAGGATATCGATTATGCCAAACAAGGATCGCTGTGGAAGTTGAGAAAACATTGTCACTGCTAAACAGAATTAGAACCCAACATGGCAAATGAGTATATTTGTTACACAAATTGGGTAATTAACACACTTTGTGACTGTGGAGAATCCAAACTCGATAGATTACATAAGTACCCCAGATGTTCGTTTGCCGTTTTATTTCTACAGAGTGATTTTTTCCACCGTGTTGAAATTATATGAATTGATCGATGAGAGGATACGGAACAGAAAAGGTCTAACGAACTTATATCCGGAAATGCGTGGTTTCTATGCTGCAGACAATTTATTCAAACATACTTTATTACAGAGACTGTAGTCTAATATGCGCTGTACCATGCAGCTGTGGCTGACGTATGCATGGTTTTCTGCTAGAGAGTGGTACTGTTCCTCAAACGTCATGCCCTAGCGCCCTGTCTTGCCATGGTAATTAGTAATGTTGTGTCCGACTAACTTCTCTTGCTCTCTCACCTAGTGGTGGATGTGACACAGCGTTGTACACAATGGTTCCGTATTCGAATCGAGAGCGAGAGCTTGCCGACATGGTGTTTACTTACGGAAAAGCAAATGGCAACGGGCACCGGGAAGCAAGGTTAATCAAGATACCGATCTCCACCGACAACATTCACAGCATTCAATGTTTGCAACAGTGTTTTGCCGTTTGTTTGAGAGAGGGTCGTTTCAGGAAGCGGGAAATCATGAAAGATGTACCCGAAATGTTGGGACACCAGACTTAGAGTAAAATACGATTAGCACAGTGGAAGGAGACCGCCGTGTCAGTACCAGGCAGTTGGCTCAGCAGTACAGGGTAAGCCAGACGATCGCATGGTCCATGATAATTGTTACTACCTTTTTGACTTACAGCGTATGCAGGGCTTACTAGCGACAGACTTCCCATATCGGAAGCAGTTTTGTCGATGGTTTCTTCACTATTCCGGTGTTTGTGTCATCCATCATATACGCAGATGAGGCCACCTTTTACGTGACATGGTATCTTCAACTTTCGTAACAGTCATCTGTGGGATAGTATGCAGTACCCACATAGTATGGTGACAGCGAATCATGAGCATCCGTGTAACGGGTAACGGAAATGTGTGGATCGCGATAATTGGCTGCCGTATTTTGGGGCAAGTCTTCCTTTCACGTCGCCTAAAAGGCCGGAACTATCGGCGTTTCTTGCGGGTGACTTTGCATGCCCTGCTGGAAGAAGTGTCATTAATGATTTGAAGGGTTATGTGGCTGTTAATGATTGTGCTCTTGTCCACTTAGCCATTAGCATCCGGACGCATCTCAATTATGTCTTCCATGGTCGACTGTACGAGGGGGCGCAGTTGCATGGCCTGCTCGTTCACTGGATCTCAGTCCGTGTGATTTCTGGTTATGGTGCCATATCAAAAGTATCGCGTATGCAGAGCCACCTCTAGGTGTGGGGACATCGGAGCAGCGTATTCATGCTGCCTTCGACACAGTTCGGATGTAGCCTGGACGATGTGAACGTGTGAGAGAGAGGTAATAAGGCGCGTACACGCATGCGTTGAGGCACCTGGGAACCATTTTCAACACATGTCTCTGTAACAATACATGAATAAATAAATGGTATCTAGCACGGAGACCATGCACTTTCGGAAATGAAGTTCATTAAACCTTTTTTATTCCGTATGCTCTCATCGATCAATCCGTAGAATTTGTACACTGTTGAAAAAAAATCACCCTGTAGATGTGTATTTTTTAAAAATTTGTTAAGCAGGCATATGATAAATACAGAAATGTGTCTACAAAGAAATAGGAGCTTCCAAATCAAGTAAACTAATGTGGCTGGTGAAGAGATGTTCTCTGCCTCTGGCTGACAGTGCACCTGAAGTGTAAGAACGCGTTAGTGAAGAAAATACTTATATCCGGATTCCGTAATGCAGCGTGACCGTTGGCAGCCGCACAAAACCAAGAGATGACAGCTTATCCGGAATCCCCGACGACGAAAGAAGGCGTCGCCGAAAACGACGTGTCCAGCGGGCAGCGGCAGGAGTCGAGCCGGCAGCCAAGGCCGCGCCGTCCCTATAAGAGCGGCCGCCGGCGCTCCGCACATTAGTCACTGCAGACCGCGCACCACACACACACACTTCAAAGCACCATGAAGGCTTTCGTGAGTATCGGTCACAGTAGCTCATAGCATAACGTAAGGGGCGACGGGCTCAGACACTCAGACTCGTATCCAACGTTGTATGTCGATATAGTATCAACCAGAACGCCGATTTAGTTCGTGCTCTGTGTGCTGTCGTCTAGTAGAAAATGAAAGTAACCGATATGGGTGTCTGACATCTGGAGGTTTGGGTGCAAGTAACAGTAAAACCAGGCTCCACCCGCTCACGGTAACATTTCTTGCACTGGTTCGTAGTAGTTTTCTTCAGTATGTGACCAGCCTCTCTAGGACACATACAGAAGAAAACCTAGCCATATCAGGAAAGTTGTTAAGGTCTTTCTTTCTTTCTTTCTTCCACGTGAACCTTTGTCCCGCAATGGTCGCAGGGTCGGCGTGGTTACAACGGAATTGGTAAGGTTAATTGAAAGGGGTGGCCGGATGCCCTTCCTGCCAACACCACATGCCTCCCGGAATCAGTGTACCTCAGCTTTCTGCGTCTAGTGTAAATCATGAAATAGTGCAGAAGTGTTACAAATGTCTGCCTGTCGTGTAACTGAGGCGGGATGTGGGGACCATCCCGGCATTCACCTAGTGGGATGTGGAAAACCGCGTAAAAACCACATCCAGGCTGGCCGACACAACGGCCCACGTCGTTAAAACCGCCGGGCGGATTCGATTCGCGGCCGGCGCGTCTACCCGATTCCAGGAATCAACGCGTTAGCGCTCTCGGCTAACCTGGTGGGTCAGGAGTTGTTAATGCCTGTACTGGCTAAATTCAGAACATTGAGGTACCTGAGAGCCCTACACCTGAGGAAGGGTGTTCCCTTTGGAAGTGAGAAAGTATCGCTACTGTTAATGACCTTCTTTAAAGATTTAGAAAACAATATTAGTTCGTACATTTATCTGATAGTTTCACGAGATTGTGGAAAAATCCAGCCAATTCATAATGACAAATTAGTATGGACTGAAGTGTTACAGTTAGCTGTCAATGTGTTACTTGTCCATTTCACGAAACGTCATAAACATAGACTTCATGAGTTCACGAGTTCCAATGCCTGTTGGACGAAGTTTAGCTTAGGTTAGTTTATACTTTCCTCTTCAAATTTTCTTTACCAGGGTATATTACGATAGATTTTGTGTCTCTAAAACGCTGTATGTTACATATATCTGTGTTTCTGCTGTCCACAGGTCTGCTCTTTCCTCGTAGTGCTGCTGGTGGCGGCCGTGTTCGCCCAGGAGAAGGCCAAGGAGACCCTGAAGGGCGCCGAGGCCTACTACGCCTACGCCGCCCCCTACGCCTACAGCGCCTTCGGCTACCCCGCCGTCAGCGCCTACTCCGCCTACCCCTATGGCGCCGTCGGCTACCCCTACTACTACCGCTAAGAAGACACAAATTCTGACATAATGTCTCCTGTACTGATTCTTCTGTTTGTCTCTTTTCTCTAAATGCAACTCTATCACAAAACAAAAAGTTGTGTTGATTTCATTTCTTATCTTATAACATTACCCCGGACCAAAAGAATCTAATATTTTGTACGCCACTAGGTCAATTATTCTGAGATAAACCACCCATTTTGAAGGTTTAGATAAAAACCATCCGTTTATAAAGTTTTTTTTAACGATGTATATTCAGTAACACAAAATAACACAGGCTCTTGCTCGACAGGGAGTCATCAATATGCAGGACAAAACTTAGTTGCCAGGAAATCTCCGTGTCATTTCTTGAAGTAAATTCCTATAAATCCAGCTTCAAACAACCAGTACTTTGGAAAGTGTGCAACTCATTCGACACATTTTGGATGATTACTTACATAAAATGATGACCTGATTTTCAGAATGATGGTCTCGATTCATGTATCTCCATTACTGCTATCCACAAGGTGAGTCTGAAGTAGTATGTGTCATCAGTTTCAGAGATCAGAATCAACGTATGAGCATAATTGCTGACACTGCGTCCTATTCTTTGTATGGTTGTATTTGGAGAATGGGAGTATTATGGAAGGCATGTTTATCGAGATGTCTCTGATAAATTTAGCATTTTGTCAATGACACAGTATTATTTCATCATTAAGGATGTATCAATGTCAGACTATTGTCATACCATACACTGATTAAAAACACATCTGTCATCATCAAACGATGCTGGGAAGAAATGTTGACTTATGATAAAAAGTATCTACTTGACATTGACTATCTTATTTATTATTAACAGCAAATCACAGATAGCTAAGGAAGACGTCTGAACGATTGTATCAAGCACCACTCAATACTACACTCACGTTTTATCTGGACATGAATAAGCATCTAATCCAATACCACTTAACCAAAGCTCATTGTGCCGGCCGCGGTGGTCTAGCGGTTCTAGGCGCTCAGTCCGGAACTGCGAGACTGCTACGGCCGCAGGTTCGAATCCTGCCTCGGGCATGGATGTGTGTGATGTCCTTAGGTTAGTTAGGTTTAAGTAGTTCTAAGTTCTAGGGGACTTATGACCACAGATGTTAAGTCCCATAGGGCTCAGAGCCATTTGAACCAAAGCTCATTGTGGAGTTAGACACGTCGAATAGATGGTGGCATGTTCATATGTTGCGGCTTTAGTTTCTATTAATAACAGTAGCTCATTACCACGAAAACGCAATAAGGAAATGGAAAAATCCCTACTTCAGTCGTTGCCAGTTACTTTCGGCTGATTAAATGCTCGTCTAATGGTAACAGGTTTTACCAACATCTTTTTCCCCAGATTAGAGTGTGTTTACCTAAGTAAATCAGTTTAGATTTCGGATAAATCTCGCAAGTCAAAAGAAAGGAACATTGCAGATAAACAATCCATATTTTCACATTTCCTCATGATAGTTGCTGTCACTCGGTATACAAAAGAAGGTTAACCTTGCTGTTGTTCACACGAGAACGAAACGAATTTTTACACTACAACAACCAGAGTTTACATTGTGTAAAAATCTCGAATACTCCATTACAGGGAGTAACAGTTAATCTCAATAGCAGGAAACCAGTTTGAATCGAAGTACCGAAACCTGTGTCATTCAACTTGTTTTCCTTAATTATTAAATAGAAAAGGGAGGCACGGTATAAGACGGCGCAACGTATCGAAGTGGACAGCGTTAATACACTGTAGTTTATGAAACGCATTGCATACCGCTTCTGGTTTTCACTGGAATCTAGAGATTACAGTTCTTGCTGCAGCACCTATGACAACCCCTTCAGTGTCGTCCTCATATTATGACACTTGCTGCAGTAAAAAATAGATGCCTGCATACAGTTTGCGAATCCATCCGATCTTAGACAGACGCAAATCACTTTTTTTATTTAAAAGAAATGTCAATTCAGAAATGTTGTTGAAAGAAACATCCAGTGAAATCTAATTCTTCAGGGCGTTATGAAAGCTGTTTCTCACGACAGCATCCTTGTGTAAAACGTTCTCAGTCGTCTTGAAGCGTCAAATTAAAAACTCGAGATTTCATAGCTTGCTTCCATCATCCTCAAGACGATAGATTTACGGGGATTTCTTTCATCTTAAGAGATGCTTGCCATAAGTAACTATCTGGTTGGCTACAGAGATATTTGTTGTTAATCTTTAATTGATACAACCTGTGTGCAGTAGAATATAGTTTAAGTACAGGCAGTAATTTAATCATTCATTTATCAGGTTCCTTGAGACCATGCTAGACAAAGGTACCTACTCGTGAACGAGTCAGTACATAGTTTACAGAATGATGACTAGAAAAATGCCATATCATCAGCTATGCGGGGAATTCCTGTATATTAAAGGAGAATGTTATTACATTCGGAGACGGCATTTAACACTCACTTGATTGAGTTCCGTTGAAAACCTACTGAAAATTATCCTGCTGAACAGCTTCCCGCGCACCGTTTGTGGCAGGCTTATCCAACTACACTCGATTTCCTGTTTAGTGTTAATTGAATGAATGTAGCAGTTTCCTCTGAATGATCCAATACTGTCGACAAAAAATCCCATGATACGACACATGAATAGGTATGGTACAGTTACAGTTCCGAAAAACCTGAGCAAAGACCCACACAAAGTTCATGAACTGACAGATCTTACTACTCTTTTCTGAGCTAAGAATATTCCTTGTCAGTGCACAAAGCTGTCTCAGAATATTTTGCAATAGGAGATTACTGACTGAAAGAAAGCAAAGTAAAGAAGTATTACAGTTTCAGTTTTAAGAAACTACATTCATAGCTTTTGTTGCAATTAAGCGTTGATCCATCTTACGTTACGGACTAACCTACTAGCCACAACATTTCAATTATTTTCCGCACCTTTAACAACAACACTTGAGTCATCTCCGAACAGAAACGTTTTTGAATCACTTCTCATATTTAATGGCAGATCATTGATGCTGAAATCTCTTCTCTGTGTGTTAAATGAATCGAGAGAACTCTTTAGTTCTCAGTCTATTCTGTATCCCTGTCAGGACCTCACACACAAAAGAATAAAATCAAAGTTCTGTGGATACTCCTTTCTTTAACCAAATAGCGAGACTAGCAAACAGTTATATGTACTAAAATGTTCATCCACTGCCTTAAAGGACTTTGTCACGTGCTTTCGAAAACACTATCTCTTTGACACGTTTTATAAAGTGGATTTACTAAAGAGTCAATCGGACAGGAAACCGACCACACCTGAGGGTCCCTTTGTATAGTCGACAGTACGGAGCTCGCATGTGATACTTTGATCTACAGAATACTACCTGACAGTTCATTATATCCACTGGAGTCTTTATTCTTTATGTTTTAATAACTGAGTCAGCTTAATCTTTCCCTTTAGGTACATGTGACAAAACTCTCTGAATACCAAATTTCGAGAGTTCTACATTCACATACAGCAATAATATTTTGATTTATCTTGCAGTTGTCAGGAATTGATTTTTAAAAATTTTGCA
Organism: Schistocerca nitens; assembly: GCF_023898315.1. Taxonomy (NCBI): domain Eukaryota; kingdom Metazoa; phylum Arthropoda; class Insecta; order Orthoptera; family Acrididae; genus Schistocerca; species Schistocerca nitens. The sequence continues at coordinate 914,506,089 of NC_064617.1, forward strand.
AAATTCTGGTGGATCACTAATAGCTTCATAAACACACAAGATACGTGTATCATGTTGAAGACCAATATCCTGCTCTGAAAGTTGTTCCACAATTAACAGCACAGTTTCAATTTCGTTCCGAGAACTTTCTGTTTTCTTGATGTAATGCATTCATTTTGCAGTAATGACTGTAGTAAAATTCTGTAACTGTAATCGGACAGCATTAGATACTGCGCAACATCTCCATCTTCCTCCTGCATGATATTCTACATCCAAACTGTTGCTTATTATTTCTGTGTATCTGACTGCAAATTTTTGATGTGAAATATATGTTAAAGAAAGTGGTAAAGGTTTATAGAACTGTATTATATTCGTAGTTAGAGTTATATGTGTTCTAAATTTCTTGTCAAGTTTATTCTTCGAAACTAGCTTTAAATGTTTGCAATACAGGTGGACTCATTGTAACATATCGTTTCCTAGCAATGCTTGTGTGCTATCACGTTCAACACAGCCAGTATCCGGGGAGGAAGAGGGTGTTCTCTAACCTGGTAGTGACAGACCGATCTTTTTCTAATTCTCCTAAACTGGCTGTGGACGGATTCTCCATGGCTGGCCTACTGGTTTGTGGTTTCTGAGACTTCTCGCACAGAAAAAAGGAAAAGTGTTGTAAGGCAGCAACACCTTACAGAAGGTCTGTTAGAGGGAGGGGCTGGACATCCGTTGTATTGCAGAATAGCACCAAGCCTTATCCGAAAATATTTTTACGAACTGGCGTAGCAATGAGGTACAATGCTTCATTTGCTTTAAGAGATTAAGGTTTTATCTGACATTTCTATGAAATAATAAAAGAGAAAGGAAATTATGGTAACATTAATGAAACAACTTAACAACAGTTCTTTTATAGCATGCAATAAAAACAGAAAGTAGTTGATCTGCTGACTGCGCCTGCATAATAGACCTTATCTGCTTGTAACCGTTGAAACCGGACAAATTCACACAAAAAATAGAGTTCATCGACCTCCCTGCTCATCCTTCAGCACTGAATATTTGTTATGCCGAAATAGTGGTATGATCCCCAATTAGAACATGAGCTCTAAGCAGAGTTTCAAAAAATTATAATCAGTAGGAGAATACTGGTGATTTTTGTAGTATTCAACCACTTATGACTTTTCGAGAAAAGCAACGAAAGGTGGACGGCTTGCGTTTCCTTTTATTTGCCTATTTAATGTAATATTTTGATTATTTGTTTCTTGGAACTGTGAGAGTCAAAAATTTTCAATCTTTGTTCTATTACTAAGTTTATTACAGGAAATAATACGACTAAAAGTCGAGAATCGATTATTTAAGAAGCGGATTATTTTAAACGGTTTTAACAGTCAGGTTTAAGTGGCGTGGAAAAATACGATATAACCGAAAACCAGTTGTTTTAATAACTGTCATGCCTACCTCTGAGGAGGAGGGAGTATTTTCGTAGTATATTTCAGAAGTTTGGAGAAGGTGATCCTTTGAGAACAGTCAAGTCATTCCTTGCAACACTGAAATTTGAGAGAATCAGAAAGGCCTATAGTAGGAGAGTACTCCTTGAATAAGATAATAAGATACGGTCTTTGACTTTAGGTTGTCCCACATGCAGCGGCAGGGTTGAGGCGAGGAGAGTGGCTAAATGCTTTAACAGTATTTGCAGAACCCACACAGCACCATCAGCACACACACACAAACACATCCATACAGTATATATATATATATATCCTAACATGTTTTGCAGTTCCTTCTTGAGCGATACGCCTTTCTTGGAAATGGGGAAATCAGAGCTCTACTAAGTCAAGGTACGTACACAAACACACGCAGGCACACTACACTACACACACACACACACACACAAATACAAAACACACATACACAAACATGTTATGGGTGTGGGAGGGATAGAGAGAGAGAGATAAAGGGAGAGACTTTTGATCTTTGAATCACGACCCAATATTTTACTGTCATAGTCAATGAAACAGGCAACTGCTACATACACGAGAGGCTCTGTCTTGTTCTGCTAGTTCGATATCCCATATTCTGCTCCCATATTGTTCTCGTAGAAAGATCTGTAACACCCAAGGTGTTACAACAGTAGTTGGATCTCTGTCTCGCTACTAAACCATATTTGTTTTCGTAGTTCCTCCATCCATCAGCTTTGTTCCTATACTTCTTCAGTCTGTGACCCTCTGCTCTGCCGTCTTCGTTCTTAAAGTCCTATCTCTGTCCCCTCTGCTCCGCCATGTTTGTTCTTGTGCACCTTCCTTGTCACGGTATTTCAGGGGCAGATAGGAAAGCAAATAAAATATTATTGTATTGTTATCTATATTAGAAATAAATATAAAATGGTTCAAATGGCTCTGAGTACTATTAGACTTAACATGGACATCACACAACACCCAGTCATCACGAGGTAGAGAAAATCCCTGACCCCGCCGGGAATCGAACCTGGGAACCCGGGCATGGGAAGCGAGAACGCTACCGCACGACCACGAGCTGCGGACTAAATATATATAAAAAAAGAAGTAAAGCATTTATAATCATAAATACAGAAACAAGTATAAGACAAATGGTCAAGTAAAATTACAGCCTGCACAGAAACGTCAGATCAAAATGGTTTCGTAGAATCGGTCAAAGTCGATTCGAGCTTAGCACGGCTCGATGAGTGTGTAAACTATGCTTGAGCTTGCCGTCTCTCGTAAAACTACGTTTGGAGCGTGTAATCTTCTACTGCAAAATATTCTGAGATACCTTTGTGCACTCACAAGGAATATTCTTAGCTCAAGAGTAATCAGACCTGCATAAACTTCTTGTAGGTCTTTGCTCGGGTTTTTCGGAACTGTAACTGTACCATACCTATTCATGTGTCATATCATGGGATTTGTTGTCTACAGTATTGGATCATTCAGAGGAAACTGCAACATTCATTCAATGAACACTAAACGGAAAGTCGATGTGTAGTTGGATAAGACTACCACAAACGGTGTACAGGAAGGTGTTCCGCAGGTTAATTTTCAATAGGTTTTCAACGGAACGCAGAAAAAAATGAATGATAAATCCCGTTTCGAATGTAAGTCGAAAGGTTTCCTTATAACATCCTCCTATTATATACATGAATTCCCCACATAGAAGATGATATGGCATTTTTCTAGTCATCATTCTGTAAACTATGTACTGACTCATTCCATGACGAGGTACATTTGTCTCGCATGGTCTCAAGGAACCTGATAAATGGATGATTAAATTACTGCCTCTGCTTAAACTATATACTGCAGACAGGATGTATCAATTAAAGATTAACAACGAATGTCTCTGTGGAGTACCAGATAGCGATTTTTGGCAAGCATCCCTTAAGATGAAAGAAATCCCCGTCTATCTATCCTCGTGAGGATGATGGAAGCAAGCGATGAAAGCTCGAATTTTTAATTTGACGCTTCAAGACGACTGAGAACGTTTTACACAAGGATGCTATCGTGAGAAACAGCTTTCACAGCGCACTGCAGTATTAGATCTCACTGGATGTTTATTTCAGCAACATTTCTGAACTGACGTATCTTTTAAATCAAAAACTGATTTACGTATGTCTAAGGTCGGGTAGATTCGGAAACTGTAGCAGGCATCTATGTCTTACTGTAGCAAGTGTCTTAATGTGAGGACGACACTGTTATACGTGCTACAACAGGAACATGTCACGTTCCCTTTCCCCTTTTTGTTGTCGCTGCTGATGTTGAGCCGCTACTGCTATAGCTCGGTCGGTGGAATGGAGACGCGACGCGCAGTGATGGTTGTCCCCGTCGGATAACGTGGACCAGCACCTGAAAATCTCTAAAGAAAATTGTTCCTCGCGTAATGTATGATAGTCTGTTTGCGAGTCCGCACAGTCTTCTCAGCGATGCGAACTGCTGATTTTAATTGTCTGTTATCGTTTTATGACGATTTGCTATGCCCGGTTAGTTAGTTATTGCAGTATTGAGTGAATCATTCATCACCGGCGTCGTTTCACAACACTGAAGCGAAGAAAAATTCATTGGCGGTTCAGAATCTGTAGTTGTTGTTACGTTGCAAGGCAGAATTGTTCACTACGGCACGACGCAAATCCAGAGATAATCTATAACGCTATTTTGCTTTCGTGCGTCGTGATATTATTTCGCGAAAACACTCCTTTCGATGCTCAATGTTCATCAAGTCACTCTTTCAATCAAAATGTTCACAGTTAATTAATTTTGATCATCAACCATCACACAGTTCAATTAATGACGGAGCCAACACGATTTCCATTACTGACGAACAATTTTATTCTTCCTTCTTAGCAGTTAGTTTATAATCATCACACCACACGCACGCCTATGGAGCAGATCAAGTACGATTCTTTTCAGTTCGGTGATGGTGACTATTACGATAACTTTTACAATCGGCATATTCGTAATATCTTCCTGTGGTCGTATTAATGTTCCCTACTCCAGGCTAATCAGGTATTGCAGTCTTCGATACTGTGTCCATTATTCGTTATAACTGTTCGCTTTGATGAAGGTTGAGTCCAACAATAATATCTCCAATAATTTAAGTTCATTAACTCGTCGTACACTATCAGAATATCACTTCAGTTCGATTTCTCAAGTCAGTATAACTGAGAACAAAGCCTGCGCATCTCTATCACACAATATTAATTTTTTTTTAAAAGAAACAATCTCTTAGCGTTCCGTTTGTAGTACTATAACAAACGGTGCTCTCTCTCGACTTGATAGCAATCAAGCTAGCAAGCGACTAACTTTTCCATGATCGAGCATTATAGGTGTAGTGAATTTCCTTTTCGCCGCGTTTACAACTCTCTTTCACAGTAAATGTTATCTCTGACCGGCATATTACTTTGGATATAACTTTCGTAGTACTGATTTGCAGTTATTACTAAGCTGTATGATAGCTAACTAAAAATAAACTTTCTTTCTTTCTAGCTTTATATCATGATATACTCATTAATCAATGAAATTGGTGTTCATCAAAACTTTAAGGTGTTATACTATTGTCAAAGTTGTCGTACCTGTCAGGATAACACTGTTCCCTACTTTAAATTATCATGACATTCTCATTTGGGTTTTCGGGTTTCTTGGGGTGTTACAAACAGTAATCTCTAGATTACAGTGAAAATCAGAAGCGGTATGCAATGCGTTTCATAAACTACAGTGTAGTACCGCTGTCCACTTTGATGCGTTGCGCCGTCTTATACCGTGCCTCCCTTTTCTATTTAACAAATGAGGAAAACAAGTTGAAAGACACAGGTTTCGCCACTTCGATTCAAATTGGTTTCCTGCTATAGAGATTATCTGTTATTCCCTCTAATAGAGTATTTGAGATTTTTATATAATGTAAAATCTGGTTGTTGTAGTGTAAAAATTCGTTTCGTTCTCGTGTGAACAACAGCAAGGTTTACTTTCTTTTGAATACCGAGTGACAGCAACTATCATGAGGAAATGTGAAAACATGGATTGTTTGTCTGCAATGTTCCTTTCTTTTGACTTACGAGATTTATCCGAAATCTAAAATGATTTACTTAGGTAAAACACAGTCTCATCTGGAGAAAAAGGTGTTGGTAAAACCTGTTACCATTAGACGAGCATTTAACCAGCCGAAAGCAACTGGCAACGACTGAAGTAGGGATTTTTCCATTTCCTTATTGCGTTTCCATGGTAACGAGCTACTGTTTTAATAGAAACTAAAGCCGCAACATATGAACATGCCACCATCTATTCGAAGTGTCTAACTCCACAATGAGCTTAGGTTAAGTGGTCTTCGATTAGATGCTTATTCATGTCCAGATAAAACGTGAGTGTAATATTGAGTGGTGCTTGATACAATCGTTCAGACGTCCTGTGATTTGCTGTTAATAATAAATAAGATAATCAATGTCAAGTAGATACTTTTTTATCATAAGTCAACATTTCTGTCCAGCATTGTTTGATGATGACAGATGTGTTTTTAATCAGTGTATGGTATGACAATAGTCTGACATTGACACATCCTTAATGATGAAATAATTCTGTGTGATTCACAAAATGCTAAATGTATCAGAGACATCTCTATAAACATGCCTTCCATAATACTCCCATTCTCCAAATACAACCATACAAAGAATAGGACGCAGTGTCAGCAATTATGCTCATACGTTGATTCTGATCTCTGAAACTGATGACACATACTATTTGAGACTCACCTTGTGGATAGCAGTAGTGGAGGTACATGAATCGAGACCATCATTCTAAAAATCAGGTCATCATTACTTACATAGTAAGTAATCATCCAAAATGTGTCGAATGAGTGGCACATTTTCCAAAGTACTGGTTGTTTGAACTTAGCTGGATTTATAGGAATTTACTTCGAGAAATGAGACGGAGATTTCCTGGCAACTAAGTTTTGTCCTGCATATTGATGACTCCCTGTCGAGCAAGAGCCTGTGTTACTGAATATACATCGTTAAAAAAACTTTAAAAATGGATGGTTTTCATCTAAACCTTCAAAATGGGTGGTTTATCTCAGAATAATTGACCTAGTGCGTACTAAATATTAGATTCTTTTGGTCTGGGGTAATGTTATAAGATAAGAAATGAAATCAACACAACTTTTTGTTTTGTGATAGAGTTGTATTTAGAGAAAAGAGACAAATAGAAGAATCAGTACAGGAGACATCATGTCAGAATTTGTGCCTTCTTAGCGGTAGTAGTAGGGGTAGCCGACGGCGCCATAGGGGTAGGCGGAGTAGGCGCTGACGGCGGGGTAGCCGAAGGCGCTGTAGGCGTAGGGGGCGGCGTAGGCGTAGTAGGCCTCGGCGCCCTTCAGGGTTTCCTTGGCCTTCTCCTGGGCGAACACGGCCGCCACCAGCAGCACTACGAGGAAAGAGCAGACCTGTGGACAGCAGAAACACAGATATATGTAACATACAGCATTTTAAAGACACAAAATCTATCGTAATATACCCTGGTAAAGAAAATTTGAAGAGGAAAGTATAAACTAAACTAAGCTAAACTTCGTCCAACAGGCATTGGAACTCGTGAACTCATGAAGTCTATGTTTACGACGTTTTGTGAAATGGACAAGTAACACATTGACAGCTAACTGTAACACTTCAGTCCATACTAATTTGTCATTATGAATTGGCTGGATTTTTCCACAATCTCGTGAAACTATCAGATAAATGTACCAACTAATATTGTTTTCTAAATCTTTAAAGAAGGTCATTAACAGTAGGGATACTTTCTCACTTCCAAAGGGAACACCCTTCCTCAGGTGTAGGGCTCTCAGGTACCTCAATGTTCTGAATTTAGCCAGTACAGGCATTAACAACTCCTGACCCACCACGTTAGCCGAGAGCGCTAACGCGCTGATTCCTGGAAGCGGGTAGACGCGCCGGCCCCGAATAGAATCCGCCCGGCGGATTAACGACGTGGGCCGTTGTGTCGGCCAGCCTGGATGTGGTTTTTACGCGGTTTTCCACATCCCGCTAGGTGAATGCCGGGATGGTCCCCACATCCCGCCTCAGTTACACGACAGGCAGACATTTGTAACACTTCTGCACTATTTCATGATTTACACTAGACGCAGAAAGCTGAGGTACACTGATTCTGGGGGGTATGGGGTGGTGGCAGGAAGGGCATCCGGCCACCCCTTTCAATTAACCTTACCAATTCCGTTGTAACCACGCCGACCCTGCGACCATTGCGGGACAAAGGTTCACGTGGAAGAAAGAAAGAAAGAAAAACCTTAACAATTTTCCTGATATGGCTAGGTATTCTTCTGTATGTGTCCTAGAGAGGCTGGTCACATACTGAAGAAAACTACTACGAACCAGTGCAAGAAATGTTACCGTGAGCAGGTGGAGCCTGGTTTTACTGTTACTTACACCCAAACCTCCAGATGTCAGACTCCCATATCGGTACCAATCGTTGTGTGTCGACAGAGTATAAACCAAAACATCGAGTTAGTTCGTACTGTGTGCTGTCGTCTAGTAGAAAAGTCTTAAAGGTAATTAAAAGTAACACCAGAACTACGGAGCATAGGGAAAGCGTATGTATCAGCGAATGATTTGAAGATCTCACGTAGATGATTTGGTAGAGCGCCAGGTTATCGTACCAAAAATTCCGCGTTCAAAGTCCCCTGATGATGATTTTTTTAAACTGTGGTCTGTCAGACGGAACGCCACACTTATCAATACAAATGTACTCTGTAGGTTTGCTACTTTCAGCTAGCAAAGCGAAAGCAGGCTGCCAAAAGCACATTGCTACAAACTCCGAAAAGTACATTTACATATCAGGAAAATGTTTCTCCGTATAACGATTTCACGCGAAAACAATTTAAAACATCGTCATTGGTGTTTTTTTGTATGTCATTTGTTTCATTATTGTTTGTTGCATTTGTTCGTGGCAGAGTTCCCATGACACGCATTGAAGTTCACTGTTGATCCAGTCATTCAGATTTTTTGTTACAGGGGGCAGCTGACCCTCTGACGGAACACACTGAGCTAACGTGCCGGCGGGTTTAAACGGCGGTTCTTTGGTACGATGATCTGGCGCTCTACCAACGAGATCTTCAAATCATTCCCCCATACATACGCTTCCCCTATGCTCCGTAGTTCTGGTGTTACTTTTAATTACCTTTAAGCACTTTCTACTGGACGACAGCACACAGCATGAACTTAACCGTTGTTCTGGTTGATTATCGACATACGACGCTTCGTAAGGACCTGAGTGTCTGATATCTGGAGGTTCGAGTGTTAATTATCTACCCAACCTCATCGCCTATTACACTGTGCTACGAGCTACTGTGACCGGTACTTACGAAAGCCTTCATGGTGCTTTGAGATGTGTGTGGTGCGCGGTCTGCAGTGACTACTGTGCGGAGCGCCGGCGGCCGCTCTTATAGGGACGGCGCGGCCTTGGCTGCCGGCTCGACTCCTGCCGCTGCCCGCTGGACACGTCGTTTTCGGCGACGCCTTGTCTCGCCGTCGGGGATTCCGGATAAGCTGTCATCTCTTGGTTTTGTGCGGCTGCTAACGGTCACGCTGCATTACGGAATCCGGATATAAGTATTTTCTTCACTAACGCGTTCTTACACTTCAGGTGCACTGTCAGCCAGAGGCAGAGAACATCTCTTCACCAGTCACATTAGTTTACTTGATTTGGAAGCTCCTATTTCTTTGTAGACACGTTTCTGTATTTATCATATGCCTTCTTAACATATTTTTAAAAAATACACATCTACAGGGTGATTTTTTTCAACAGCGTACAAATTCTACGGATTGATCGATGAGAGTGTTGTGGCGTAGCAAGACAGCCACGCCACTAGGAAGTAGCCGAAAGGCACGCGTTAACTCACGCAGGATAGAGATAGGTCTGCAACAGGATACGTAATGAATGCTATAAAGAAAAGTACGTAGCTCCTGGAATACTTAACTTTAATCCATCCTTGTGGTACATCGGTCTTGACGCTACAAGTGAGACTCTTTAGATACAAGCTATGTAAGGCTAATGGCGCCTTGCTAGGTCGTAGCCATTGACTTAGCTGAAGGCTATTCTAACTATCGGCTCTGCAAATGAGCGAGGCTTCGTCAGTGTGCATCGCTAGCTATGTCGTCCGTACAACTGGGGCGAGTGCTAGTCCGTCTCTCGAGACCTGCCGTGTGGTGGCGCTCGGTCTGCGATCACTGACAGTGGCGACACGCGGGTCCGACATGTACTAATGGACCGCGGCCGATTTAAAGCTACCACCTAGCAAGTGTGGTGTCTGGCGGTGACACCACAGAGAGCATACGGAATAAAAAAGGTTTAATGAACTTCATGTCCGAAAGTGCGTGGTCTCCGTGCTAGAGACCATTTATTTATTCGTGTATTGTTACAGAGACATGTGTTGAAAATGGTTCCCATGTGCCGCAACGCATGCGTGTACGCGCCTTATCACGTCTCTCTCACACGTTCACATCGTCCAGGCTACATCCGAACAGTGTCGAAGGCAGCATGAATACGCTGCTCCAATGTCTCCACACCTAGAGTTGGCTGTGCGTACACGATACTTTTGATATGGTCCCATAACCAGAAATCGCACGGGCTGAGATCTGGTGAATGAACAGGCCATGCTACTGGGCGCCCTGGTCCTATCAATCGACCAGGGAAGACATGATTGAGATGCGTCCGGACGTTAGTGGCTAAGGGGACATTAACGGCACTTCTTCCAGCAGGGCAGCAAAGTCGCCCGCAAGAAACGCCGATAGTTCCGGCCTTTTGGGCGACGTCAAAGGAAGACTGGCCCCAAAATACGGCAGCTATTTATCGCGATCTACACATTGCCGTTACCCCTTACACGGATGCTCATGATTCGCTGTGACCATACTATGTGGGTTCTGCATACTGTCGCACAGATGACTGTTATGAAAGTTGAAGGTACCATGTCACGTAAAAGGTGGCCTCATCTGCGAATATGATGGATTACACAAACACCGGAATCGTGAAGAAACGATTAACAAAACTGCTTCCGATATGGTAAGTCTGTCGCTAGTAAGCCCTGAATACCCTGTAACTCATAAAGGTAGTAACAATTGTCATGGACCATGCGATTGTCTGGCTTACCCTGTACAGCTGGGCCAACTGCCTGGTACTGACAGGGCAGTCTCCTTCCACTGTGCTAATCGTAGCCGGCCGCGGTGGTCTCGCGGTTGTAGGCGCGCAGTCCGGAGCCGTGCGACTGCTACGGTCGCAGGTTCGAATCCTGCCTCGGGCATGGATGTGTGTGATGTCCTTAGGTTAGTTAGGTTTAAGTAGTTCTAAGTTCTAGGGGACTGATGACCACAGCAGTTGAGTCCCATAGTGCTCAGAGCCATTTAACCACCATTTTTGCTAATCGTATTTTACTCCAAGTCTGGTGTCCGAACATTTCGGGTACATCTTTCAAGATTTCCCGCTTCCTGCACCGACCCTGTCTCAAAGAAACGGCGAAACACTGTTGCAAACATTGAATGCTGTTGTTGTTGTCGGTGGGGATCGTTCTCTTGATACAACCAGGCTACCCTGTACCCTGTGCCATTTGCCTTTCCGTAAGTAAACACCATGTCGGCAACCTCCCGCTCTCGATTGGAATACGGAACCATTGTGTACAACGCTGTATTACATCCACCACTAGGTGAGTCAGCAAGAGAAGTTAGTCGAAAACCACATCACTAATTACTATGGCAAGAGAGGGCGCTATGGCATGACGTGTGAGGAACAGTACCATCCACTAGAAGGAAACCATGGATATTGCAAGAAAAGGCTCTGAGCACTATGGGGCTTAACATCTGAGGTCATCACTCCCCTAGAACTTAGAACTACTTAAACCTAACCAACATAAGGACATCACAAACATCTATGCCCGAGGCAAGATTCGAACCTGTGACCGTAGCAGTCGCGCGGTACCGGACTGAAGCGCCTATAACCGCTCGTCCACCACGACGGGCATGGACACTGCAACCGCGGCTGCATGGCACAGCGCATATTATTCTACAGTCTCTGTAATAAAGTATGGTTGAATAAATGGTCTGCTGCATGAGAACCACGCATTTCCGAACATCGTTGGACCTTTTCTGTTCCGTATTCACTCATCGATCAATCCATATAATATCTACCCGGTGGAAAAATCACTCTGTATACTTAAAACGGTATGCAAATGGACATCTGGGATACTTATGTAATCTATCGAGTTTTGAGTCTGCACAGTCACAAAGTGTGTTACCCCATTTATGTAACAAATATACACATTTGCCATGTTTGGTTCTAACTCTGTTTAGCAATAACAATGTTCTCTCAACTTCCACAGTGATCCTTGTTTTTTATGTCTGCGGTCGTCTAGAGCAGAGTCGGTTTGGTTGGGATCATCGATATCTTCAGGGGCATTGCTAGATTTTTACTATACACAGTCTTTATGTACTTTTTCAGGATATTATTTATGAGCAGTAGTTGCGGATGTAGAATATGGCTTAGTACTCATAACCAGTGCATGAGATTTGGCATGATGACATCAGCAGTCATTCTGTTAATGTTACTTTGCTCACGGCGTATGGGGTGTTTAACCAAAGTGAAGCACAATGTTCATTGGTCGGAATGGGAAGATCAAGAGCAGAAGAATGTGGAGTGGGTGGCGATGCCCACAATTGAACGACATAGCTTTTGGATTTTCTTGTTTCTCATTTTCCATTTTCAAACCGTTTTTTGTAGATGTCGTCTGACAGATACGTTCTACCAAGAGTACTTTGATATTTTATGGTGAGTAGTTCAGTTAAAAAAAAATCTGTGATGAGTTCTCTTCCGGCGAATTTATTATGTAGGTGGAACGAGGTTCGAGTCTCAATTGGTTCCTATGGTTCGAGTCTCAATTGGTTCCTTTGGTACGAGTCTCAATTTTCAAAAGTACGATTACTTTTCCACTACATCTAGGTATACCGTTAGGATCTCTTTCAGCTGTTCAGCTGAGCTACGCTTAGTAGCAACAACTTTGTCGTCACCATTTGATTGTACGAGCCTTCTCACACCAGCGTTAATAGGGCAGACCGTTAACCTAACATGGCGACAGAGTAGCTACACAAGCCCCAGACCGTGGGGAACTAGTGTATCAGGCTCGGTCACAAAACTCCTCGATTTTAAAAAGTAGTTCTGATTATTTATTGTCATAATGTAAAAGCAATAGACTGTCGACGACGTCGTGAATACCATCGGCATTTGGCGTTTGTATACAAATGATCACGTCTTGACGCGACCGCAGTTATTAGAGCGGGCAGCCAGCCTGTAGATTGACTTTGCGGAAATGCTGACCTCTGTGCATCTTTGTGTTTCTATAGTATTTATCACTGTCACAACCAGTAAATAGAAAACCTCACAGATTATGCAAACCAAAAATTATTTGCTACCACAATTGCATAACTTTAACAGCTATCAGCTGTTTCGTCATCTTCAGACAATCTTACAGAAAGGATTATCATCACCAGTCTGCGTTAGAACACTAAGGAAATCAAAATCTGAGGGAACGATCATGATAAAACAGGATGTTATCGTAAGGGCGAACCACAACAGTGACCTTAAATTCACCTCTGTAACAGACAATATTCAGCTGCACGCAACTGGTTTCTGAACATTGTGGTGCATTACTGTCCGTGGTCCTAGTTAAAGCAGATATGTCATTGCCCCCCCCCCCCCCTCCCGTGCCCACAGAACTGACCTATCCAGTCAGACACAGGGGCAAAAAAAAAAAAATAAAATAAAATAAAATACAGGAGTAAAAGAAGGTATACGCGAAAGATGATTCTGAGTCTTCAACACATTAGGTGTCCCTGCCACTGGGTGAGCGACCACATCAAAGACCACCATGGCTAGCAAAACACAGCGGTATTGAGAAGAATATTCAGCTTACTTTTACTTTCAGCACATGCTCATTCTCGGAACGACATCTTTAATATACTGGTGTGCAAAACTTAAGGACGAAAGTAACTTTCGCATTGTGTGTCACCGTCAAGTAACATAGCTCCATGAAATAGGGATGAGTTATAAATAACTGCTAACTGAAGGAAATACGTAATGAGAAGAACAGAAATGACACTTTCATCCAAAGATAATAATTACACTGAAGTGACCGCGATTGACGATCGTCCTATGGAGATTACAAAAGGTGGGAAAAGGTCCTTAACGGAGTGTGTGATCACTGCGGACTGTAGTGTATAATCTGCAATGTGCTCTCACGCTGGTCACAAGCCAGGTGAAGAGTTTTTGTTGCAGGGCGTTCCGTTCCGTCACTAGCGAGGTTGACAGCAGTTGGACGGGCGTTGGTGGAAGTGAACGCGCTGTAACATGTCTCACCACCGCATCCCACATGTGATCGATGGAATTTAAATCGGGAGAACGGACAGGCCGGTCCATTCGGCGAATATCGTTCCCTTCCAATTGCTCCTCCACCCGCGCAGTTCGATGCGGTTGCCCATTGTCATAAAGTCAGAGCCGAATACACCCCTGAAAAGACCCACATGGGGAAGGATTACAATAACACAGTATCTCTGACCGCTGAGTGTACCGTGTTTAAAGATTTGGAAGTAATTATGCCCAAGCAACTTTGTGCCTCCGAGCATCGTAATACCTGGATCACCAAAAAAATCATGTTCGACGGTTTCCTGGATCTATTGCGCAGGCTTGCGTACCCGCATATCACAAGAGGGGTAATTGTTAGCGTCACTGACTGGTGTGCCACTTCAAAACCGAGGACCGGCAATTACCTGTTATCGAGTATCTATCGTTTCTGTAAGGTTATTACAATATCGTATGCCTATAGTTATTGATTGTTATGGAATGCTCAGTGTTTGTATAATTACCAAGATTGTGAAAAACTCAATGTTTGCATAAATAGCGTCCAGGAGTTCAGTTCTGTGCTGCCAATAAGTCGGCGTTCATAATAAACGTGCTAAGTGCTATATTTCATTGATGACCCTGCTTCCGGATTTTGATGTGAGTGTGGTTACCACGAGATAATATACTGGGAAGACGGTAAACATATTTTATAAAATCAGTTAGCTGATCTATTCGACAGCTGAAAAACTTATGTACAGTTAGATAAGAAAAACACTAGGGAACTCCCGCTGAAACGGATAGTTGTTGAGGCGGCAAGGAAAGTGCTGTAACTACACAGCAATTAAAACTTGCCCCCGGTCGACTATAATCAAGACTGATGGCCATTGTTTAACCTTGGAACAAAGTTTCTTGGATTCATGGTCATAATTTGCGTTTCACTGAAGTAGAGAAGTGGCAAGCAAGGCTACCTTGCATGATGTTGAAAAGTGAATCGGAAAGAAGATCCTGAAGATATTCATGATTGCTGTGTGTGATCCCAATGTACAGAGAGGCGTCTGTATTGTCAGAGTCTCATATCGCCTGTAGTCACAGTATCAGCAGCGGAAGAACAGCGTCAATCAGCAATTTCAACTGAATCGCTGTCGGAGAGTATCACATATCGAACGATAATTTATATATATGTCTCTTTGTAACGTTTATGTATGTGTAAGGGTAGCTCCTGATTATCTCATTTTATGATACCTACTAGTGTACATCCCTGTCATAAAAATGAAAAACTAAGGTATATATTCAAATAGCTACTTAATGATTGAATCTACTTATCACCTAACGTTCTAGAATTTCGATAATGTTTTTTTGAAGATACAGCATGTAGGCATTTTTCTAGGGTAATCTTTTCAAGTCAGAATTTCATTTTCAGTTTTTAACCGAGTCATAGTTTATAAGGCTTCTCCCACTAACATGGCGTATTCCTGAATGATGTTTATGTGTCGTAAAGAAGTTATTGGCTAACACAATTGGCCGTGCCCTCGCATGTGTGTGTACGCAATGCCAGTTTTGAAGTAGTTCTGTGTACGTATAATTACTGTGTCGTCATTTAGTCCAGTGAAACTGTCAGAAAAAAAAAGCCTGTACCTTGCAAAAGGTGGGGTAGAAGATTTTATTTTTTTAACTCGTTCATATTGTTGGAAAGGTTAGAATACCAAGTTTTGCCAACAAAATTTCTCTTGGGAAAACTTTCTGCAGTCAAAAAACTTCGAAAATTTCGGACTTTTTTCAGTTTTTTCAAAATATCTCAGTTTCATTTGCTCCTATCGCTTTAACGTCTAGTTTCTTTTTTAAACAGCACAAAATTCTCTACAAATTAGATTCTTACCATTTTTTTCTACTCCCAGTATCTCAGGCGCTACAGCGCGTCAAAAAATACCAATTTTTTCCAATTTCGAGCAAAGAATAGTTGGTGACAATTTCCACGATGTAAAGTTCCGTAGAAAAGATAAAGTTGTGGCTCTTCTTTCTGCGTTCAATTCGGTAAAAGCTGGGAGCACTAAAATTACTCTTGTTGATCCTTTAACTCTTTTCCAAAGGACTTGTTTAATGAAAAAAAGTGAAGAAGAGTTAAAAGCCTTTCTGAAATATGAACTTGCTCCTTACCCAATGTCCCTATTCTCAGAAAATTGCATGCGAAAAGGAACAAAATCTTCATTCTACAATGCCTTCGTTCCAGTGGAAGATGTGAAGTCAGATGGACCGAGTAAATTTTTTGTCATTGATGGAGGGTACCTTATCCACAAAGTGACTTGGACTCGAAATGTTTGCTTCAAGTCAATAGCCCAAAGCTATGTTTCTTACCTGCAACGTCATTTTAGATCTCAATTTTCTATTGTATTTGATGGGTATCCATGTGAGGGAGACAAATGTAGCACAAAGAGTGCTGAGAGGATTCGTAGGTCCAAACAACATTCTTTGGTTGACGTTGTGGTTGAATCAGAGATGGTGAACCAAGTCCCTCAGGACAAGTTCTTGTACAACGAATGAAACAAGATGCGTTTGATCACACTTCTTAAAATGGAATTTCTGGAGTGTAGCATTGAAGTGCACCAGGCACAAGAAGATGCTGACGTTATAATTGTAACAACTGCCATTTCAAGAACCAAAGATTTTGGAAGTGTTGTCATTGTAGGAGAAGATGTTGACCTGCTTGTGCTCATGACCGGTTTGGGGCAAGGCATTGAAAACTTGTTTTTCTTAAAGCCAGGAAGAGGAAATGTAGAAGACAAGTGGTTTTCCACTGCATCTTACAAGTTTGACAGTGAATATATTCTGTTCACTCACGCCTTTAGCAGATGTGACACAACATCTGCTTTTTTTGGTCAAGGAAAAATTAAGTGCTGCAATATTGTTGCGAAAATGAACACCTAACCTCAGCGCTTTGCACGTTCAATAAACCACATGCTACCCTTGTAGAAATAATAACAGCAGGAGAACAGGTTACTATCGCATTGTATAGTGGAGGTGTCAGCAGTTCCCACACACTAGACCATTTGCGGTAACAGCTATTCGCCAAGTCTGCCACTAAAAGCAAACTGAATCTTGCACGGTTGCCACCTACACAAGATGCTACACAACATCATTCGTTGCGGACTTATCAACAAGTCCAAAGTTGGATGGGAAACTGGAAACCTCCTGAGAAATGGGTCTGGAATCACAGTGACCACGGTCCAATACCCGTTATAATGAGCCAAGATCCAGCACCTGAAGCACTACTTCACCTTGTTTCATGCTCATGCAAGCTGAACTGTGGCGTAGCGTGCTCCTGCAGAAAATTGGGTTTGAAATGTTCTTAAATTTGCAAGAAACTTATTGGGGTCAACTGTGAAAACGTGCCCAAATTTTTATATGAAGACAGTGAAGAGAATGTTATGGAGGATGTTGAGGAAACCGCTGACGAAACCAACAAACTTGCTGAGGCTGAATCGCTGTTTAAAGAAGAGGTCAATCTGGGATCAATTCTATGTACAGACCCTGAATCCGTAACTCAAGGTATTTCTGGTGACACTGAGGAACCTGGTACATCAAAACGTTGGAAGTGATGCTCATATCTGTCTCAAGTGTACCTAAGTGCAATATTACAAGTATTACACACCCAGAACTGTCAACATTTTTTAGTAACTGACAATGCATTTTGATTGTAATAAAGTTACTTATTTTTAATGTCAACTGTGTGGCTTTTATACACAAGAATAATTATCTACCTAATTAAGGTGCCTATTGCAGCTAATAATAGTTCAGTTTCCTGAGACAATTTATTTTGTGCGCGTGCGCGTGCGCGTGCTTATGTCTCTTAATGATGTATTTTTATATTTTTACAAATACCAGGGCTGAGGTGGCCCATAGTGAACTTCAGGTAGTGATGTAAGAATCACAATAGTTGGGTGTCCAGCAATCCTCATGTTGCATACAGAGAAATTGAATACCTGAAAGTGAGGTGGTAAATTGCAACTTATAACATGATGTATAATGTAATTATACTACACAAAGAGAAACTGAAAAAATAGTGTTCAAAAATATGGTATCTTGCCACTATGCTCAAAATTTGAAAAATTGGTATTTTTTGAGGCGCTGTAGCGCCTTAGATATTGGGAGTAGAAAAAAATGGTAAGAATCAAATTTGTAGAGACATTTGTGCTCTTTAAAAAAGAAAATAGACGTTAAAGCGATAGGGGCAAATGAAACATATTTTGAAAAAACTGAAAAAAGTCCGAAATTTTCGAAGTTTTTTGACTGCAGAAAGTTTTCCCAAGTGAAATTTTGTTGGCAAAACACGGTTTTCTAATCTTTCCAACCATATGAACGAGTTGAAAAAATAAACTCTTCTACCCCACCTTTTGCAAGGTATATCTACTATTTGACTGGACTAATTGTTGTTGTCTTCTGTCCAACGGCTGGTTTGATGCTGCTCTCCATGCTACTCTATCCTGTGCAACCTTCTTCACTCTCAAATAACTGCTGCAACTTAGATCCTTCTGAATCTGCTTCTGTATTTATCTCTTGCTCGCCATCTACAATTTTTACCCCCCACATTTCCCACCTATACTCATAATGTGTCTCATCAACGTATCCATTCTTCTCGTCAGGTTGTGCCACTAATTTCTTTTCTCTTTAGTTCTATTCATTACCTCCGCATTAATTACGTATGCAACCATCTAATCTTCAGCATTCTACTGTAGCACTACATTTTGCTCATGTGGTTATAACTGTACGTTTGTCTGAGTAGTAGATTGATTACGTCACAATTGTATGAGGAGTAGGTTAATTAATGTTACCTATTTCAGCTCAACCATTGGTTATGCTTTCATAATTTCTGCGAATAGATTCTGTCTGTCGGTTTTTACCGTACTGCTCGTGTACCTCTCCATACCTGTAACAGTTTACACTATAAATTTTTATTAAAGCGTACTAAGTGAAATTGCTCTACTGTACCTATTTCGGCAGCAACAAAACAAAAATTCTATGCTTTACCAAAGCCCTTACGTTACATTTCCACTGTCTTGTATAAACAGCAGTGAGACCAGAAAGCACAGGTCATTTTATTATTACATCATGGTAAGAGAAATTTCATGAGGCATCTGCGTGACAGGACACTGTATTTAATTTAGTCTTTAGCTGTACGAACTTACAATATATAGTGGGACATAGAGAGAATACGTTTAAATGAATGTAGTGTGTGTATGAAATAGGCAACAGTAGCTTGACTTGTGGCCATGCCAATTGGAGATGGGTGTAAGAACAGAAGCACGAGCAGTTCATTTGGTCTGTGTGAAGAGAACACTATCTCCCAACTAATCGTCAGTACTTTAATTTCTTTCATAAGGTTGTGATTCATGTTACCTCCTAACTGCTATCCTAAAGACATGTTCCATAATTTCTGTAAATAATTTTGGTCCCATTTTACGTCTTTGGTTGGTTGACTCTTTTCAAAAGTTAAAGTTTCCACATGACTTTTCCAATTTAATATTGATGTAAGTGACATCGTAGTCCTCTTTTATTAGGTTACTAAGGTTCGTGGTTATACTTTATTGAAAGGATTCATTTACGATTGTCAGAAACAGATAGCAGAAAGATTTTATGAAATTAATGAAGCTTATATTTGCTGTCTAACTGTATTTCTTCTATCTATGTATCTCTATTATGTGGTTCGTAGTTTCAAAATGATGAGATGCAAAATATCACCACGACGTTCACCTGAGGCAATTTTACGAACCAACGGGTTCTAATGTTACCAAACCATAATCTTAATATGTCATACCTCCAAAATACGAACTTGAGTTATGTACAGAAGAATAGAAATCTGATACATGTTAACTTGGGCATGGAAAAATATAGGATCTCTCGTGGCAATACTGAGCTCGCTACTTATCTGAAAAGAAACATTTAAGAAAGGTAAAACTATATTTATAGCATCCGTAGATTTCGAATAATCCTTCGATATAGTCCACAGAAATACTAGTCAGGTTGTCACGGAGAAAGTACAGCGTACAGGTACAGGCACAGAAACCAGTCTGCAGTTCTAATAGTCAAAGTACATGAAGGGGAAGCAGTACTTGAGAAGTGAGTGAGACATGGTAGTATGCAAATCCCCATGGTATTTTATCTGTATATGAATCAATCAAAAAATGAATCTGAGGACTAATTTGGGAAGTGAGTCAAAACTCAGGGAGGATAAATAACAATTTTATTTTAGTCAGTGATACTGATACTCTGTCAGAGACGGCTAAGAATTTCAAAGATTTTTTGGAAGGTTGTTTAGTTGAGTCGCGAGATGGGACGAAACAGCGATTTCAAAATGAAATGTGTGTGACATCTTATGGGACTTAACTGCTGTCATCAGTCCCTAAGCTTACACACTACTTAACCTAAATTATCCTAAGGACACACACACACACACCCATGCCCGAGAGAGGACTGGAACCTCCGCCGGGACCAGCCGCACAGTCCGTGACTGCAGCGCCTAAGACCACTCGGCTAATCCCGCGCGGCGAACCAGCTATTTCATCGGTGCCATCGGACTAGGGAAGGATGGTGAAGGAAGTCGGCCGTGCCCTTTCAAAGGAACCATCCCGGCATTTGCCTGATGCGAGTTAGGGAAAACGCGGAAAACCTAAATCAGGATGGCTGGACACGGGTTTGAACTGTCGTTCTACCGAATGCGAATCGATTGTGCTAACCACTGCGCCACGTCGCTCGGTAACATCAACGCTTTTAATTCAGCAATGATGTACAGCAGATTAAATGCCCTGGGTGAAGATCGAACTCACGACCTTATGATTATGAGACTTAGTTGAAAGGAACTTGCCAGGGTGAGTCCACAGTCCACTTATCAGCATCATGTTGCCCCCCTCCCCCCTCCTCCGCCGTCCACTCGTCCGGATGCACGCACTATCTCGGTGGGGAAGCTATCATAAAGACCTTCTACCCTCCCTGAAGCGAACTGATCCACAACTGTTCCATTAGCGACAGACATGGGGATCTTTCTGGCCATGGGAGTACCTAAATATCACGCAGACAGCTCGTGGAGATACATGCCACCTATGGACTAGCATTCCTCTGTTGAAAAATGGCACCACATTCCTATAGCATGAGAGGTAACCCAAGAGGACACAATGTCCGTGACGTACCGTAGTGCTGTCAAGGGCTCCCCCAATCATTACTACGCTACCAGTCGTGACGTGAAGTCATATCGAGTGGCTTCCCACACCATGATGCAAGAAGTAGCAGCGCTTTGCTCCTCGGAAACATCTAAAGAATGTGACCTCTACCCACGTCGCCCATGATGGTCATTTAGGGTACTGTAGAAGCGCTATTCTTCACTCAACACAATACGACGCCGTTAATCAGCAATCCATGCTTGTCCATCAACACAAAACTCTAAACATATGCATCGATGTTCTGGTGTTAACGGCAGCCTACGCACGGAACGACAACTTGAATCAGATTTTCACTCTGCAGTGTAGTGTGCGCTGATATGAAACTTCTTGGCAGATTAAAACTATGTGTCGGGCCGAGACTCGAACTCAGGACTTTTGCCTTTCGCGGGCAAGTGCTCTACCATCTGAGCTACCCAAGCACGACTCACGACCTGTCTTCACAGCTTCATTTCTCTTCTACTTCCCGAAGTTAATGCAACATCTACTCCTTTTTCTTCCCTTGACATCGGTTTTTTCCCCTACTGTTCCACTTTCGTTTCTTCTTCAAGTCTGCAGTGAAGTTCCGACAGCGATTATTTGCATACTTGTCTGAGTTAAATTACGTACGTTGTTCTGCCGAAAATCAGTTGATATGTTGTTTTGAGCTTTGTAGACATCACAACGTTTTCCTCTGCCAACTTTCCCGCTATACAGTGTCCTATATATATTTACATTGCACAAATATCGGTCTTCTTTGACTCATCAGCATTCGCGAACATGGAACTGTAAATTGTATATTGATAGCAAAACATTCGTTCATTCCGTTGGAGTAGTAGTTATCACTGTAGTTTTTTTGCATCGACAAATCAACATCCTCGCGTATCAAAGTTCCAAACTTCGTGCAGTGTCACGCATCGCTGTTTGGTTTGGCTTTGACAAAATCATCGATTTCATTAATGTTAATTTCAAAATTAGAAGAATGTCGTCAAACATTAGAAATTAACTTGCGGTCGGGATTGCCTTCATCACATGATCGTTGAGTTTCAACAATGAACTCATTACTATAACTGCCCTCCGTTCAATAGTCTGATGAACTGCTTTTTGCTGAAACATTAATTGAGACTGAACTTCAATCATCTTTCTCGTCATCATACTCTTTACTGTCCTGTGTGGCATCATAACGCTCGATATCTAGCGTTACTATATGTTCCTTCAAATCCTTGAATAATTCTTTCATGTCATTACGTATGTATATCGCATGTTAGTTCAACATTTTTGCTCGAATCTTTACTCAACTTTTGATTATTATAATCTAGTTCTTGTTCAAATTTTGCTGGTCATAAGTACTTTTTTGAAATTTTGATTATATCCGTTCAATTCTCATAACAACTGCAATATCATATCATCCGTTTCTACGTTATCAACACAATTATACTGTTTCTTGCAATTCATAGTTCATGTTCAAATTTTAACATTCATTTTCAGTTACCTCTACAAACTGCATCCTGTTAATTAATCCCGATTCATTAATGAGATCCATATCACCACTGCATGGGATTTTCTTGTCAATGTCTCCGTATACAACCGACCTGTTGGTGTGCTATATCAAGTGATGGTGCAGCCTCTCTCCAGTCGAAGGAGCTAATGATGTTTGCTCTTTCGCTGGAAATTTGAGGAAGCGAACAATGACGGGCTCAACAGAGAATAGTTGGTAACGAATCAAAGATTTTACGGTATGTTACCGAAATGATTACTCATTTCAAACATTCTAATTACATTCAGGTTTAGCAACGCCACAATACATTAAGCATTTTGCACTGAAATTTTACGACCGTCACAACGTGGTGCAGATAATTATAGTGAATCTATTACTTCCAAAAAATTCATGTCTCACTCGAGTGCAGCTAGCAAGTACATCCAACCAATATCAACTTGTGACGGATCAAAAGCGTTTTATCAGTTTTAGTGTCCTCACGATATAATATCAACGTTTCAATATATTGTAATAGTAGCCAAGTAGTAAGATAAGTCAAGAAAAAGGATGTGATATTTATCATTTCACATTAACTAATGTCTTTGTTGACGCATAAGTTCTAGAAAAATCCGTACTGTGTCCAGCCAGCCAAGTATTCGTACAGAGACGGCAAAGATCATCCGTGCGTCGTTGGTCGACAGCAGAGTTTAGGCGCGCCAGAGATCATCCTGGGCGAGCTGGTCGCTATAAGAGCAACCGATGGCCACTAGTTTCTCTATTTTATTTGTTAAGAAGTAATGGCAGTGCCCACAATTGTCTGAACTAATGGTTCATCTATGGTAGTGAATGTGGTTTCAGGCAGTCACTATTGAGGAGCTGAGAGTTAGCGAGCTTGGGTCGATATGATGACGTGCGCGTTGCTGCATGTAAGCTAGGACACGTTTACGAGTGTCGTGATCGATACCCACCTGGCCCAAATTATATCGACTATTTCGTCAATGGGGAATTTTCTGCGATTTTATTGACAAAGTATAGGAAGCTGTTGTTAGAATGAGTTGTGTTTAAAATGCTACGAAGATTGCAGTAACTGGTCTACGACATGATGAGTCTAATTATTTTCTGAATTTGTCAAAGTCATGCTCCTCGTATTTTAGGTGACATTTGGCGAAAGTTCAAGTGATTTTAAGTTGGTACGGACTTACTCAAGAGCGCCGTGTACGCTGTGTCAGTATTTGATAGTAGAATTCGTGAGTCTTTAAAACACGGCGATACTAAAGATTTGACTTTAGTAATTTTGTCCGAACTGATTCGTGTTGTGTTTTCTGTGACACTAGTTAGTGCACACGCCAGTGGATTTTGGTGTTGCAAATGGTTAGTGGAGATTCATGAAGGCACACTCCAAGGTACTTGAGTGTCAATTTTCTTTATGATATAGAGGCGCACTACGAGGTAATAATGTTGTTGTGTATGTAGAGTACTTACTTATCGAGCAATGCGCTCGAAGTTTTTCTTCATCAGCGAATCAAGGACAGGAAAACTCGGATCGGAGGTGAGTCATAATAGAAAGCGTATTTTGCCGATATGTGGTGTTAGTGACGTAACCATTGAGACTACATTGCCCAATTTGAACCATTTCAAAGCGGGAATTCCGACTGCTATCCTTGGTTCTGGAGTAAAAGCGATGAGTCACGTTACATTTATGATTTGCTAATTGGTACGCGAGAAGCCAACACTTGAAGAGGCCCATATATTGAAAATCTGGCTTTATTTTGAGGTTTATTTGTATTTTTCAGCTCCTTTAGTGTGGGGCTGCTAGTTTTACAAAGTCACTCGTTCACAATCGATGACTGGTCATTGTAAAGCTCTTACAATTAAAAAGAAGAAAACAATCTTTCCTTAGTTAAAAAGAAATTTTAGTCCCCGAGTTGTCATGTAGCCATGACTTAAAAAGGAAAAATCTTTCAGTAATTTATTAAGAAGGTAAGAATTTGAAAGGAAAGCAAAAGTTACAGTTCTTACAGTAGCAAGTAACATGAGCACGCTGAAATCAGCGATTAAATCTAGACAGTTGAATTGAAAACAGTTAACCGAAACAGGGTCATTTTAAAAGTCTAGAGCCTTATGAACGGGGTGTTATAGTCGGCGCACGAGCGTTGGGACACAGCATCTCCGAGGTAGCGACGAAGTGGGGATTTTCTCGTACGACCATTTCACTAGTGTGACGTGAATATCAGGAATCCGATAAAACATCAAATCTCCGGCATCTCTGCGGCCGGAAAAAGATCCTGCAATAACGGGACCAATGACCACGGAAGAGAGTCGTTCAAGTGAAACCATTCAGCAAATTGCTGCTGATTTCAATGCTGGGCCTTCAACAAGAGTCAGCTTGCGAACCATTCAACAAAACATCATCGATATGGGCTTTCGGAGCCGAATGCACACTGGTGTAGCCTTGATGAACGCACGACAGAAAGCTTTACGCCTCGCCTGGGCCCGTCAACATCGACATTGGACTGTTGATGACTGGAAACGTGTTGCCTGATCTGACGAGTCTCGTTTCAAATTGTAGCGAGTGGATGGACGTGTACGGGTACGGAGACAACCTCATGAATCCATGGAGCCTGCATGTCAGCAGGGCACTGTTCAAGCTGGTGGAGGCTCTGTAATGGTGTGGGGCGTCTTCAGTTGGAGTGATAAGGGACCCCTAATACGTCTAGATACGACTCTGGTAGGTGATACATACGTGAGCATCCTGTCTGATCACCTGACTCCATTCATGTCCATTGTGCATTCCGACGGAGTTGGGGTATTCTAGCAGGACAATGCGACACCCCATACGCCAGAACTGCTACAGCGTGACTTCAGGAACACCCTTCTGAGTAACCACTTCCGCTGGCCACCGAACTCCCCAGACGTGAACATTACTGAGCATATCTGGGATGCCCTGCAACGTGCTGCTCAGAAGAAATCTCCACCCCTTGTACTCTTACGGACTTATCAAAAGCCCTGCGAGATTCATGGTGTGAATTCCCTCCAGCACTACTTCAAACATTGCTAGAGTCCACGGCACGTCGTGTTGTGGCACTTCTGCGTGCTTGCGGGGGCCGTACACGATATTAGGCAGGTGTACCAGCTTTTTAGATCTTCAGTGTATCTAAAGACATTATTAAGCATCTATCAGTAGCGGAACAAGTAACCAGAGGTGTTGCCTAAGGAAGTTTATTTACGTTACCTTAGTAACAATTTGTTTCTCTGGAATTGGACTTCAGAATATACACTCCTGGAAATGGAAAAAAGAACACATTGACACCGGTGTGTCAGACCCACCATACTTGCTCCGGACACTGCGAGAGGGCTGTACAAGCAATGATCACACGCACGGCACAGCGGACACACCAGGAACCGCGGTGTTGGCCGTCGAATGGCGCTAGCTGCGCAGCATTTGTGCACCGCCGCCGTCAGTGTCAGCCAGTTTGCCGTGGCATACGGAGCTCCATCGCAGTCTTTAACACTGGTAGCATGCCGCGACAGCGTGGACGTGAACCGTATGTGCAGTTGACGGACTTTGAGCGAGGGCGTATAGTGGGCATGCGGGAGGCCGGGTGGACGTACCGCCGAATTGCTCAACACGTGGGGCGTGAGGTCTCCACAGTACATCGATGTTGTCGCCAGTGGTCGGCGGAAGGTGCACGTGCCCGTCGACCTGGGACCGGACCGCAGCGACGCACGGATGCACGCCAAGACCGTAGGATCCTACGCAGTGCCGTAGGGGACCGCACCGCCACTTCCCAGCAAATTAGGGACACTGTTGCTCCTGGGGTATCGGCGAGGACCATTCGGGACCGTCTCCATGAAGCTGGGCTACGGTCCCGCACACCGTTAGGCCGTCTTCCGCTCACGCCCCAACATCGTGCAGCCCGCCTCTAGTGGTGTCGCGACAGGCGTGAATGGAGGGACGAATGGAGACGTGTCGTCTTCAGCGATGAGAGTCGCTTCTGCCTTGGTGCCAATGATGGTCGTATGCGTGTTTGGCGCCGTGCAGGTGAGCGCCACAATCAGGACTGCATACGACCGAGGCACACAGGGCCAACACCCGGCATCATGGTATGGGGAGCGATCTCCTACACTGGCCGTACACCACTGGTGATCGTCGAGGGGACACTGAATAGTGCACGGTACATCCAAACCGTCATCGAACCCATCGTTCTACCATTCCTAGACCGGCAAGGGAACTTGCTGTTCCAACAGGACAATGCACGTCCGCATGTATCCCGTGCCACCCAACGTGCTCTACAAGGTGTAAGTCAACTACCCTGGCCAGCAAGATCTCCGGATCTGTCCCCCATTGAGCATGTTTGGGACTGGATGAAGCGTCGTCTCACGCGGTCTGCACGTCCAGCACGAACGCTGGTCCAACTGAGGCGCCAGGTGGAAATGGCATGGCAAGCCGTTCCACAGGACTACATCCAGCATCTCTACGATCGTCTCCATGGGAGAATAGCAGCCTGCATTGCTGCGAAAGGTGGATATACACTGTACTAGTGCCGACATTGTGCATGCTCTGTTGCCTGTGTCTATGTGCCTGTGGTTCTGTCAGCGTGATCATGTGATGTATCTGACCCCAGGAATGTGTCAATAAAGTTTCCCCTGCCTGGGACAATGAATTCACGGTGTTCTTATTTCAATTTCCAGGAGTGTATTACGAAAATAATTTAAATCTGAAACTTTTCAACGCTTTAGTTATTTCTAAGTAATTGATGGTATGTAAATGTTAAAGTCTAAACTATCATGACACTGAGGTTCGTATTTTGATGCGAAAAAATGTGCTTTAGTTATTTAGTGGAATATTGCTACGTGCTAATTCACGTATCCATACTATACATACATATTGAGTGAATAGATACTCAGGAGTCTGAATAATCTAAATGATACAACTTAATACCAATTGTTGCTGTTGTGGTCTTCAGTCCAGAGACTGGTTTGATGCAGCTCTCCATGCTACTCTATCCTGTGCAAGCTTCTTCATCTGCCAATACCTACTGCAACCTACATCCTTCTGAATCTCTTGGTCTTCCTCTACGATTTTTACCCTCCACGCTGCCCTCCAATACTAAATTGGTGATCCCTCAGAACATGTCCTGTTGAACATTGACAGCAAGTTTTTCATCGCACTACCTTTTTTGTTGTAAAAATTACGTCTGTTTTACAGCCATATGCAAATTTTTCGACCAGTAAGACTTTATGCACTGTATCTGTTAAACATATTCGGCGATTTTTGTATTAGGTCCCTTTTAATAGACGGTTCACACGATTCAGAGCAGCAGGTCTGATAGTACATGAAAACAGTGCCTTAGGGAACTGAAGCTTCGCGTCTTTAAATTAGAAGAACCACCACATGCTGAAGTCTACCAATCAATGTGCACGTGAGCACAGGTTTCGGAGAACCAGAGTATATTTGGCCACTAAGACTTCTCGGTTACACCTTTGTTCCGCAAGCCACTCCGCAGCGTATGGCAGAGCGTACATAGTGTAGTAGTCTCATTTCCACTTTTCTTCCTAATCCATTTTCGAGTAATACTCAACGATTTAAACTAATGCTGCCCTACTGCATAAGCCCGAATTTCTGTAACTCTGACGTCGTGGTAGTGACGCATAATACACCACTGGCCATTAAAATTGCTACACCAAGAAGATGACATGCTACAGACGCGAAATTTAACAGACAAGAAGAAGATGCTGTGATTTGCAAATGATTAGTTTTTCAGAGTATTCACACGAGGTTGGCGACACCTACAACGTGCTGACA